>NC_091777.1:19410108-19720869 GCF_029378745.1 Bos indicus | reverse complement strand
CCCCGTCTTCTTGCTCATAGCTGTTCTTCCAGATAATCTGCACTACCTGGCTTCCCCCTCGACTTCTGAGGGGGAAGGCACTTCCGAGACACTGACCTAAGGCAGGGCTAATAATAACATCAGCCAATATCTGTTGAGCTCTTACTATGCACCGCTCATAACCTACATCACCTCTGTGCATGCTCGGAACCCTGTGAGGAGGGTTCAATTATTACCCTGTCTACACTTGAGGCAACTGAGTTACCAGTCCAAGTAGGAACAGTTGGTAATGGTGGAGCTGGGGCCAAACCCCAGCCATTAGGTTCCAGAACCTGTGCTCTTAACCAACGCTTGGCAGAGATTATGCCTAGAAGAAGAAGGATGTAGGCTTTGCTTTTCTTTTTTTAAGATCAGTGAGAAGCTCAATTTTTATGGGGAAACAGTGGAGGAGGATACAGTTTAGCGTTGCTGAATTATAAGACTCCCACCGAGGCAGCGTGGGGCCTAGCGGCTGCCATTGCCTGCCACCTGTGGGGGTCAACCAGGGTAAGTCTGTGACAGTGACGGAGGACAAGTTTGCCTCATCTGCACCTGGTCAATCATCAACCAGGTATCGCCAAGGGCCCCTCACCGTGTGCAAAGCCTGGCATCCAGCTCAGATAAACCCAGGTTTCACCTGGGCCCCCCGAGCCCCAGCGTCACCCACGTGATGAGTGGAAGTGTTTTCCCCAAACATTTGGCAATTTCCTAGCCCCTGTGGAACAACACAAACAAGAGCTGCCAGAGTGGATGGCAGGCTGGCAGCGAAGCAGCCGCCCTCCCAGAGGCAGCTGTCTGCCTGTCTCGGGAGGCGAGTGTTTCCCCCGGGCCATGTCTGCCAGGGCAGGGGCCATTCTCCTCTAGAGAAAGGAGCCATCTGTTGGTGCCCTGATGTCCCTGGGAAATGAGACCTTTGGCAGCATGGCTGGTGTGGTGTCCCATGAGCCTGTGGTGACCACTGGCCGGGCTCCTGCTCACGTCTGCCATCCCTCTCCCTGTGCCATGCGTCTCTGCCCACCGAGTTCACCACCAGTGGTCCTGCCACCACTCTCCCGGTCCCCCAAGGGAGCTTCCCAAGCTCCTGTGCCCTGCTTCCCTCCCTCACCCTGACCCAGGCTCCATCTCTGGCCTGGAAGACTGCAGGGGTCTCCGGGCTGATCTCCCTGCTTCCATCTTACCTTCCCTGCACCTGTTCTGCACAAAGCAACAAGCATGATCTTTGGATGATATGAATCAGATTACATGACTGCCCTCATTAAAACCCCCCGAAGGCTCCTCAACACCCTCAGAATAAACTCTGAGCTCTTTCCCAGGGCTCTAAGGCTGCTGTGGCCGGCTCCTCCCATCTCTGCCTCACTCCACCATCCACTATAGTCCAACCTCACAGGTCCTCCTTCCGTTCTCAAAACCACCAAGCCTGTTTCTGCCACAGGGCCTTTGCACTTGCTGTTCTGCCCACCTAGAATGCATATCCCTAAGATCTCAGCATGGCAGGCCCCTTCTTATTATTCAGGTTTCAAGTCCTATGTCACCTTCTCAGAGGCCCTGCCCAGCAGCAGCTACCTTGTCCTCTCCTGTCATCTCTCTCTTGAATTCTCTTGAGAGAGCATATTACTAAGATAAATGTATTTGTTTACTTGCTCATTATCTGTGTCTCCTATTCAAATTTAAGAGCTGTGTGAGCAGGGCCTTTCTATCCCTCTATTCTCAGCGCCTCAAACAGAGCTTGGCACAGAGTGGGTGTTCCAGAAACATTTCTTGGATCAATATATAAATGGATGCATGCACATATGAGTAAAAGCAAAAAATGCCTGTCTATATATTAATCACACACCAAGAGGAACTACTGGAGATGACCATCAGAAATCTCCTGTCTGAGTGAGGGAAGACCCCTGGAGAGGCAAAAGGGCATGTCCTATAAGCCACAGAGCAGATGCTGTGGGCAGCCCACCCGTATTCCCTCAGCTCTCACCTCTAACTCTGAGGGCTGCTTCCTGGGGAGACTGCCACCCTCTGTAGGAGATCTTTCTGTGGACCCCCAGAACATGCTTAACCATGGTCAGGGCAAGCCAGAAGCACCAGAAAACAAATATCCTCACAAGTATGCCTCAATACATGAAGGAGAGACAGTTGGTAGATAAATACCCCTGTTGCCTCGTGCCCACAGGATTGCACCCCAGTGGTCCCCAGTGATCACCAGCTTGATGACACCCTTTTCTGGTTACTCTCCCTCCCTAGCTTCACTTCACTACCCCCTGCCTGCATTTGGGAGGACCCCGAAAGATTGTTTTCTAGGGGGCCACCTTGTGTGAATTAGCCAGGCTGGGAAACCACCCAGATTTCTTACTCAGAAACATCCCCTCTCAAGGGCGATCATTACTGTCTAGCTCTTGCTTAGAGATTCCTTACTTCAGGACTTTCAGACTTGAGTTTCTTGCAAGTCCTTTGGCGAGGAAACACACACCTTCATCCTGGACGTGGTTCTCCTCCAGGCTGGCAAGAATAAAGGAGAAAACCCAGTTGACTGGCAACATTTATTATATAAGATGATGCCAATAAAGATGAACCCATGTGCCCCACCCCTGCCAATTAAGAATATCCAACATCTGAAAACCAATAAAGTAAAAACAGGTCAAGCAAAGTGTAAGGGTCCTCAATTTCTGGGACATCTCTGGGAGAGAATTTGCCCCAGGGCTCCTCCACAGAAGTTCCCTTATGTCATAGTGACTCAAGATCCATTTTCTGCTTCTTTCTTCTTAATGGAAGCTTAATTTCATTTGGAGCAGCCATGTGCTTGGTGAAAGAACTACACTTCCCACTCTCCACCACAGCCAGAGTCGGCTAAGGGACATCCACATGGCCGTCAACACATAAGGAGAGGTTGACAGATGGGGACTCTGAATGCTTTTTAAAGTGGAGAGACCCAGGCTGTTGCCCTTCCTAGATACAGAGGCTGAAACTGAAATACAGGAGTGCTGCAGGTGCTGCAGCAGCCACCTTGTAACCACGAGGCAACCAACCATGAGAACAAAGCCACATGCTGAGGATGTAACAGATCAAAATGAGAGAGTCCAGATTCCCGCTGGCCATATGTAGCTGCCGTAACAGCCGTATGCTGCCTACGTTCAAACTGCATGTACATTTTTTAAAAAAGTCAATTCTTTACTGATTTAAGTCACTTTAGATGGAGGTTTTCCATCTCATACAACCTAATGTAGTCATAACCAATACATTCGCAGTGAGGCAATTCCCTAACAAGGATTTCCAAGCTAATCAGGATATACTCAATGGTACATTGGCCAAGCTAGTGAGCCCTACTGACAGTCAAGGACCATCAGCAATATCCATTTTGTGGCAGTGCTCAATAGGTTTCAGTACCTTTATGCTTCCTGGAAAAAAAATCAAACATTCAGCATTTTATCTCCTTGATACAATTTGGAACTGCCCAGAATATGTCATAAGAAGCCTAGACTAGTGGCATCTAAAGGATGGAAAGCTTGGAATCAGGATAAATATGATTTATGGCTCATCTTTTAACCTCCCCCAAACTACTCCACCTTGCCCATGACCCTGACTCTCATATCCAGCGTTCTTAGGCACTCACATTCACATTGAAACAACAAAACACTAGTAGCAGCAGCAGCAGCAATCATTGTAGCAGTAGCAGCAAGAGTAGTAGAAATATCTGTTGTTGATCAGTTGCTAAGTCGGGTCTGACTCTCTACGACCCCATGGACTGCAGCATGCCAGGCTTCCCTGTCCTTCACTATCTCCTGGAGTTTGCTCAAGTTCATGTCCGTTGAGACACTATCCTATTACAATTTCACATTTATGGAGCGCTTCCACATATGCCAGACACTGTACGAAGCTACTTACAGGTGTTATCTCATTAAATTCTTACAGAAGTATTTAATAGTTGAAAGCATCCATACTCTCATTTTACAGGTAAGAAGCCTGAGATTCAGAGCCTGTTACTTAACTTGCTTAAGATCACAGCAGGACTTGAAGCTCAGCCTGCTGGATTCCAGACTCTGTGCTCTGAACCATTATAAGCCATGGAGGAAGCACACAAACCAACAAACCAATCATATTGGCTTGAAAAATTCAATGAAAAGAATTAGCCAGGCTCTATCAGCTTCATGCCACTTAGGACAAAGACAAACACAATCACCCAATCACGCAGTCATCCATCTTGGTCTTACACACACATCAGCTTCCACAGATGAGGCCAGAGAATGAAAAAAGGCTAGTGTCTGCCTCCCTAGAGAGATGAATCCCCTAAACTCACCAGAGTTCTTCCAGGGCCATATTCTTTTCCAACATCAATGCTAAGGCTTGAGCACCCACGCTGCCAATGTTGTTCCCCACCAGGCTGGATGTCGTCAAAAAACAAAAATATGTCAGAGCAGTGAGGGACTTCAAAGATAACTCAAGAAGGGCAAAATGCATGGCACACATTGCCACAAGTCCTGGCCTGCTCCATTTCAGACTAATCGTTTACAGGGCTCTTTTTCATTAAGTCCAGAAGCAGTTTTTTAGAATAAGCAGCTCCCACTATCAGACTGGAATTGACTCTGGAGATAAAGTGTAGCTGATCCAAGGCTTCCCTGGTGGCTCAGTGCTAAAGACTCCACCAGCCAACGCAGGAGACACGGGTTCAATGCCTGGTCTAGGGAGATCCCATATGCCCTTGTGCCGCTACTGAGGTTGCGCTCTAGAGCCCGAGAGCCACAACCACTGAGCCCACGTGCAGCAACTACTGAAGCCCATGTGCCCTAGAGCCCGTGCTCCACGACAAGAGAAGCCACCGCAACAAGAAGCCCACGCACTGCAACTAGAGAGCAGCACCCGCTCTTTACACTAGAGAAAAGCAACAAAGATCCAGGACAGTCTAAATTAAAAAATGATCTTTAAAAAGTGTATCTGATTCAGGGCTTCCCCAATGGCTCCGTGGATAAAGAATCCGCCTGCAATGCAGGAGACAGGAGGTGTGGGAGACCCAGGTTCAATTCCTGGGTTGGGAAGATCCCCTGGAGGAGGAAATGGCAACCCATTCCAGTATTCTTGCCTGGAGAATCCCATGGTCAGAGGAGCCTGGCGGACTACAGTCCACGGGATCAAAAACAGTAGGAGACAACTGAGCAACTAAACTATCCTATCTAGCCCAAGATCTTCTGAGTACAGACTGGAAACAAGACCCCTGAGAGGAAAAGGGATCCAAAGACACCCAGAAAGACTCAGGTGTCCTGACTTCAACTCCAGTGCTCTTTCCTTCTCATCCCATTGTCTAACACAGCGGGTGAAAATAAAGTTCACAGACCTTCATAACTGGCCCAAGCTCCTCCCTCCTCACACTGGCTTCCCCCACCAACTGCGGGACGAACTCTGAGGCTTACCTGAGCCACCTCAAGCTCTGGTGATCACCCAAGGCTGCAGCCAAGGCCTGGGCCCCCTCGTCACCCACCTGGTTGCCCCAGAACCTGAAAGTTTCAACAGAGTAAACAGTGTCAGTGAGAACCTGCTTTGTGTTCGAGACACATGCCCCTCCTCTCTGCAGCCCCAGGCAGAGGGGCAGGACTCCCCAGTCCCAGAAAGGCCTCAGGGGGACTCAGGTCCCAGCAAAGTGAGCCTGCCTCCATCTTTTTGGAGGGATGGCCAAACTTCAATTAGACTTTTTAGTTTCTTTAAATCAGACTTTCAAAATAGTTAAGAGGTCCACCCAGTGCATAGTCTCAGGGACGGGGAACTCATTCTCAATGCCAATTCACAGTTGTGACATTTTCCCTGGCATTGGGTTAGACCTGCTTCTGCTCACTGCCACCCACGAGTCCCTAGCCACCTCTAGGACCACCCAGAACAAGGCGAACTCTTCTTCCACACACCGGTTCTTCATCTCTTGCTCCTTTGTCACATCCCCATTCCTTCGCAGCCTCCAGCCCCCTTCACCTTCTGGCTCCTCCCCCTCAGACCCACCCTAATTGGGAAACACCCCCTTCCAAGATGGAGCCCAGCTCATACTTTGGCACCTGGCTATTTCCCATGTGGGAAGTTACGAAGGACCTGGAGGTGCCCACATGGGCAGAGAGGGCTGGGATGCTCGCTGCACTTTCACTCATAAGGTGAACACTTAATGAGCTCTGGCCCCATGCCAGCACCACTCTGCACTCCAGGGTGCGACACTGTAATAGCAAAAACCCTGCCCACAACCTAAAGTGTGCATGAAACCAACTAAACACTTCACGACATCAAACCACTGGAATACTAAGCAGTTATTCTTTTTAAAAGTGAGGTCATGTGATATGAACAAAATATGTGTAAAAATACAATGTTAAGAAAAAAAAAAAAGCAAGTTACATAATAGTTTGTATCACGTGAGAGTGCTTGGGGGTTTTAGCACAAGACCAAGCCCAGACAGGTACCTTCATCAACAGGTGTTGAAAGCTAAACACCCCAGATGTGATCTCAAGAAGGAAGGAGCTCAGTGGGGCCGAGGCCACCCTCTCCTAGACTCTGTGATGCTACTGATACATTTTGGACACGGTCTTATCTCTCCAGCAACACAGTCCCACTCGGGGCTCAAACAGAGCCGGTGGGCAACTTGCCTGCCTGTAAAATGGGTTGGAACACCCAGGTCCTAAAGTCATTCTTCCTACAGTCTTGGGTTCTAAAATCCCCATTTTTTTGTTTGTTTGCTTGTTTTGTTTTGTTTTCAAATAGACCCTGGTTTACACCAGGGCAAAACAGGACAGGAAAGAGCCTCCAGGGGACTAGACAGGTACAACCCTGTCTGCCCAGCAAACAGAGAAAACCCCACTCGGGGGCTCTGAGGTCTGCGGACTGCCCTTCCCTCCTGTGTCTGACCCCTCTCCCCTGCCTGGCATGACCCCACAGGAAGCCAGGGCTCTGTAGGACCTGGTGCAGCCTCCTCCCATCCAAGGTCCAGGGTCCAAACTTCCCTACTTCCTGCTCTTTCCTTGGCTCTCACCCCAAGCTGCACATCATCTGGGGAGCTTTTTTACATTACTGATTCCAGACCTTGCATGTAGATAATTCATTTAATTAGCCTGGGGCAGAGAGTGGCCTTCTTCAGGAGCTCCCCAGTGGTTCCCACATATAGACCAAGGTAAGAAACACAGCTCCAGCGCTCTGGAGGACCAGAGGGCTTCCTGCCACTGCTCGTGGGCTCTGCCCTCCCCCAACCCTGACATCCTGAGCTTCCTGTTTATTGAGTAAAAAGCAAGGCAGAGGCAACAAGGGCCGCCCACGCTCTCCCTCCCCATTGCAGCCTGGGCCGGGGGTGGAGGCGGGGGCTGGGGGGTTGTCTCAGAGATCTTGGGGCTGAAGAATTGGTTTCACCCGCTCCTAAATCCTCGCAAGCCCCCAACCCCTGCATGCTGCCCCTCTGCCCCAGAATCCCACCTACCCCAAAAACTGCAAGGAGTTGTTAGTTCTGAGCCCCTGGGCAAGCACCTCGGCTCCCGCAGCCGTGATGTGGTTGTTTCCTAGCCTGGAAGGGAAGAGAGAGGAGAGACTGAGACAGAGGGCAGGGCAGGAGGACCCTTACTGCTCCCCCAGACCTGGGTCTGGGGAGTGGGGTGCCCAGGGAGTGTGGCCCGGATAGAGAAACAGGGACCAGTCCTCCAATTCCAGCTGGAGACGCGGTGTGTGCTGCTGCAGCTCAGGGGGCTCACTGAATGCTCCTGCGACTTCATTTTCCACCAGCAAAGGGAGAGGCATGGAAGGGCCTGTTTTGCAAAGCAGTGTGACAGGTAGGAGCAGGAACCACAACAGTCCAGGGAGGCGGCTTTCCCAGGGAGGGAGTGACTCACTCTTCCACCGTCTCCTCAGACTGTGGGCGGGCGCTGGACCCTGCTTTCCTCCCGCAGCCTGCCCCATCCATGGTGGCTGCAGGTGGCATCTACCTGTTTTGAAAGTGCCTGAGGGGTAGGGGGGCTCTGGTGGCTAAAAGAAAGAAAAGGATCCTGCTAAGCCTTCGGGCAGGGGTGGAGGAGGGGGTTTCAGCAAAATTTGGGCACCTCAGAGAGTTTCAGGGAGGTCCCCGGAACTCTCACCCACAGCTCCAGGCTTCCTGGAATAATACTGCCAGTTTCATCTTTCAGAGAAGTTTCATTCACTTTAAGCTGACAGACCTCTGCCCTTCCTGGGTAACCAAAGGCCCCAGTTGCTGTGCTGGCAAGTCCAGTGCCCCCTCTGCCCCAAGGCCTGCTTCCCACGGGCTGCTGCCAGCCAAGGACTGGGAGACCTGAGCCTCCTCTGTCGGGCACACTGGCTGGAGGACTCCCCAGCAGCCTCTGTCTTCTCCCCAAGCTGCACTGGGGTCTATGATGCTTCCTCCTAACAACCCTTCCTTTCCTCTCTCCCTCCCTCAGGGTCAGACCTGCGGCTCTCCCAGCCTCCCCCTCCAGCTCCCTTCCCCAATTTCCCCCCATAGGCATTTCCCCCAGCAAATTTGTTGAGTATCTAATCCCTCCTTGGAGGACTGGACAAACAGGATCAACATGCTGAGAACTTATATGATTTATCCACCATCTCTCGGGCACTAAGTTCACTATGGAAAGAACCTGAGATACTGTGCCAGCTTTCTATGTATATTAACTTGCTTAATCGTCACAGGGCTTCCCTGGTAGCTCAGCTGGTAAAGAATCTGCCTACAGTGCAGGAGACTCTGGTTCGATTCCTGGGTCGGGAAGATCCCCTGGAGAAGGAATAGGCTACCCACTCCAGTATTCTTGGGCTTCCCTGATAGCTCAGCTGTTAAAGAATTCGCCTACAATGCAGGAGAGCCTGGTTCGATCCCTGGGTTGGGAAGATCCCCTGGAGAAAGGAAAGGCTACCCACTCCAGTATTCTGGCCTGGAGAAGTCCATGACCTACAGTCCATGGCATCAGAAAGAGTTGGGCATGACTGAGCAACTTTCACTTTCTAATCATCACAACTACCTATGAGCTATGAGCTATAATTACTTTCTCCATTTTATAGAAGGGAAAACAGAGACACAGAAAACAGAAGTGACTGTGTGACCCAAGGTCACACAGCTAATGAGGATTCAAGTCTCAGGGATGCTGGATCCAAACCTTGGTCAGTCTGGCTGCAGAGTCCTGTGTTCTCACTGAGATGCTATATTAACCCAAAACACAGATCTCTCAAGTTCTGGGAGCAGCACCTTTTGTTACCCTACAGCCCTCCCTGGAGGTTGCACCAGCCCAGCTCTGGCCACAGCCGCTCTTGGCTTCCTGAGCTGAGGGTAGCAGGTGGTGGAGGCAGAAGAGAGTCCTCAGTACAGAATGGTGCCTCTGGTGTTGGCCTCAGTGGCCCTGCCTGAGACTGAGTCAACAATTTTAAAATGGCAGCTCATCCCCAAATGCATGGAAGCAATTCTTCACTTTGAAGCTGAAACTCCAATACTTTGGCCACTGGATGTGAAGAGCTGACTCACTGGAAAAGACCCTGATGCTGGGAAAGATTGAGGGCGGGAGGAAAAGGGGGTGACAGAGGATGAGATGGTTGGATGGCATCACAGACTCAATGGACATGAGTTTGAGCAAACTCCAAGAGATGGTGAAGGACAGGGAAGCCTGGCGTGCTGCAGTCCATGGGGTCACAAAGAGTTGGACACAGCTTAGCAAACGAACAACAACAACCCTGCCTCATAAACCCAGGAGGCAAGAACATCTCAAAGGGAAAAAGAAGCCAGGCCAACCCATGGACCAGCTGGGGGGATGATGCAATGGTGTCAGATGGGAAAGAGATTCCACTTGAGGCTGAGAGGGTGGGGAGCAGCAGAAACTCAGCCTTTCCAGGCTAGAAAGTGAAAGTGTTAGTTGCTCAGTCCTGTCCAACTCTTTGCGATCCCACAGACTGTAGCAGACTCCTCTGTCCACGGAATTTTCCAGGCAAGAATTCTGGAGTAGACAGCCATTTCCTACTCCAGGAGACATTTCCAACACAGGGACTGGAGCCATGTCTCCTGCATTGCAGGCATATTCTTTACTGTGTCAGCCACCAGGGAAGCTCAGCACTGGACCCACCAATAAAGGGACTTTCTGAGAGCTTTTTGGCCACCGTCTGCCTCTGTGGTGGCAAGTGACTGCTGCATTCCTACCCCGACCCAACGCGTGCTCAGTGTACCAATCAGGGAATGGATCGCCCCAGAGAGCCAGTGATACTCTGAGACACAAGGAAGAAAAAAGGTCCTGGAAACCCTCTTCAGTCCTGGGAGCTAAAGGTCAAAGGGCAGGAAGCCTCAGCAGCATTGGTCCAGAGTTTGCTGGGGAGGTCACAGCATCAGTGAAGCCCTGTTCAGAATGAGACACTGTCCTTGTTTTCAGCGAGGTGAGGTCATATGCGCATTATGGGGCGAGACCAGACCAAACTGACTCAGTTGTGGGGACGAAAGTCTCCAGGAGTAGGGAAGCCCCAGGCTCACCTCAAAGCCAAGAAGTTCTGCTTGCACGCAAGGAGCCTGGCCATGGAGTGTGCACAGCCATCGGTCAACTTGTTGTTGAAAAGACTGGAAAGTTCCGAGAGAGAAGAGACATGGAGATAAAGCATAGTGGACAGTGACCACCCCAACCCTGGGTCACTGGCTCCCTCAGGAGTCCCCTGTGCCCTCTGGCCATGCAAACATCCCAGCCCATCACTCGCTCACAATTGCTGCCCAGGCGGCATGGCTTGGGCTGAGTCTGGGGACATGGGGCCCAATGTCCACAGCCTGACTTACGCTAACTTCTGCAGCTGCTCACAGCGAAGAGCATGTTCAACCAACTTGCAGATGCCTCGGTCTGAGATGTTGTTATCTCGCAAGCTAAACAAAGACAAAATAAAGAAATCTGAACACAGAGCCAATGAGAGAGGGGAAAAAAATGGACAAAACCCCCACAGAGACTTTTGCTTAACCCCGAAGTGCCAGCCTCTAAGCTTCTGAGAAATGCCACAAGGACAGAGCACCCCAGAAAAGTGGACACCCTCCCTGTGCCTGGCCAGGGTACTAATGTCATACGCTCGGTGGGGTGGAGGGCTTTGGAATTGGGGACCCAGAGTCTCTACTAAAGAACACTGGAATCCTTAGGAAGGCCCTACCTAATCGCTGGCACTGTTTCCAGCTCTGTAAAAGAGAAAGGAGCATCGCGAAAGTTCCGAGGTGAGAAGGAACATGGGGAAAGCACGGGGAACTAGACAGGCCACCGCTGGGGGTTATGGTGGTTACCACCATCCAGGCGACCAGATGGAAATTCAGACAAGAATGGCTAAGACTTTGGAAGTGAGCACACACCCTATGTCAATACTCCTGCAAGCCAGCCTCTGCCTGGCAGGTCCCTTCCAACATTTCTCTTTGGGAACGGTGTTCCCCAAAGCTCACCTGGTCACAAGATCAGTCATATAGTGCTCCTAAAATAGACTCTCTGGCCCCTTCCCCAGAGCTGGTGAGTCTGCAAGTGTGAGGCGGGGCTCAGGGATCCGTGTATTTTATTCACTGTACCCGTGATTCTGCATCTTTTGGTCAGCTTGGGGCCTGACTTAAAGGTTAACACCTCAGGCTCTCTGGAGTCCTTCAAAGAAAGTTCTGATCCTGGACAGTCAGGAAGGTAAAGCAGCCTCACTGGGCTCTGGTGGGGATTTAAAGAGACAGTGCACATAAAGCCCTGGGAGCACCCGGCACAGAGTGAAAGCTACCTGTAATCTGATCGCTCATCCGTATGGAGCACTGCCCAATAGTACTGATGTTTAATCCTCTTTAATCTGATGAAGTAGGTACTATTATGATGCTCATGAGAGAGAAGAAAACTTGCTGAGGCCCAGCAAGCGAAGTGACTTCACCAAGGTTGCACAGGGGCTAAAAGATTGGAGCCTAGGTGTTCCAGCTCCGTGTGTGTGTGTGTGTGTGTGTGTGTATGTGTGTGTGTTGTGTTCAGTCGCTCTGGCTCCACAGTCTCCTGTAAACCACAACGTCACGTGGCCTCTCCCTTACAGCCTGCTCAGGGCTCTCAGGTCAGATTCATGCATGGGTGGGTCATGAAATCAACTCTGAAGGTCTGGAGCAGCCTTCTTAAACTGGAAACAGAACAGCAAGGAAAAAGAGAGCAAAGTGTGCCAGGGTTAGTAAGAGAAAGTCATTTTGTGAAATTTCAGTTTGACATGTCTGGGTGCTCGCTTACACTCTCCTTCACCGTGGGGTCGTGGTCCGAAAACTTTGAAAGCCATGGCCCTAGAGTCAGAACTGGTTCTCAAGAAATCTGCATGCACGGGGCACCTTGTGTAGGGGCTTCTTGGAGCCTGAGGGTTTCGGTTGGCATGGAAACAACTTGGAGTGGGAGAGACACAGTTTGGCGCCGTGGGAGAGAAACCTCCCTCTCTCATCCTTTCTCTCTCTTCCCCACTTCCTTCCCTCCTGTCTCTGTCTCTTTTTCCCTCTCTGCCCGCCTCCCTCACTCCCTCTCTGTCTCTGTCTGTCCCTCTACACACAGGAAATGCCCACTCAGCAGGCTCACGGTTGCTACCCGCCTCTCCCCCATGACGATGGCAGTTTCAGTACTTAAGTGTGTGCAGGGCAAAGTGTGGTGGAACTTGCTCAGGGACTTTCACTGCTAATGGAAATTCAAGCTGGTTCCCACAGACCTGCAGTCTTCATAGTATGGCCTTGAAGCTCTTGTAGCAGAATCACTTTGTTAAAAACTTAAACTCCAGGGCCCCACCTCAGACCTACAGAATGAGAATTCTGGGAACAGGCCCAAGAACTTGCATTGCCACAAGCCCCCTTTGCACACTCTGGTCTGAACACTAGAACCAGCCCACCCTCACATTTCTCTGAAAATAGAGGCAGGGGCCCTGTCTCTACCCAACCCTTCCAGGCCATGTGGGAGTCACATTTCCCAGCCAAGGAGAAGGGGTCCATTCATCCTAGGGATCCATCTACTGTGGATCATCCAGACCAGAGGTTCTTGACCTCTTGGGGGTCCAAGGACCCCTTCAAGAACTATGGGTCCACTATCCAAATGCTCATTCATATTTCTATCAGGAAAACAGCTCCCACAGACAGGTCTCAAAATTCCTGAGTGAAAAAAAAATTATGATTCCTCCTTCCTGAGGAACTAGAGAATTGTGCTGTCATGATCCATCTACACAGCCAGACCCACTCTCCCTTTCTCCACCTGGCTGTTAGTCCTGGGGGGCTGATTCCTATAGACACCCTGACTGGGGGTTCCCTGTGGGTTAAAGCAAGAGTGAGGAGGAGAAGAAGGTCCAGGGTTTACCTGCAGCCCTCACCGTTCCAGGCTGCTGCAGCCTCCATCCTTCCAGGCAGCCCTCTCCACACCCACCTCTCAGCCAATAACCACTCACCCACCCCCACCCCTTCAGGCCTTGTTGCTGGTGTTCAGTCGCTCAGTTGTGTCCGACTCTTTGCAACCCCATGGACTGCAGCACGCCAGGCTTCCCTGTTCATCACCAACTCCCGGAGCTTGCTCAAACTCATGTCCATCAAATTGGAGATGCCATCCAACCATCTCATCCTCTGTTGTCCCCTTCTCCTCCTGCCCTCAATCTTTCCCAGCATCAGGGTCTTTTCTAATGAGTCGGCTCTTCACATTCAGGCCTAAGGAGGCTAACAGCCCTATCCCTACCCCACCCCCAGCCCCAGGAGCCTGCATCATCCCTCTCTGCTCTTCCTAACTCCTGCCCAAGCTTTTGTAAGCTTCCCTTTATTAAACTCTCCTCAAATCACCCAACAGCTTCCTCCCTATATATTCATATTTATCACATATGTTAACTGTATCACATACATATTAGGGGCTTCCCAGGTGGCGCTAGTGATTAAAAAAAAAAAAAAAAAAAAACCTGCTTGCCCAATGAAGGAGACTTAAGAGACATGGCTTCAATCCCCGGGTTGGGAAGATCCCCTGGAAGAGGGCATGACAACCCATTTCAGTATTTCTGCCTGGAGAATCTCATGGACAGAGGAGGCTGGTGGGCTACAGAGAGCCAAAAAGAGTCAGACACGGCTGAACAGACTGAGAACCGCACAGCACATACACATATCAACTCTCTGTGATATGTTATATGCTACATTATTATTATATTTAGAAATATGTCCTGATAACAAAAGCCACCACACAGTTTCTAATACATATCTAGGTACTTGCTCCACAGAGAAAAAAGTCTCCCTGCTTTAGTCCAGGGAAAGGTATGCCACCGTAATATAGTCAAGGAGAGGATTGTTCCTTGCTCAAGGTAAATATAAGGTACCCCACAGTAGACATAAAGCCCTGGAGAGGCTGCGAGTCGATTTTAAGTTTAAGCTACAACTTCTGCTTTCTCAGAGGTTTAAAACAGGGAGCAGAAATCCCCTTTCAGGGCTGGAAGGGAAGTTGGGAGCCTGCAGCAAGCTGGCCACCTGACCTGGGCACCTCTCTGCCCTCGTCTGGCCCGTGGATGGAGAGAGGCCCACGGGGGCGGGGCACAGACGTTCCTAAGCGGGAAAGCTCACAACTTCAGACGGGGGCTGAGAGCAGCAGGGCCAGGTTAGAATGTCTCCACTACATAAAGAAGTAAAAAGCTGGTGGAACTCTGTGGCCACTGTCTATCTCTTGGGTCTCCAAATTTCCATCTCACTGGGACTTGGAAGACTCTCAAGGGAGTATGGGATTAACAGGTGTGCTGCGCTGGGTGCTGTGCTTAGTTGCTCAGTCGTGCCCAGCTCTTTGCAACTCCATGGACGGTAGCCCACCAGGCTCCTCTGTCCATGGGATTCTCCAGGCAGGAAAACTAAAGTCGGTTGCCATGCCTTCCTCCAGGGAATCTTCCCAAGCCAGGGATTGAACCTGGGTTTCCTGCATTCTAGGTGGATTCTTTATCATCTGAGCCACCAGGGAAGTACCCTACCAAATATAAAATAAACAATAAGGATTTACTGTATACCACAGAGAACTATATTCAATATCTTATAACAAACTAGAATGGAAAAAAATAGGAAAATATATAGACATATATATATGTGTGTGTGTATATAACTAATTACTTTGCTGTATACCTAAAACAAATACAATATTGTAAATCAACTATACTTCAATTAAGAATAAATTAATAAATAACTTTTTAAAAATCAAAATGCAATCTCTCATGGGGTGTAGTCACCTCTGATTTGAGGGTAGTTCCTAATACAGACACATATTACACCAAACTTTGCCTGTGACTTCAAGGCTGCCATGGCGCCCCTGAAGCCCATCCATAACACAGGTTGCTTGTGGGGAGCAGAGACTGGTAACGAGAAAGCTATCAATTGTGAATCTCAGTTCTGCCATTTCCTGTGTGATCTTGGACAAGTTACTTTGCTTCTCAGAGCCTCAAATCAAGGACACTGGGGATAATAAGGGCTTCCCAGGTGGCATCAGTGCCAATGCAGGAGACATAAGACGTGGGTTCAACCCCTGGGTCGGGAAGATCCCCTGGAGGAGGGCATGGCAACCCACTCCAGTATTCCTGCCTGGAGAATCCCATGGACAGAGGACTCTGGCCCGCTACAGTTCATGGGTCACAGAATCAGACACAGCTGAACCAACTAAGGATGCATAGCACGGGGATAATACCATCCCTTCCTAGAGCCCAGGGTGGCTGTGGGGATTAAAAGGTAATTCTGGAACTTCCCTGGCGGTCCCATGGTTAAGACCCTGTGCTTTTTATGCAGGTGATGTGGGTTCGATCCCTGATCAGGGAACTAAGATCCCACTTGCCTCACAGAGCAAAAAATATTTTAAAATAAATTAAAGGAGGCAATTCTGGGGAAAGTGTAGTACAGTGCCTGGCACACGGGGCATTCCATGAATTTCAACTATCCTTATCATAAGTTGAATCTAAGGTGCAGACTGAGGAGGGATCTCCGCTAGGTCTTTGCAGAAAAGGGGCTGGGCCTGGACTCCTGGCTCCCAGCATAAAGGGGGCTCCCCTACCTGCACCAGGATGGCAGCATTCCCACAGTGCCCAGCCAGCATCACCCAGCATCACTCACTAAAGAGCTTTGCAGACACCCAGGCAAGGCAGCAGCTGCTCCACGCCGATGTCGCCCACAGAGTTGTGGTCCAGCTGCAGGGCCACAGGCCGCCGGAGGTGGCGCAGCACGAAGGCCAGGGCAGCACACTCGGCCGGGCCCACACCGCAGAAGGTCAGCTTGAGGTGCCCAACGTTCAGCCTGCGAACGGCCTCCCGCGCCAGTCGCTCCTCCTGCATCTCATACAGGCTCCGGATAAGCCAGAGGAAGCCAGGCAGGGCGTGCATGCTCTTGGCCTCACCCGGCAAGGCGGGTGGGATGGAGCGGAAATGCTCGTGGAGGCTGCGGGTCAGACACCGCTGGACACAATCCCAGCGCCGGAGCAGGGCCGTCTCAGAGGCCTGGCACTCTGCCAGCAAGCTCCGGTGCTCCTGTGACAACAGCCCCGCCAGGAAGGCCCCTGTGATCTGGAGGTTGTGCGGCTCGGCCCCCTGCAGCAAAGCAGCCACGCTGCCCTCTCTGCATCGGGAGCCCCGCAGGAACAATTTGGGCAGCACCCTGGCCAGTGGCGAGCTTTCAGGCCTGTGATCTTGGAAGAGATGTCTGAGCGAGGATGGCGGGGTGTCGGCACTGAGGGCGAGGTAGAATGCAGCAAAGAAGCACTGAAAAGTGATATGCAGAAATTCCAGGGGGGCTGTACTCCCAGGTACAACCCTCTTGGCAAGCACCAGGAAGCCAAGAGAAAGGTCCTCACTGTCGACATGTGCCGCCTGCAGCTGTTTGGCTGAGAACACGTAGCAGCATGTGCCCAGGCCCCAGAGAGCCAGGCGGCCGAGATGCAGGAGTGTGGGGAGCCTGCCCTGAATCAGGCTGGGTCCCAGGCCATGGTTGGCTAAGGGTAGCGGGGAGGCGTGCAGCAGAAAGTGCCGCAGGATCAGCAGGTACATATCCGTGGTGGTCTTTGGGGACCCCCGGCCCTGCAGCAACAGCTCCTCGTGGCACTTGGACACCATCCAGGAGAAGACAGGCAGGTGGCACAGACCGTGCAGGGCCGAGGTGGCTCTGAGCAGGCAGAGGAGGCGGTCGGCCACCCCAGGCTCGCGATGCCGCTTCCTCAGGTACAGTTCGATGCCCTCTTCCGAGAAGCCCTTGAGGCTGAGTTCCGTGCGCACGTGCTTTCGGAGGCTCGCCGATACCGCGCTGGGGCGGCTGGTCAACACCTTGCGGGCATTCTTTAGCAGGTTGCCCTGCAGAAGGTTGAAGAGCAGACTCTGGACTGACGTGGGGGCGGTCGGACAGCAGTGACGCTCCTGATCCGTGAACCTGAACCTGAACTCATCAAAGCCATCAAAGGTTAAGAGGATGCGCTCAGGGTGGTCAAGGAGGACCTGGAAGACGTCCTGGGGGCCAAGGTCGGGCCAACAGCAGTGTTCGAAGAGCAGCGTCCGCATGGACAGCGGTTTCACCAGGCACTGCAGCTGCCGGCAGCTAAATGGGAAGACGAAGAGAAATTCCTGGAAGGCCCGCCCGGAAGCCCAGAGCAGGTGCAGCTGCTGCAAGAGCGTGCTCTTGCCGCTGCCCGCCTCGCCCACCACCAGCACAGTGTCTGCCTCTTTGTTGAAATGGTCACGGGTGCTGAAGAGCTCCTCCAGGCCTAGGGTGGTAGGGCTCTGCTGCGAAGGTCCAGCCATGCCCACCTCCATCTGGATTTCCAGAACATTCTCTGTATATACTTCTTCCAGGCAAAGATTCTCTGCTCCATCGTAGGTGCTCAGGAAACGAGACTGAGCTGATATAACGGTCCTCAGCTTGGACATGTACTTCTTACAGGCGGCATCTGGAAGACAGAAGACGAAACCGAGGAGCTGGGACCATGGTGAAAATGGGACCTGATAAGGGGTGGGCTGCCTCGAGGAAATGAGATGTGACGCATGGGCAGTGCCTGTCCTGGCTCTCCACTAACAAGCCATGGACTTGTGACTTAGCAGCAGCAGCAGCAGCAGCATGTAACCTTCCTGAGACTCAGTTTTCTCCTCTATGGGACAGAGAAGTGGTGGTCCCTACGTTTTGCGGGTAGGAACCCATGTAAAAACTTGCGGATCAATGAAGATAATGTTCTTTGTTCAGTGTCCAACACGAAGTGCTCAAAAGACATTGCCTAGCACCATTATCGTTACTGACATTGCAAAGAGCTCTGGAGAAGATCAGGAGCACTGTGCTGGGATCAGAAGACCTGCATTTTGATGTCTCTCCCACCATGTTGGTTCAGTAGACTTAGATAAGTCCCCTCACCACTCAGCCTCAGCTGTTCTTTCTAAAGGGAAACAGAAGCCTTGAGGACACAGAAGCTCAGTTTCTGAAGTCAGATACACCTGAGTTTGAAATCTGGGTCTACCATTAACTTGGGCAAGCGTCTCATCCTTTCTGGCTTTAGCATTCTTATCTTTAAAACTGGGAGCAAACCACACCTTGAAGGATTGTTTTAGGAAGAAATGAGAAAAAGAAGAGTTTGGAAGAATGGTGACATACAGTTCACCCTCACAGAATGCTGTTTATTATCATTATGATTACTGGAAGCAGCAGGCACATCAGTGGCCCCTCTAAGGCACCCACATTCTAACTCACAGCATGTGTGAATATGTTAACTTACTTGCAAAAGGGATTAGACAGATGTGATTAAACTAAAGACCTTGAGATGGGAAGCTTATCCTAGTTTATGTGAGTGGAGCCAGCAGTGGATGGTACTTGGGCCACTGGGGCGCCCAGATCAAGGACCTGGACAATATTCCCTAATCAAGACCTACTTCCCCATCCTCTTCATACAACCGTCTGCAATACAAGTTCTCATGTCTAGGATGTGTCCACAGGGGTGCTGTTTTTCCTTTTGTTGTTGTTGTTCAGCCACTAAGTTATATCCGTCTTTTGGGGACCCCATGCAGTCAACACACCAGGCTTCCCTGTCCTTCACTATCTCCCAGAGTTTGCTCATAGTCATGTCCACTGTGTTGGTGATGCATTTCATCTTCTGCTGGCCTCTTCGCCTTTTGCCTTCATCGTCCTCATATTATACCAACATGAGCAAACCACTCCCAGGGTCAGGGGTTAGTTCTTTTTATAGGAAATTGAGAAGTGATGGTCCAGAGCCCCAGGCGGTAGGACCACAGAGTATCACAGACTCACTGCCCCCAACCAGGTACTGACCCATTTGTTCTCAACTCAAAGCCTAAAAGGTAATTCTCACAGAGCGCTCTGAGCACACTGAAGCTGTATTTATGGTCATTCAAAGGACAGGCCCTGTGATTGTTGTTTCCTCTTCTGTTCCCAAAGCTGATGACTGTCTTTGCCCTTAATGCCACCTGGATAAACTAGGAGCATTGAATAGAGACTGCAAAATATATATATTTTCCTAATACTTTGATTTTGCATGCAGGATTTCCAGCTGCCAACAATCATATCAAAATTCTCTAGGGGAAAAAATGTTCTTTTAAAAACAAACACATATCAATTGTCACCTTTGGAATTGTCACCTTTGGGAATCTTGCACCATGGCACAGTGTTAACCATGCGTGAACAGCCAGCTGAGGTTGATGATACCAATAGCAAATATTAACCAAGGGCTAAGCAGGGTACCACGCTCGGAGCTATGCATCCCCTGGTGTGTACTGATGCCTGCGCTCTGTTCTCAGGTGAGAGGGTGCAGACCCAGATGCCAAGCACAGGCTTCCAGGCATCCTTCCTTCAGGGGGCAGAGCCCGAGGTGGTAAATCCATCTGTCAGCATCATGCACAAGTCAGGGGGCCTTGATGGTAACGAGCTTTCCTGACGGTGATACAGGATTAAGACACACGAGGCTTGCATCCTCTCTTTACAACCAATGAGCTCTTCTCCCAAGAAAAGAGGAAGTATGGGTGCAGATGGTCTAAAACCAGATCCATCCTCCCCTACCTTGTTACTCAACCTCCCTGCCCCAGTTTCCATATCTGCAAAGTGGAGGAAATAATACCTGCTTCTCAGGGTTGTTGCCAAGGACAGACATCGTAAATAAAGCACTTGGCAGGATGCCTGGGATGTTCGAGCTGTGCTATCTGAGCCTCTCCCATTCCTGAGTTGGGTCGGTGACCATGTGAGATGAGAGATATCACATTATCTAAATCCATTTGGCTCCTAAGTTTCTGATGAGTAGCTAAACTGCAGAGATCAAGAGATACCAGCCATCAAAAAGTGTTTCTGTATCTTTCCAATACATGTAAAGAGAGAAGGGCCAGTAAGAAAGACCAGTATTAGCCCTCAAGACAAAGTTGCTCCAGTGATCACTCTGCAGGGTAAAAAGAAGTAAAAGCAAACCCTAATAGTACACACATTAATTCTCCCAACATCCCAATGAGACAGTGTTGGTATTGTTATTGTTGTTTAGTCACTAAGTCATGTCTAACTCTTGCAACCCCACAGACTGTAGCCTACCAGGCTCTTCTGTCCGTGGGATCGCCCAGGCAAGAATACTAGAGTGGGTAGCCATTTCCTTCAGGAGATCTTCCCATCCCAGGGATCCAACCTCCATCTCCTGCATTGGCAGGTGGATTATTCACCACCGGGCCACCAAGGAAGCCCCAAAACCGTAGTGATATTACCCTGAAAGTGAGACGCGGAGTTTTACGGAGGTTTGCACGGCCAGTAAGTGAGATTCTAGCTGACAAGTCTCATGCTGATGTTTTTGCTCTTCACCATGAATCTGAAAGTCTTCCTTTCCTTTTCTGATAACTGAAAAGAACACATATATACCTTCAAAAGGCAGGGCCAATGGGACCGGTAATTCCTGAATACACTGTAGAAGAAAGGCAGCCAACCCATTCGCCTTCACTGTGGCGAGATCAAGGAGCCTTCTTGCCTGTGCGGAAAGCAAAAGTCATTATTTATCCAGAAAGGCAAATGGACAGGTGTGAGAAGGTCTCTACCGACTATGGCAATGCCATGAGCCTCTCTCTTCCACCACAATAAAAGGCCAGAAAAACATCTGCATGGTAAGATGCATTTAAATAAGTCAATGCAGTATCAGGTGGTGAAGTGAACACTTGAACACACATCCAATGTGGTTCCCTCTTAAGACTCACTGAAAGAGTGAACAACTTAAAAAAAGAAAAAGACATAACTCTATAAACCTGCAAGAATGGGAAAAATAATTCTTGGAAGATGGAAATCACTTGAGTGAGTAGTGATTTCTTCGAGTCTCTGAAATCCCCACAGGGACTACAGCACAAGGCGCAGCGGCAGGTTTCAGGCACTCTAGTGATGGAGGACCACAATGCAGCTGTTCTAAGACACTCGAACACAGATACTATGAACACTTCAAAGCAGCCTTGAGCAGGCTTTACCTAAACTCACCTGGACACCAAACACATACTTCAGAAACAGACAAAAATCAAAACTAGAAAGTCCCCTTGACATTTTGAGACCATACACATTCCTTTACTTAGAGCAGTCTTATGGCTCCTCCATCATCTGAAACATTGCTCAAACATCATCAATGATTTTGCTCTTCAAAGATGCTATCAATAAATTACACATGAGAGCTTCCCAAAAGAAGCAAAAATTGATGTGAAATAATTTTTCAAGCAAATGTTTAAAATTCAAATGAGAAAGCAGACAGCACTGTGAATGAACTATACTCCAATAAATCTTTTAAAATAACATTATTACAAAATAAAAAATGAAATAAACATCCTAACACTGCAATGTATTCCAGTGCATTCATTAATAATTCATTATTTCATCAACAAATATTTCTTGAGTGCCTACTATGTACAAGGTTCTCAGCACAATAAGCTTTAAGACAGAAACTGGTACATAGTAGGCATCAAAATAGGTTCATATGATTCTAATCAATTAATTAATTAAATTCTAATTAATTCAATTAATTAGTCAAAGCCCTGGGTTTAGCACTGGCCTTCTCATTAACTACTGTGAGCTTTTTCTCACTTTTCTGAGACTCAATTTCCCAATCTATAAAGTGGGCTGTTAATGACTGTTCCATCTGCATTACAGGAGACCTGAGGTCCACTCTTTGGGGGAAGACAAAACAAAGAGCTTCAGAAGTACCCCAAAGACATTTTTCTGTTCTTGTGGAATGGCATCTTCAGAGGCAGTTATCATAACCCTGAATGTTTATGAGCGAATGCAATTTCATATAGAAGTCCTATGTGGGCATTTAAACTACATAAGTACATCGTGTTTTGTATTAATTATTAAACACAGATTTAACTTAATAAATTTTTGTGATCTGTTGAGCTGTTAATTTACAGCGGACGGCACTAAAAGCTAACAAGCACAGAGCATCACCAGTTACCCAACTGATAGTAACAAACAGTGAGCTGGTGAGCGCTTACTGGTGGTTTAGTCGCTAAGTCATGTCCGACTCTGTGACCCCATGGCCTGTAGCCCGCCAGGATGCTCTGTCCATGGGATTTCCCAGGCAAGAATACTGGAGTGGGTTGCCATTTCCTTCTCCACAATGAGTGCTTACTGTGTGCTGGGTACTGTTCTAAGAGTTATACAGCTCACCTCATTGAATTCTCCCAAGACCTTACTAATGTTTCCCAGATGAGGAATCTGAGACAAGAGAGATGAAGTAATGAGAGCTTCCACAGAGAAATCTGAAGTCACAGGCCTTGAGCCTGCATCATCCTGACTTCAGAATCCGAGATGCTCACCACCACAGAACAGCATCTCGCATCAGAAGTGGCATGGCACCAAAAAGTCACAGCAACTTTCACCTTCCCAGATATCTTCATTTATTTATTTTTATTGATTAATTTTTGCCACAACATGTGGGATCTTGGTTCTCTGACCAGGGATCAAATTCTTGTGCCCGGCAGTGGAAACGTGGAGTCTTAACCGCTGGACAGCCAGGAAAGACTGCTGGCTCCCAGGTGACACAGCGGTAAAGAATCCCTATGTTAGTGCAGGAGACAAAGCAGACTTGGGTTCGATTCCTGGGTTGGAAAGATCCCCTAGAGAAGGAAATGGCAACCTGCTCCAGTATTCCTGCCTGAAAAATCCCACAGACAGAAGAGCCTGGTGGGCTACAGTCCATGGGGTCACAAAGAGTCTGACAAGACTAAGCACGCACACACACACATGCATGCACACACCCACGCACCTTTAAAGGAGGAGGACTATGACCCACATCTCCCCACAGGCCTGATTTCATGAACTAGTCTCAGTAACTAAGCACACTTTTCCTCTGAAATATGACAAGCCAAGAGGGAAGTGCTTACCCGCTGGGATGAAGTGAAGATGGGCCGCCTGATTTCATCAGTTTCGTACTGGCTGATGAAACCCCGCTGCTGTGTCAGGTCCAGCACACCCTCCACATGGCCGTAGAGTCTCCTGACAATGGCTGGTCGGTGACTCTGCAGGTCACGGGCTGGGTGGGGTGAGTGGGGGTCCCAGGAGCTGGGAAGCTCGGGGGGCTGGCTGTCGGCCTGGGCCTCCCGCACAGCTGCAGTCAGTTGTTCACAGCCCCAAGCACCCTTATTCCAGATGGTGTCCAGGAGGCGCCTGGCCAAGTGGGAGATGGGCTGCCCCACGAGGCTAAGCCCCTCATAGTCCTCCCAGGAGAGGACTTCCCGGGAAAGCAGCCGGTCCAGAATACTCTCAAAGCCCTCCAGGGACCCCGAGACCAGCAACTCCACCAGTTGGCTTCTCTGTGTCTGAAAAGCATCTTGTGCGCACATTTCACAATCTGGGAGGAGAATGAGGTCAGGGCAGGGCTTCTCAGAAAGCAGGCGGAGGGTAGTGGAGAGGGCAAGTCTGCCCCACCCTGAGACCAAGCCAGCCACGGCCGTACCCTCAGACACCAAGGCAAGCTCCCCATTGTACAGGTGTTCAAACTGAGGCCCAGAGAAGGCAAACTGGCTTGTGGTCTCACAGAGGGTCTGAAGCAGCCAGGAGTTAAATTAAGGCCCCTGGCTCCCACATCTATGCGTCATGCCTGGTTTAACAGGTTTATGACTTCCTTGGTGGTTCAGTGGTTAAGAATCTGCCTGCCAATGCAAGGGACACAGTTTGATCCCTATTTCGGGAAGATTCCAAATGCTGCAGGGCAACTAAGCCTGTGTGCCACAGTTACTGAGCCCGCACCAAAGAGCCTGCATGCTGCAACTATTGAAGACCGTATGCCCTAAATAAAGCCTGTGCTCTGCAACAAGAGAAGCCACTGCACTGAGAAGCCCACATGCCACCACTATAAAATAGCCCCCTCTCACTACAACCAGAGAAACCCCATGGGCAGTAGTGAAGAACTTTTGGTGCTCTGTCAAAAATAAATACAAAGTTTTTTTTTTAATTTAAAAAGGATTCCGTTAATGTTAGGAGCAATGTCTCCCAAGGAATCAGGGAATCATTTCTCAACGAGAGGTCCCTTCTATGTTGGTTGGATTCACGCTACCATAGCTCTCTCTTCAATAATGGCTAGTGTTTATTAACTGACCACATATAATGTGTCAGGCACCATCCTAAGTGCTTTCAATTAACCCTGCCAACCACTCTGAATTTGGTACTAGGATCAGCCCCACTTTACAGATGAAGAAACTGAGTCACAGAGAAGCTTGGTGACTTGTGCAAGGGTTGAAAGCTAGACGAGGCAGAGCTAGGATCTGAACCCCAGCAGAGCAACTCCAGACGGCATACCTTATTGGGGTTCCCTACAGAGGCTCGAGCCCAGACCTCTGTACATAACCCACGGCGACCCCCAGAGGCAGACCCAGAACACTGCTGTGAAGATGTCAACCCAGGTGAAGTGAAACTCGTGGTGCATTTCAAAGCCTATGGATGCACTGACTCCCATCTACTGCTCCCCTCCCCAAATGCCCAGGCCCTCCCCCCACCACCACACACCGTGTGCTGTCACATCTGCCAATGGCTTACCCTGGGCTCAGCCCTCAGACTCTGGGTCCTGGGAGTCCGTGGGAAGCGATCTCACAGAGCTCCAAGCCCTGGCAGGGTCCCCACGCAGCAGAGGAAATCTCTCAGCAGGTTCCCTCCTGTGATGGTCACGGAGTCCAGAGACGTGGGCTGGTTCAGTGCCCACAGAAAGCGAAAGTAAAAGGACGTAGGCATGGGAACTGAAGAGGAACTCCAGCGTCTGTCTACAAAACAGGGACATTCCAGGAGACTGAAGGGAGCAGACGCCAAGGGGCTTGGAAAGTCTGCCTTTTCCCTATTGGTTCTTTATGTGCCTAACTCCCTTCTTGGCCCGAGTGGAAGCCTGGGTTTTACTCATCCTGGCATCTCTAAGCCTGGCATGGAGCTGGGCCATGGGGAAGTACAGTGAGAATGTTCATGAATCAAAAATCCACTGAGGGAAGGGGTGGGGCTGGAACATTCTGTACCCGTCTTCATATGCCAGCCAAAGGAAGGGAAAGGAGAGATCGCAGCTCAGAATGCTGCCAACATGTAGGCTGGAATTCCTGTGCTGGCCAGATGAGGAAACTGAGGCAGCCAGGTAGCCCACGAGTCTGGCAGCTTTGGGGGCTCTGAATCCCCAATGCGGAGGCCACTGTAAACCAGAAAGGAACACAGTTCTCTCTGGCCAAGCAGGCCTCCTTCCTGTGCCCAGTGCCAAGCAGAGGAGTCCAGAGGATAGAAGTGGGGAGAGGGGAGAAGAGAGAACAAGACGGGGTAGCACAGGCTCTGGGCTTGACGCTGGAGTGGTTCTCGGCTATGAAAACAGCAGGTCCATCACCACGCCTGCCCAGGTCCTCCACAAACAGCCCAGAAATGGGGTCTGCACTTCACCTCGAACCCAATGCCCAGAAGACCCATGTGCAGCCAGGAATTAAAGAAGCTGAAGAGTTCAGATGAGATAGGACATTGCCTGCCCCTCTCAACCAGAGGAGGCCTAAGGACAAACAGTGGCCCTCTCCTCTGCATCAGGAGAATCTGGATCACTCAACCCCCGATCCGCAAAGATCATTAGGTTTAGAGTGCATGCTCAGTCGCTTCAGTCGTGTCCCACTCTTTACGACCCTACAGACTGCAGCCCTCCAGGCTCCTCAGTCTATGGCTTAGAGTAGGCATGGCCAAGTCACCTGCAGGCAGGACTTACGTGGCACAGGACTGGCAGGTCTCGATTTGCCCACAGACTCCATGTCTTTCCTGGGGAAACCCCCTACAGGATGGGCAGAGGCCAGAGCTGGCCAAGCAGATGTGAAGAATTACGTAATTCTCAGCAGTTCTGGCACAAAGCTTTTGGCCTCCACCATGACTGGCACAGAGAGACCCCACCAAGCCTAATGATCTTTGACACACCTACAAATACGTTCACCCACAAGGGGACGAGCTACAGCTAAGCCAGGACCCTCTGCAAGCCTGCCAAGTCTGGGTCAGTCGACAGATGCTTGAGGCATGCCTATCAGACTTGTGATGTCAGGGTACCCAGAGAAGGAGGCAAGCCCTAGCCAGAAGATCTGGCAGTCTATCCTCCCACCAAGAGCTGGAAAGTCCCATCTCTGTCCTAGCCTTCTTCCAGAAACCTCAGAGCTGGGAGAATCTCCAAGTATCAATCTTGCCAGCACTCTGTGTCTAAGAAGGCATTGTCCTTTCTCATCCTAAACATTCAGGGCAAAAGACCTGGCCCGTTGCTGCCCTCACTAACCAGTACAGGAAGTTCCTTATCATGTCTAACCAAAGTTTTCCCTGCTTCAGTTTAAATTGCGAACGATAGAAAACAGATGTCCACTCAACACCTATTTCATAAAAACTGTCCCTAAAATCCTACCTCTTGCCCCTTTATTCCCTGCCCAGACTTCCCCTCGTCAGACTAAACCAATCAGCCTCTCTCCATTACCTTTTCTTCTCCACTTTAATTACTGCAACTTTGAGGTCATTATAGTCTTTTCTCGAGGAGGGTACGGTCTATGCAAAGAAAGGGGCACTTCCTTACTGAAACAGAGGGTCAAATGGAAGGGGCAACCCACACGGGGCCCCCGCTTATCCCCAAGCCTAGGGCAAGCCCTGATCCCTCCTTCCTTCCTGAGACACAGCCGGTCTGGTTTTTCTGGAGCCCTGAGCCATTTGATTTGCCTAAGTGCTGAAATCTCAGCCTGCTGGACAGCTACAGATAGGAAAGAGAGGGAGGCCCCAGAAGTTCACCTTCTGAGCTGTCCAGCTCTTGTCAGGGGCCACGCCTCCCCTGGGGCACTGGACCTATCGCCCCCTCACTTACTGCAGCATGCTCCATTCTTGCCCCCTTCACCAAGCTTCTCACCGGGAGAGCTGTTCTCAGCAGCACAGACACATAATGTAATTTCTCCACCTAACCCCATTTCTCTGCTCCCTTCACAGCAGGACTCCCGAGCTGTCGTCTGTACTGCTCTCCTCAAGCTCTCCCCTCCTGTCCCCTCTGGCCTCCAGCTGCTTTTGTCATGGCCCCTGCTGACCTCCAGGTTGCTGGATTCTCAACGCTCACTTGTTGGCTCTGCCAAAGGCATTCGTCATCATCACTCCCTTTCTTCTCCCTGAAGCATCTTCTGTGTTCCCTCCAGAACACCCCCACTCTCTGATTTCTCCTCCCATCTCACTGGCTGTTCTTTTGTCTCCTTGGCTAATTCCTAATGCTACGAGCTACAGAACTCCCTGGTGGGACCTCTTTTCTCTGAATGACTCTCGCCCTAAGTGAGCTTGTGGCTTTAAATACCAGCTATCTGGTGATGATGCTCTAAATTTTATTTCCAGCCCCAATGTCCCCACTAAGCTTTTCCAACTGCCTAATGGGATGCCCAATGGGCATCTCAAACTTCACAAGCGTAAAACCAAACTCCAGATCTTCCCCCTAAACAGGTCCCATTTCAGTCACTCAGTCATGTCTAACTGACTCTTTGCGATCCCATGGACTATAGCCTACCAGCTCCCCTGTCCATGGGATTCTCCAGACAAGAATACTGGAGTGGGTTGCCGTGCCCTCCTCCAGGGGATCTTCCCAGAGACCCACGTCTCATGCGTTGGCAGGCGAGTTCTTTACCTCTAGCGCCACCTGGCCCCATACCTCATCCCTCTTGCCTGCTTTCTTTCTCTCTATAGCACTTATTACTACCTGACATGTCGTGTATTTACTTATTGACAGCTGTCCAACTCCTTTCCAGAAAACGAACCCCACGAGGGCAGGGAATTTTATCTGATGTTTTCTTTGCTGTACCCTCAGTGTCTCATCCAGTGAACTGATCGAGACTGTATGAACGAATTAAAAAATGGATTTCCTCTGCATGGTTCTAGGAGCCAGAAGTGGAGCCAAGGGGTGGAATCTGCAAGCCACAGACTTTTGACTAAATGAAGCCAGAGCTACAGGACACTGAACAGTGTTTCTTAAGTAATGAGCTCCCCAACACTGAGCATAGGTAGTTGAGGGATCGTGTACCGGGTGGGAGGTTAGCAGGCTAGATGGGGTCCCTTCCAGCCTCAGATCTCAGAATGCTGATTGGTGAAGGGGATCTGAGTAATCAGTCAATTTAGGAGCAGAGTGATTAGGAGAGTGAAGGAATGTCACTCTGGTCTTCACCAATGGGGTCTTCTCTCTATGGAACAGGACCCTGTGCCCAGAGAACAGCCTGTGGGGAGATGGAGCCCACCACTGGGAGAAGCCCAAGAGCTCAAAAAAGAAGGAGAGAAGCAAGAACAGACTGGGAGCCAAGGGTTCAGCTGGGGGAGCCCTCCTGGAGGAGATGGAGGAGGCGTTTGAGTTTGTTGCAAAGCAAGGAGGACCAGATGGCTGTTCCTCAACAGGAGGAGAAAACGCGAGGATGAACGGCACAAAAGATGCGGCGCTGGCAGGCCCTGGTGTGTGTGGGTCTGGGCAAAGATAGGATTGGGGATGGGCAGGGGTCTCCACACCCACCAGTGAGGAGGTGGAGGCAGGAAACTCCCAGGACAGTTACCAGGCAGGGTTAGAGAGCATCCGGGCACTCTCATTTATACCCATCCACTCACAAGCAAGGCGAAACTGGGTAAACTGAGGGAGAGAGGAGGAGGCTGGACAGAAAGTAGCTCCCGCTCAGAAATCTGAAGCCTGGCCGGCCGGCGCCTCACAACTTCATCGTGGACTTTCTCCCTACACACAACCTCGACCCCCAAATCACACCTCTCTATAGAACTCAGAGGCTCGAGGGACGAAAGTTCTGCCCACGCCGCTCCCCCTCTAGCCTCTTCACAGACCGCCAGGAGGCTCCCCAACCTCCAGACGGCCCCTTTCCTTCTAGACTCCGGGACTCCCGAAGGGGAAACCGAGGCAGCTTCATCGAGAGCCTGGCGGCCTGGACGGCAGTCAGGTGTCCCAATCCCAGGAGCGGGACCCTCGGCGCCCGCTGTCCCTCGCGCTGGGCTCAGGAGCACTCACCCCTGGCAACCGGGCTCCTCAGTGCAGCTTGAGTCTCCACTAGCCTGCTCGGCACCGGCGAGACTAGGCGGCGCTGGTGTTCCGCCCCGCCCCCATCCCGCCTCCGCCCCGCCCCCACCCCGCACACACCCCTTCCCGGCCACGCGCCCAACTTGCCCCGCCCCCTCTGCCCGGCAGCCCCAGCGCTCCCGGCCCCGCCCCCCACCTCCTGGGAGTCGAGAGCCAGAGGGACCCAGGCGGCCTGAGCACACAGGGCACACACATACACACGCAGAGATATACTTTGAATTGAAAAGCTAGGTAAGCTGTTGGGGTCAGTATTGCCTGTCTCCGCTTTGAGGGTCAGTAAGTCAATAGTCGTCTTGTTGTTGTTTTTGTTCAGTCGCTCAGTGGTGTCTGACTTTGCCACCCCTTGGACTGCAGCACGCCAGGCTTCCCTGTCTTTCACCATCTCCCGAATCTTGATCAGACTCATGTCCATCAAGTTAGTGATGCCATCCAACCATCTCATCCTCTGTCGTCCCCTTCTCCTCCCGCCTTCAATCTTTCCCAGCATTAGAGTCTTTCCCAATGAGTCCAGTCTTCGCATCAGGTGGCCAAAGTATTGGAGTTTCAGCTTCAGCATCAGTCCTTCCAATGAATATTCAGGTCTGATTTCCTTTAGGATGGACTGGTTGGATCTCCTTGCAGTCCAAGAGACTCTCAAGAGCCTTCTCCAACACCACACTTCAAAAGCATCAATACTTCAGCTCAGCCTTCTTTATGGTCCAATTCTCACATCCATACATGACTACTGGAAAAACCATAGCTTGACTACAGGGACCTTTATTGGCAAAGTAATGTCTCTGCTTTTTAATATGCTGTCTAGGTTTGTCATAGCTTTTCTTGCAAGGAGTAAGCATCTTTTAATTTTATGGCTGCAGTCACTGTCCACAGTGATTTGGGAGCCCAGGAGAATAAAGTCTGTCTTTGTTTCCATTGTTTCCCCATCTGTTGGGGATGGGGAAGTGATGGGACTGGATGCCATGATCTTAGTTTTCTGAATGTTGAGTTTTAAGCCAGCTTTTTCACTCTTTCACCTTCATCAAGAGGCTCCTTAGTTCCTCTTTGCTTTCTGCACTAAGGGTGGAGTCATCTGCCTATCTGAGATTTAGTCATCTAAAGCCTTCCTATTGCGAAGTCCCAGGACAGAGTTCTCCCAAGTATGATGGTTACATGTTAGGTAACAGTGGACAGGGCATTTAAACTTCTTCTTTTTACATTTTTCTTTCAATTCTTCCAAGTTGAGGCACACCATCTCAGTTTAGTAATAACAGGGCTTGAACACCTCTCTAACACTGCCTAGTCCGGTTGGCTCTGTGACATTACCTAACTAGAGTTTACCAGAATTCTTTTTTACATTAAATTTATTTTATTTTATGATTTCTTATTTCTGGGAAGTGATTGCTACTTTTTCATTGAACGTATCGCTTCACCCTGGTGGCTCAATGGCAAAGAACTTGCCTGGCAGTGAAGGAGATATGGGTTCGATCCCTGGGTCAGAAAGATCCCTTAGAGAAGGAAATGGCAACCCACTCCAGTATTCTTGCCAGAGAAATCCCATGGACAGAGTAGCCTGGCCGGCTACAGTCCATGGGGTCAGAAGGGAACTGGACACGACTTAGAGACTAAACAACAACAACAATTAGTATAAACAATCCCTTTAAAATATTTGTACTTGGAAATTTTTAAATGTGAAGTCAATTTCAAGGGAAAATAAACTGACACTGACGTAGTGCTTTATAGACATTGAGTTAATCCTACCTACAGGATATTTGCTCAGTTCAGTTCAGTCGCTCCTGTCCAGCTCTTTGTGACTCCATGAACTGCAGCACGTCAGGCTTTCCTGTCCATCACCAACTCCAGAGTTTACTCAAATTCATGTCCATCGAGTTGGTGATGCCATCCAACCATCTCATCCTCTGTTGTCCCCTTTCCTCTTGCCCCCAATCCCTCCTAGCATAAGGGTCTTTTCCAATGAGTTGGGTCTTCGCATCAGGTGGCCAAAGTATTGGAGTTTCAGCTTCAACATCAGTCCTTCCAATGAATATTCAGGGCTGATTTCTTTTAGGATGGACTTCTTGTATCTCCTTGCAGTCCAAGAGACTCTCAAGAGTCTTCTCCAACAGTACACTTCAAAAGCATCAATTCTTTGGCGCTCAGCTTTCTTTATAGTCCAACTCTCACATCCATACATGACTACTGGAAAAACCATAGCCTTGACTAGATGGACTTTTGTTGGTAAAGTAATGTCTCTGCTTTTTAATATGCTGTCTAGGTTTTTCATAGCTTTTCTTCCAAGGAGCAAGTGTCTTTTTAATTTCACGGCTGCAGTCACTATCTGCAGTGATTTTGGAGCCCAAGAAAATAAAGTTTGTCTCTGTTTCCATTGTTTCCCCATCTATTTGCCGTGAAGCAATAGGACTGGATGCCATGATCTTAATTTTCTGAATGTTGAGTTTTAAGCCAACATTTTTACTCTCCTCTTTCACATTCATCAAGAGGCTCTTTAGTTCTTCTTCACTTTCTGCCATAAGCGTGGTGTCATCTGCATATCTGAGGTTACTGATATTTCTTCCAGCAATCTTGATCCCAGCTTGTGCTTCATCCAGCCCGGCATTTTGCATGACATAGGATATTGGCCATCATTACTCTGATCTATAGAGGAAGAAACTGAGGCACAGAAGTGTTGATCAGTCGATCCAAGTCCTGACAGCAGAGCCCAGATTTGCTCCCAAATGTCTGATATCAAAGTTCATGCTCAAACCACCACCCCACTCTGCTTCCAGGTAAATGCCTGCACAGGTGGTGCACAGTTGGCTGAGTTAGAAGGACTGAATCTACCCCCAGGAAAATCCTTCCAGATGGTGTACAGATCCATCTACAAGGATGTTCATACCTGTGCTCAGTAGCTCAGTTGTGTCTGACTCTGCAACCCCTTGGACTGTAGCCCACCAGAGTCCTCTGTCCGTGGGATTTTCCAGACAAGAATACTGGAGTAGGTTGCCATTTCCTCCTCCAGAGGATCTTCCTGACCCATGGATTAAACATAAGTCTCCCGTGTCTCTTGCATTGGCAGGTGGATTCTTTTCCACTGTGCCCCCTGGAAAACCCTACAAGGATGTTCACCACCATCTTATCTGTAACAGTCAAAAACCAGAAGCCTCCTAAATGCCCAGTTATAAAGAAAAGTGACAGAGCAACCGAACCTGGAAAACTTACCTGATTTATCTTATCTCATATCCCATACCCATCCTGGGATCAAATTTGTCAACTTGACCTTCAAAACATATTCAGAATACAGCCACTTCTTACCACATCCACCATGATTGCTGCTAAGTCGCTTCAGTCGTGTCCGACTCTGTGTGACCCCATAGACGGCAGCCCACCAGGCTCCCCTGTCCCTGGGATTCTCCAGGCAAGAACGCTGGATCACTTGAGTCCAGATCACTGTCATTCTCACCTGGGTTATGGCAAGAGCGCCCAGCCATTCCCCACGATTCCAACTAGTCTCTCTTCCATCCCAGCCTCACACTGAACCCCCGTCTCCATTTCAGTCTGCTGTTCCAAGCAGCCCGCCCATCTGCCAGTGTCCAAACTTTTCTAATCAGGCCCAAATGAGGCACCAATGTCCTTACATTAATAGTTTGGTCCTCACACCCAAGCTTTGCTCACTCTCTGCCCATGGGAGGCAACAGGTTGAACAGCATAGACGCTGGACTCAAGCGAACCTGGCTTTGGATCCCAACTCTATGCCCTTTGATCAGTTATTTAACCTTGGCCTTGGTTTCCCTTACAACTAAGTGGTGCCCACACCCCAGCCCCGCCATGCTATGTCTCAGGATAACCATAGCGGTGCCCCCACAGCCCACTCTGTCTGTGGCCTTAATTTTAAAACCCTTCAATATTAAGAACTTTTGAGATTTTGTAAAGGCTAGTGCATGTATACCTAGCTATGAAAAAAAAAAAAGATTGACATGACCAGGTTTTCATCACCTATGAACAAACACCTCACCATTTGGGTTTTCATTGCCAAACACGTGAAGTTATGGGTCAATTCCTATTGAATTTCTCAAAAGTGGTGTTGAGGCAGGAGATAGATGGGCTCCTGGCTAGACGTTAAAACTAGCCTCCTGTTTACGTTTCCTGAGGAAGGAGGCATGTGGGCTCTAGGCTAGATATTTACAACCAGTCTCCTATTTGTACTTCGAGATGGAAATAGCAACAGGAAAACGGTAAATGGCTGGACTTTGTCTCCTGCAGACACTTTAAGATAACAGTTATGGCAGGGAGAAAGAGGGGCTAAACCCTGTTTGATTAAAAGATCAAGGGGTCACATATTTCCCATCCCTGGGGCAAAGGAGACACTGCACATGCGCACAAAGGCTCTTTGGGAGTCAAACAGGAGAGGGCACCAGGCCGTAATAGGTGACGTTGCTGCTAAGTCACTAAATCCTGTCTCACTCTTTTGCAACCCCATGGATTGTAACTTGCCAGGCTCCTTTGTCCATGGAAAGTATTTCCCAGGCAAGCATACTGGAGTGGTTTTACATTTCCTTCTCCAGGGGATCTTCCCAACTCGGGGGTCTAACCTGTGCCTCCTGTGTCTCCTGTATAGGCAGGCAGATTCATTACTACTGAGCCACCAGGGAAGCCCTTTTAATTGGTGATGCTGCTGCTGCTGCTAAGTCACTTCAGTCGTGTCCGACTCTGTGCGACCCCACAGACGGCAGCCCACCAGGCTCCACCGTCCCTGGGATTCTCCAGGCAAGAACACTGGAGTGGGTTGCCATTTCCTTCTCCAATGCATGCATGCATGCTAAGTCGTTTCAGTCATGTCCAACTCTGTGTGACCCCCATGGACAGCAGCCCACCAGGCTCCTCCATCCACGGGATTCTCCAGGCAGGAATACTAGAGTGGGTTGCCAGTTCCTTCTCCATTAATAGGTGACACTCCAACCCTAATCCCCGTAGGCCTCTGGGCTGGAATCCATTTTGTAAAAATGTTGCACACACATGTTGGAAAGGGTCCTAGGGCAGGGCAGGTGTGGAAAAAGAAACCAGATAATTGGCCAGAGATAAGCCAGGACCTGGAAGAACTGCCTTATATAAATGGCTTCCCAGTCTGTTCGCTGCACTCTTCCTCATTTCGGGGACGCCCACACCCTTTCTCTCTGGGGGTACGTATTTCTGCCTTGCTGGTATCTTAACAAATTGTTTCTCTGTGTGCTCTGTCACTTGTTGTGCTTGCCGCTAATAATAAACTTTGCACCTGTTTTTACAGTTTTTGCTTCCTTGAAATATCCTTGCTTTCAAATGGAGGCAACAGCCAGGGAAAATTTGCTTCCAGCCTCTAGCACTTGCTGGGCTGGTGGCTAGGATTCCTGGTTCTCATCCAGGCTCAGTTCAGTTCAGTCGCTTAGTCGTGTCTGACTCTTTTCGACCGCATGAACCGCAGCATGCCACGTCTCCCTGTCCATCACCAACTCCCTGAGTCCACCCAAACCCATGTCTATTGAGTCAGTGATGCCATCCAACCATCTCATCCTCTGTCGTCCCCTTCTCCTCCTGCCCTCAATCTTTCCCAGCATCACGGTCTTTTCAAATGAGTCAGCTCTTCGCATCAGGTGGTCAAAGTATTGGAGTGTCAGCTTCAACATCAGTCCTTCCAATGAACACCCAGGACTGATCTCCTTCAGGGTGGACTGGTTGGATCTCCTTGCAGTCCAAGGAACTCTCAAGTGTCTTCTCCAACACCACAGTTCAAAACCATCAATTCTTTGGCACTCAACTTTCTTTATAGTGCAACTCTCACATCCATACATGACCACTGGACAAACCATAGCCTTGACTAGACGGACCTTTATTGACAAAGTAATGTCTCTGCTTTTTAATATGCTGTCTAGGTTGGTCATAACTTTTCTTCCAAGGAGTAAGTGTCTTTTAATTTCATGGCTGCAGTCACCATCTGCAGTGATTTTGGAGCCCAAAAAATAAAGTCAGCCACTGTTTCCACTGTTTCCCTATCTATTTGCCATGAAGTGATGGGACCAGATGCCATGATCTTAGTTTTCTGAATGTTGAGCTTTAAGCCAACTTTTTCACTCTCCTCTTTCACTTTCATCAAGAGGCTCTTTAGTTCCTCTTCACTTTCTGCCATAAGGGTGGTGTCATCTGCATATCTGAGGTTATTGGTATTTCTCCCGGCAATCTTGATTCCAGCTTGTGCTTCCTCCAGCCCAACGTTTCTCATGATGTACTCTGCATATAAGTTAAATAAGCAGGGTGACAATATACAGCCTTGACGTACTCCTTTTCCTATTTGGAACCAGTCTGTTGTTCCATGTCCAGTTCTAACTGTTGCTTCCTGACCTGCATACAGGTTTCTCAAGAGGTAGGTTGGGTGGTCTGGTATTACCATCTCTTTCAGAATTTTCCACAGTTTATTGTGAGCCACACAGTCAGAGGCTTTGGCATAGTCAATAAAGCAGAAATAGATGTTTTTCTGGAACTCTCTAGCTTTTTTGATGATCCAGCGGGTGTTGGCAATTTGATCTCTGGTTCCTCTGCCTTTTCTAAGACCAGCTTGAACATCTGGAAGTTCACAGTTCACATATTGCTGAAGCCTGGCTTGGAGAATTTTGAGCATTACTGTACTAATGTGTGAGATGAGTGCAACTGTGTTGTAGTTTGAGCATTCTTTGGCATTGCTGACAGAATGTGGTCCACTGGAGAAGGGAATGGCAAACCACTTCAGTATTCCTGCCTTGAGAACCCCATTAACAGTATGAAAAGGCAAAAAGATAGGATGCTGAAACATGAACTCCCCAGGTCGGTAGGTGCCCAATATGCTACTGGAGATCAGTGGAACAATAACTCCAGAAAGAATGAAGGGTTGGAGCCAAAGCAAAAACAACACCCATTTGTGGATGGGACTGGTGACAGAAGCAAGGTTCAATGCTGTAAAGAGCAATATTGCATAGGAACCTGGAATGTTAAGTCCATGAATCAAGGCAAATTGGAAGTGGTCAAATAGGAGATGGTAAGAGTAAATGTCGACATTCTAGGAATCAGCGAACTAAGATGGACTGGAATGTGTGAATTTAACTCAGATGACCATTATATCTACTACTGTGAGCAGGAATCCCTTAGAAGAAGTGGAGTAGCCACCATAGTCAACAAAAGAGTCTGAAATGCAGTACTCGGATGCAATCTCAAAAACGACAGAATGAACTCTGTTCGTTTCCAAGGCAAACCATTCAACATCACGGTAATCCAAGTCTATGCCCCGACCAGTAATGCTGAAGAAGCTGAAGTTGAACAGTTCTATGACTACCTACAAGATCTTTTAGAACTAACACCCAAAAAGGATGTCCTTTTCATTATAGGAGACTGGAATGCAAAAGTAGGAAGTCAAGAAACACCTGGAGTAACAGGCAAATTTGGCCTTGGAGTGCAGAAAGAAGCAGGGCAAAGGCTAATGGAGTTCTGCCAAGAGAGCACACTGGTCATAGCAAACACCCTCTTCCAACAACACAAGAGAAGACTCTACATATGGACATCACCAGATGGTCAACACCGAAATCAGATTGATTCTGTTCTTTGCAGCCAAAGATGGAGAAGCTCTATACAGTTAGCAAAAACAAGACCGAGAGCTGACTGTGGCTCAGATCATGAACTCCTTATTGCCAAATTCAGACTGAAATTGAAGAAAGTAGGGAAAACCACTAGACCATTCAGGTATGACCTAAATCAAATCCCTCATCCAGGCTCCTCGGGTTCAATTCCCAGTCAAGGAACTAAGATTTTGCTCAGGCCACAGCTCATTACTGCCTCTCTGAGATCAGTGTTTCAGTGTTGGAGTTCCAAGCTTGTCACACACCCAGAGCAGCAGTGAGTAGTAAGTTACAGTATTCAATTATTTGCCTAATGTGGAATGCTTTGGTGCTGAGAGACCGTTAATTTAATCTCACGTTGCAGTTAGAGCAACTGACATTCAGAGAGGTCGGTGGCCTGCCCAGGTTTCACAATGAGTCAGGAGTCACAGGCCAATCTCTGCCCACTCATTAATTCATTCACACAATTACTGAGCACCCATTAAGCGACAGACGCTGCAGTGGATACTGGGGACAGAATGCTGACACAGACCAAGTTACTGCAATCAAAGCATTCAAGATGGGCACTAAACAAGTAAGCAAAGCAATGATGGGTCCAGACAGAGGAGTCAAGGAGGGCCGCACAAAGGAGAGACAATGGAGCTGCCCCTGGAGATGAAAAAGAGAAGAGCCCATCATGGAAGGGACCGAGAGCAGGGCATTGCTGGCTAAAGGAATTGCAAGGACAGAGGCTGTGCTGCACGCTTGAGGAAGAGAAAGCAGGCCGGGTAGCTGTGTGGGAAGTGATGCTGGGGGCGGGGTTGTGAATGAGGTCAAGAAGTGAGCAGCCAGCAGATCACAGAGGGTCCTGGTTTAGGGGGTATGTGGTGGGAGCCCAGTGAAAGGTCCAAGCAGTGTGAATTCTGGGAGAGACACCTAGACTCTGAGATACCAGCGCTTCCCTTCCTGAGTCCCCAGGGCCTCTTGGTGTTCCCTCTTCACTATCTGGTTGCAGAACTGCAGTGGGGGGGTGCCCATTCCTGTCACCACTCCCACCCCCATGACAGTGGGATCTTGTCCGTCTTTGTAGACACACAGATGTCCTCTACCTTGTGGAGCCCTGTCCTTGAGAGAAAAGCCAATCCCTGGCAGATGGCCAGGCATGGCCTTTCTTGGTCACTCTGGTCCAGTTAGGTCCTTCCTATGCAAGTCAGACACCCCTGCATGGCTGGTGGTTTCCAAAGAGCATCCCCCACCCCAGAAGAGGAAGCAGTGATGGCTTCTACACACTCATTCCCCACAATTGCTGGTTGCTGTGTGAGAGGCTCACAGTGCTGCAGAGAAGGGCTCAGAATCTACCCTGGCATTTCAAAGATCCCAGGCCTAGGACTGGACTCAGAGAGGAGAAGAGATGGAGTTCCAGCCTCGTTCTGTACAGAGCCTGCGTCACCATGACACACCAGGCATTCTCTGCAGCAGTGCGAGGTGCAGGTGAGGGGGATACGGCCCCGCACCCAAGGGGCTCGCCAGCTAGCAGGCCAGAGGCACACTACTGATGACCCAACTCCTGAGACCCTGCCACATGTGGATACTCTTTGTATGACAGCGATTGCTCTGCAGAGCAGTTTATTTCAATAAACAAGGCCCGTAGGTGAACATGAGGGGGAAAAAAACACAATGGACCTCCTACCTCACACCACACACACAAAATCTACTTGCTCTGAGGGTATTAAACAGCACTAAATGCGAAAGGCGAACTAGAAATGTTTGTAGAATAACAAAAATTGCTCGTGTTTGTATATTACTTGCTAGGTAATAGCAAGTCCTAAGTGCTTTGTGCATCTTAAGTCATCTTAAGCTTCATAGTTGTTGCAGAAATAACCATAAAGAACAATAAAGGAGCAATGTCCATGGTCTGTTCAAGTCCGTTGCTTGAACAATATCCAAGATATGGCATTGAAAGAAAAGATTGATATGGTTGAATGCTTTAAAGTTGACAACTTCTATTTCTCAAGGGACCTCATTATAGAGAGTACAAACGCAAACCATAGGATGGGAAAGGATACCGAGACGCACATGTACCTAATCATCACATAAAAAATATCAGGGACCATGAGGAAAATAATCCAATCAAAAAAATGAGCAACGGACTTGAACAGGCCTTTCACCAAAGACAATAGAAAGATGGCAAATTAGCCAATGAAAAGATGCTCACGCTCACCAGTCATTAAGGGAAATGCAACTTAAAACCATGATGAGATACCACTGCAAACCCACTGGAATGACTGGAAAAAAAACCTAAAAAACTGACCATACTAAGTGTACGTGAGGATGTGAAACTTCTAGAACATTCCTACACTGCTGGTGTGACTGCAGAATGACACAACCACTCAGGAAAAAGGTTTGGTATAACTGAGTACAGTTGAAGCCATTTATACTCTGAGACCCAGTAACTTCAATTTAGATAAACCTGCACTTGGATGAATGTGCAAGGATATTCCCAGTGGCCCTGATCATGATGGCCCAAACCAGCAACCACCCAAATGTGCATCTATAGAAAAAAAAAAAAAAAAAAGGATAAATACTGAGGTATTCAAATAATGTAGCAATATAGCAGGGAAAATGAAAAAAAAAAATCTTTAGCTAAACACACACAGACTGATGAATCTTATCCATAGAAATCCTGAATGAAAGAAACAAGGCCTATGAACAGTATAAACCAAAGCCTATAAACAGTATGTGTGGTTCAGTTTTTAACTCAAAAAATTAGTAAAAGTTGTCTGAGCTTCTCTGTTGGCTCGGTGATAAAGAATCCGCTGCCAATGCAGGGGATACAGGTTTGATCCTTAGCCTGGGAAGATCCCACACGCTGCAGAGCAACAAAGCCTGTGTGCCACAAATGTTGAGCCTGTGCTCTAGAGCCTGGAAACCACAGCTACTGAAGCCTGTGCACCCTAGAGCCGGTGCTCTGCAGCAGAGAAACCACGGCAGTGAGAAGCCCGAGCAGCAGTGAAAACCAAGCACAGTTAATAAATAAATAAAGTGAGTAAAATGAAACTTTATTATTTGGGGATCTGTTAGTAGGTGATAAATTACAAAGAAAAGCAAGGAACTTACCCCCATCAGAATCAGGACTGGGGAGGGGGAGGAAGAGACACATGGTGGACTTAGAGGGTGCGGGAGGTGCTGGGAAGCCTTTATTTTTTTTGTCTGGCCCCAGCCCCCTGCCCTCTGGCCACAGCACTGTGGCTATAAATCACACCACTGCCCAGAGGTTTGGCCTCCCTGGTACTTTCCATCGGACATGTGGGATGCATCATCTGCCAGAGACAGGCACTCTGAATCTAACCCCCCACGCCCTTCATCTGGCCCTGCTCTGCATCCCACCAGCTCTCTGCTCCAAACCTCAGCTTCCCCATCTGTCCATGAAGCAGGATGGCCCCCACCATGCCTAGCTCACTAGGGTAGGATGTGCTGTGCTAAGTCGCTTCAGTTGTGTCCAACTCTGTGGGGCAACCCCATGGAGTGCAACCCGCCAGGTTCCTTTGTCCATGGGACTGTCCAGGCAAGAATACTGGAGTGGCTTGCCATTTCCTTCTCCACTAGGGTAGGATAATGAACATTAAAGAGCTTTTGTCCAAATGCTAGAGGTTGTTGAGGACCCTGAGGGTCTGCCAAGCTGCTGCAAGCCTGTGGGAACTGAGATGCAGGCCCACCGCTCCCTCCCAGATCCTGCCCACAGGGGCAGCTCAGTCTATCAGCCGAGTTCATTACCTACCGTCTCTTATCAGCCAATCAGCTAGGGCGACCGGGAGCGGGTCACACAGCCTATTTCCTGTTTTCATACGGGGAACTTAGCAGAGCGGCAGCCACTGACCTGCTCAGCCCGAGTTTGGAATGGAGAGCTGAAGGGGGCCGTGTGACACCTCTCCAGGACCCCTGGACACGCACAGGACCAGAAGCCTCAGGTCAGTGTCTGATCCCAAGCTCAGCGGGCCTCTGCCCGCTTGTGACCTGAGCCCCTTCCCCCTGTGACCAGCCCTCAGTACCTCTTGGGGGAAGGGTGGGAGGGAGTAGGGCTGGTGACAGATACACAGGGCTCCCCTCAGATATGAGGGACTCCCCTTAGCATACTGGAGCAACTCCTCGACCCTCCATCGCCTCAATTCCTTTTGAAGTGCCAGGCACCTCTGCACCCCTTCTTGAGCCTGGGGAATATGCCACCACACCTGTGTTTCTCAAAAAGTGGTGCCAGGGGAACTGGCTCTTTGTCTCAGTACAGCCCTCGGATCTGGATCAAAATTCAGAATCCAGGGCGCACCCCAGAACCTATAGATGGGACTCTCTGACGTTGGGAACAGGAAGTCTGCTTTTTTACAAGCGTTTGACACCTCCACCCCCATCCCCACCCCCGAGGAAGTTGTGATTGTGATGGACACTCACATTCATGAGTGTGCCCGTCCAAGGTCCAGGATCTGCTGCTTCCTGGGTCAGACCAGGGTGCTTTGCTCTGCTGGCCTCTCACCCCTGACGGAAGCCCTGCAGGCCCTCAGAGAGGTAGCGTGGAAGGGGACCCTGTGTGCCCATCAGCATCAGAAGACCCGGCCTGGAGGGCAGTCCTTGGAGGGAGAAGCAGGCTCAGGGTACATGGGAGGGAAGGAGCAGGGAGACCGCTCCTGGGAGCTGCATGGTGGAGGGGCTGGGACTCTGCTGTCCGCTGGGCCACAGACAGGCCCCCAAGCCAAGAGCACCAACACTTGTCATATTTTATTGTAAAGTCTAGACATCTTTGCTCTGTGGGGTGGGGAGACGGGAGGGAAGGGCCCACAGAACCCCACGTACAGCTGTCCCCCAAAGAGCTTCTGGAGTGACAGGACTGCTTTCCCCACCTTGCAGATGAGGAGACTGAAGGCTAGAACCTCCGTGGATGCAGCCCTTGCCACTTTCCGGTCTCAGCCCATCCCATAAAAGGAAACCTCCAGGAGTTGGCTTTGGCTGCTGAATTTGATTTTTACTCTAAGCCCTGTGTTCATGCTCAGCTTTCCCAGGTCTTTTGTGGAATGCCCCACGAAGGTCATCATTCCTGGGGTCTCACGGGGTCTGTGGGCAAACAGAGCTTCTGACCTGGCACCAGCTGCCTGATCAAGACAACAGAGCTAGATCAGGGACCACTGAGGCCAGTTCTCTTTGCCATCACCCATTTTACAGATGAGCTAACTGAAGCAGGTGCATAGGAGTGCCCACAGGAATCACTGAGCCCCTCAGAGTCCTGGCTACCAAAAGTCCCTTAGACAAGAGAGCATGTGGACCATCTGCTGTCTTGCCTGGGCACCTACCAGAATGTAGAGAACCTGTTCCTTGCCATCTATCATCTTGTCAGCAAGACAGGGTTGGTAGTCACAGCTCTCAGATGGGGAAACTGAGACTTGCAGTTAAATAACTTGCCTACGGATCCACAGTTGGTCAAGACTCCTTAAGGGGAAAAAACTATAAGGTACTCGAGCACGTGCAGCCCTGGGTCAACCATGTGCTGCTCCGTGCTCCAGTTTCCTGTCTGTTTAGGGTGAGGCTGGATGGAGGGTTCTAGAGAGCTACCCACTGGACACAAGCACAGACCTCCCTGGAGAACTCCCGAGGGTTAAGGGACATTGAGCACGTTAAGGGATCCAAGCATGTTAAGAAGGAGATGAAGCCATCTGCACCCTTCTTTTTGGAATTTCTGTGCCTAAGTGGTACCCCAGCTACTCCATCTGAGCCAATGTTTTAACTGTCCCCTTTTCTAATTCGTCTCAAACATTTTAAATTCTATTCCAACTTACACGTTAAATCAGAGTCATTTATTTCTCAAATATTTCCCAGAGCATCTATCACATGTCAGACACTAAGAGAGCCCATTATATGGTGCCTGGGACCTGCACAGCCCTGAGCTAAAGCTTTGCATGGTATGCCCGACTTAGCCCTCACACCAGCCTCATGAAGATTATTATGCCCCTTTCATAGGTGGCTGAGGCCCAGAAAAGTTAAATAGTTTCCAGGCACCAGCTCATCTTGCTCACTTACCTGGGTCCCAGACAAGAGTCATGCATAAACTAAACCCCAGGTCTCCCGCTGCCCACCCTCCCCTGAGTACCAGGGAGAGGATTCTGACGGCAGACCCGCCTGCGTTGGTGTCCTGCCCACCATTTACCAGCTCTTGATCCTGGCAACTCTTAAGTCTCAGTTCCTTAATCATAGCATGGAGATGAGAAACTCCTGCTATGCATAGATTCAGATGAAGTGAGAGAATGGGTACTGAATGCAGGGTGTGACGCCTGCATGTTACAAGCATGAGGCTTTGCTGGTTGGGCACACTTACTGACTACATGACCTCAGACTAAACCTCAGTTTCCTCATCTGTTACTGAAGTCATGACAAGATTATTTTGTGTTGCGTTAGTTGCTCAGTTGTGTCCGACTCTTTGCGACCCTATAGACTGTAGCCCACCATGAACTGTCCATGGGATTCTCCAGGCAAGAATATTGGAGTAGGTAGTCATTCCCTTTGGAGAAGGCAATGGCACCCCACTCCAATACTCTTGCCTGGAAAATCCCACGGATGGAGGAGCCTGGTAGGCTGCAGTCCATGGGGTCGCTAAGAGTCGGATATGACCGGGTGACTTCACTTTCACTTTTCACTTTCATGCATTGGAGAAGGAAATGGCAACCCACTCCAGTGTTCTTGCCTGGAGAATCCCAGGGATGGCAGAGCCTGGTGGGCTGCCATCTATGGGGTCGCACAGAGTCAGACATGACTGAAGCAACTTAGCCGCAGTCGTTCCCTTCTCCAGGGGATCTTCCCAGGGATCGAACCTGGGTCTCCTGCATTACAGGCAGATTCTTTACCGTCAGAGCCACTAGGGAAGCCCTGTGACAGATTAGTGTGGGTATTAAACCAGATAGTGGATGTGAAGAGCCTGCGTGTATATGAAGTAGGTATAACAAGTTGTTAGTAAATGTTTGCTTAAAGATAGAGAGAGAGAGAAGGGAAGGATATATGCCAGTCTCCCTGTTTTGGACACAGATTTCATTTGAACATGTAACATAATATGATATTGGCACATTTTTCTGGACAAGCCAGTGTCTTTCTCCTGATTTGTCATCAAAGCCATTACCTTTGCTTGAAATCACATCATTTAAAATTCAGAGTAACTTGATAGTATAAGGACCCTAACAATAAGAGAAGGTTCTGCTCAGCCTTGGACTGATCAGTCCAGAAAAGGGCCTGACCTAGGTTTAGCACCTGTCAGTTGGTCAGAGGGCTAGGTGGGCAGTGGAGGGCTCAGAAGTGGCACCCCAATACCCACAAGCACCCACAACAGGAGTGGGCACTCACTGTTCTCTCTTGTTTTCCTGGCAGCCTTGGAGCATGGCAAGTCACAAGCATCCTGGGAGTCCTGGGTGGACAGGACCCATATGCCAGGACATGGCAGGTACCACGCCGAAAGCATCAGCTCCCCGCCCAGACCTCCCACGTCCAGGACCTGAGGACCACTTAGGTGAGCTTGAAGCTTGGGGCTTGGTGGAGGGCATAGACATTTGAAGACATTTGAAATTCAAATGTGGGTACTTCAGTGGAGGCTACAAGAAACAGGGAAGCTCACATAACTTGGGTTATCACAAAGCACACACTGAGACAAGGATTTGGTGCAAGTGGTTTATCCAGGAGGTTGGCAGGGGAGTGGGGAGGCGAGGAAGGGAATAGGAAACCAGTACATGGTGTGGATGAAAAGATGACCACTGTGGGTGACTCCCAACGGGGGTCATCTGGGAGACCGTATGGAGCACACCTCAGAGCTGTCCCACCCGGAGGCAAGGAGGCCAGGCTGCTGTCCGCTGGCCCCATCCTTCATCCCCAAGGGATGCTCCACAACACACTGCAATGGCCGGAGGAAGCCCTCAGGGGGACGTCCTAAGTGCTTCCAATAGCCCATGCAGTGTTCCTGACTAGTGAGTACCAAGGGGGCGTGGCCGGGCACAGACAGTGTCTGCTATAGCGCCACCTCCTGGAGGAAACGTCTGCCATATTCATGCAACCCTTCAGGACATGCCCAGTGAACGCCCGCTCTATTCCTGGCCTTGTGCAGGCATGGGGAAATAGGATCAGTCAAAAACCTCGCTGGCCTTCAAGTTTAGTAAGGAAACAGATCTGTAGAAAACAATTTAAGATGCCCCGGAAAAGGCTACATGGACAAGGTGGGAGGCTCTTATTCTAACAGCAAAGGGCCACTGAAGCAATATGTGGGCTGGGTCTTGAAAGACAGAGTTTGGAAAAGGGCTCCTGGGACACATGCCCCTTAAAATAAAATGCACAGTGACCTGTGCTTTTAGTGGGGAGGAAGGATCCCGGTCTTTCCCAAGAGTCTCAGGATGGCTGAGATCTAAGTGAGATCTAAGACACACTGTTATTTCCCAGGCAGGGAAAGAGGATGGCATTTGTGGCAGAAGAATTGGCATGTGCAAGAAAAAGCAGGGAGTGTGGGAAATGAGATGAGAGAGGAGGGAGGGGTCAGTTAAGCGGAGCCTGGAACCAGGCAGCCTCGCAGCTCCCCGTGCCATCTGCTGGGGTGCGTTCAGCAGGCTGGCGGGGACCACGGCGTCAGCCAGGGCTGTGGGGAGGACAGAAACCAACCAGTCACATCCCTGCTGGATTTGGAGCATGGGGTCTCGTGACGGCTAGAAGTGGACGATAGACCACAAACACACTGCGTTTCCCAGCAAGAAGCCACCTGGGAGGATGGGCCGTTTCAGGTTGTCCGTGGTAGGGTGAATTCAGGCGGATTGGGTGCAGGAGGCTGGCTGATGCCAGACTTGGGATGAGGGAGGGGGATATTCACAGCGCTTCTGGACTCCCTCTGCTCATCCCAGACAGACCCGGTCTCCTCCCCCAGTCCTTGCCCCTAAAGCGCACCAAGCTGTACTAGTCCTTAAGTGCTTGTGCTTCCAGAGGCCCAGGGCAGCCCGAGCTCCAACTCCAGCATGACCACGCGGGAGCTGCAGGAGTACTGGCGGGCCCAGAAATGTTGCTGGAAGCACGTCAAACTGCTCTTCGAGATCGCCTCCGCCCGCATCGAGGAGAGGAAAGTCTCCAAGTTTGTGGTAAGCAGAGATCAGAGAGCCATGGCTCACCTTCACGGCCTCCTTCCTGGCATTGGGCAAGGCTGGTGGGGCCTCAGTCTCCCAGTCCATGAAATGGATCCACACACTTTAACTCACAAAGCTCTTTGGGCAAAAACCAGTCCAACAGTGAGATTTCCCACTCAGCACTGTGAGGATAGGAGGAGTTATAGTCTCTTATTCTAACAAGCAAATGGTCCAGTTTAAATCCTGTGTTACCTGCTATTATTGTCTGTGTCCCTTCTTCATTGTTTTTGAGATCCTTGTATAATTTTTATTATTATGTACCTAATTTTTTTTTCTGTAAAGTGGATCACTTTCTAAAATGAACAGATTTATTTCCAAGGGAGATACCTTACATGGAAAACCAGCATAAGAAAAGGTCAATATTAAAGTAAATAGAAAGAAAGCTCAGGGCTGTCATTAAATTTTAGCTGGTTACCATGGTTAGTGGAAAGCTAGGCTTGAGGCTGATTTCTTTGTTAAAGGGCTTTCCTGGTGGCTCAGATGGTAAAGAATCCACTTGTAAGATGGGACACCTGGGTTTGATCCCTGGGTTGGGAAGATCCCCTGGAGGAGAGCATGGCAACCCACTCCAGTATTCCGGCCTGGAGAGTTCCATGGATAGAGGTGCCCGGTGGACTACACTCATGGGGTCACAAAGAATCAGACACGACTGAGTGACTAAACAACTTTTTACTTTCTCTGTTAAAATGGAATCTCAGCCTATGTCAGACAAGAAGTTAATGACAATGGGAGAGCCACACAAACCTTTCTTTGCCCCACCCTCCCCACTCCTTGCAAGGGGCTGGAGTAATAATAATAGCTGAAGCAGTGCTGACTGCACATCATGGCTTCAGTGCATCAACTCATTTAATCCTCGCCCAGTGAGGCAGGCCAGGTCACTATCCTATTTCATGGATGAGAAAACTGAGGCTCAGAGAGGTTCAAGTGCCCACCTGAAACCACACAGCTAGCCTGTGGTGGGCTGGAATCATTACCCAAACAGTCTGTGCCTTCATTGGCATCCTCTTGAAAGAGAAGAGAAAAGAATAGTTTCCTTACTATATAATATCACTGCCTACGATCACCCATTTCCAGGTTGATCCATATAATATCACTGCCAGTATATTACCTAAAACCATCTCCGAGGAGTTCCACACTTGGAAAACACCGATGGTATTCATCCAAGCTTCCCAGTTCAGTTTTGACCCTGTAACACCAAAGAGCCTCGCTGCGCGGGCAAGTTCTTTTGTGGACTTTCAACCCCGGGATGCCTTCCCCACCTCATCCCCCTCCGTCGCTTTGTTATTCTCCGGTTGACTTCTTGTCATTCATGATTCGCTTTTACTGGCTCAGCCAATTTAAAACAGAATCTCAGATAACGATCACCCATTTCCAGGGCAGGCTTTCAGGGCATCATCATTATTTCATTTCCTGGGCTCTGGGGCTCTCCTCGGCCATTGCAAACCCGCGGTGAGGCTGTTGTCAAAGGCGTGCTCCCTCCCTCTCTCCGCAGATGTACCAGATCGTGGTCATCCAGACCGGGAGCTTTGACAGCAATAAAGCCGTCCTGGAAAGGCGTTACTCCGACTTCGAGACGCTCCAGAAGAAACTCCTAAAGACTTTCCGGGAAGAGATCGAAGACGTGGTCTTCCCCAAGAAGCACCTGATAGGGAACTTCACCGAGGAGATGATCTCGGAACGCAAGCTGGCCCTCAAAGAGTACCTCAGCGTGCTCTACGCCATCCGCTGCGTGCGCCGCTCGCGCGAGTTCATCGATTTCCTCACGCGGCCCGAGCTCAAGGAGGCCTTCGGCTGTCTGCGCGCCGGCCAGTACACCAAGGCCCTGGACATCCTGATGCGCGTGGTGCCGCTGCAGGAGAAGCTCACGGCGCACTGCCCCGTGCTGCTGGTGCCCGCCCTGTGCGCCATGCTGGTGTGCCACCGCGACTTGGACAGGCCCGCCGAGGCCTTCGCGGTCGGGGAGCGGGCCCTGCAGTGCCTGCAGGCCCGCGAGGGCCACCGCTACTACGCCCCGCTGCTGGACGCCATGGCCCGCCTGGCCTACCTGCTGGGCAAGGACTTCGTGTCCCTGCAGAAGAGGCTGGAGGAGAGCCAGCTCCGGAAGCCCGCCCTCCGGGGCTTCACCCTGAAGGAACTGACGGTCCAGGAGTACCTGTCCTGAGCCGCCTGCTGGGGAAGCTGGAGAAGGGGGCTCGCCATTGCTCAGGGGCTCACTGGGGTTGGTTTTGAGCGGGTCGAGCCACTTGGGGCTCTAGCTTGTGGCCGTGACTTTAACAGGCCCCTCTTCTGCTCCTGTGTTACCCCCCACCCCCAGTCTGCTGTGCTGAACCGAGATGCTCCCGGGTGTCCTTGAAAGCCTCTGCGTGTGTCCGTGTCCTCTTGATGCCAGGTCCATCTGGCCCATCTGGCCCCATCCAGATCCATCTCAAAACCACAAACCCAGCTGCAGAAACACTGGAGAGTCCTATCTGCCTTGCTGGGGGGTTTCTGTAGGCCACTGGAGGACAGGTTTAGGCTGCCCATCACAGACAAAGCTTAATCCGTTTCCTCACAGACCTCTCTCCTTAGGTGTCCAGAGTATCTTCTCTTTGCTCCTCCCTCCTTGACCTGGCTTGCAAATATTCCCACTGACTATCCTAAGTGTTCTAGCTCTTCTGTCCTAGGTTTCAGCCCAGTTCAGCAAAACAAAAGATCAGCTACTGCTCCTCAAGGCTTTGTCCCCAGGATGGGCTGTATGTCAACAATTGGAAGGCTGGAGGGTCCTGATCTAGAACCAGCAATCACCACCTTGGGGTGGGTTTTTCATTTGTAAGGCAGCTGTCCTTTGAATGGCCTTTCTGGATTATGTAGAAATAGCCCTGCAGGGAGGCGGGACTCTGGGTAGAAGAGATTTAATGCTCAACACCTCCCCATTTGAGGGACAATGGATTGGGGTCCCCAGATGAAGTGGATTCCAGACCAATAACTGGGTTCAGCACAGGTCCAGGAGTTAGTGATACAAGCTGGTTTGGATCTTGTATGTCCATCAGATTAGTAGTCCCTGAAGACCTAAACCATGTAACTGAGTTTATCAGGGTATACTAAAGAGGCTGTAATTTGGGAATCTTAGTGTGGGGCACCACTGGCCTGAGCCAGGATCTGGCTCAGCCAAGAACAACGGACAAGCATTCACTGAACTGCACTGAAGGTATTCAACAGCGACACCATGTGGCGGCAGCTGGAGTGGCCCCACCAGGCTCCTTCCTGGAGGTTAGATACAGACTGACACAGATAAAGCCTTCAAGTATCTCAATTTACTCCAGGAGAAAGATGTTTTAAGTGGAAGAGATTGGATGTCTTGGAAATCTTGACATGTGGAAAATTAAAGTATAAATGGAAAAATAAAAAGAGCTGCAATTCTTTTGTAATGGTAAAAACGATTATACAGATTTTACAAGTTCTTCATCAAATATAAAAAGCTATCAACTGTTAGACGTAACAAATATTCACTAAGAAAGAAAAAAAATGCCCAATATGGGGAGTTTATTAGGAGTTTCCAACAAAAAGCTGGGAGAGCAAAGAGTTAGCTCTCAATGTAACGGTCCACGTGGAATAAACCTGCTTCCTAGAAAGGAACATTGAGGAAAGGCGTGAGTCAAATATTGCATTGAGAGACAGTGGGGCATCTAGGATTTGAACAGCAAGCTGGTACTCACCCAGTTGTGGAATCTAAATACACACAACGTGGTCCAAAATCCTCAAGCAAGGAAGTCATGGTAAAGAGCTTCTCAGCAGATTTTTCGGGTACCTTGCACCACAGATGTAAAGTCTCTCTGTAGGAAGTCAACTTAGATCCAGGCCAATAGAGAAGAAGACGCCACTGACTTCAGAGGTGCTAAAAAGTAAGGGGAGGGACTGTGCCTCTCAAAATCACATGTACATGGTGTTCATGTGTGTGATATGGAAACAGAGGAAAAAATCTTAGGCGAGGTAGAAGGGACCTAAGAAACGATATGGGAGATCCCATCAGTATCCTGAAAGAAGGGCTGGGTACCCTTCTTTCAGGTAAGGAAAAGACTCACTCTGGCTTCTGAAAATGGCCCACCCACATGTTACAGCTTCAGGGCTCCCACGTTGTCTCCTCCTGGTAAAGCTGGAAGCTTCCCGCCCAGTTCTTCTGATGACCTTGGCCTGTGGGTCCACTGATGTTTCTTCTTGCCACACGTACTGTGTCTTCATCGACTCCAGGTGTCTAATGGCCTGGGGTGACCCAAAATGGCCATCTCCTCCTGACATCTGTCTTAGCTGCAGAAGTCTGAGACCCACTCACTTCTTGAGTGCCTGGATCAAGTCTTTGAATTCCTCAAGCCGCCTCCTCCAGGGGCCTCTCTTTGTGGCCCACTGAGACCCCACCAGGTATGCCACGCTTCTGTTCACCTGGGCCCCCTCCCACCCCATGGTATGTTTTCGTTTTTCTTTCCAGGGGACTCTGGTGGCAGCTGACCCTCTTCTCCTGACTCTTCTCAAAAGTTGAGCCCACAGCACAGTACTGTGGGGGACATCTGCCCCCCAGTACTCAGGTGGGCCCCGGACCAGGTGCATGAGTGCCCCCTGGGCCTTATGAGACAGGCAGAATTTCAGGCTCCAGCCTAGGCCTTCTGAACCAGAATCTGCCTGTTAACAAGACTCCCTCGCCCCTTCCCCTTCCTGCCCCTCGAAGGTGATTCCTTTGGATGCAGGTTAAAGTTTGAGAAGGCCTCTGTTGAACTGACTTGAAGGTGCCTTGATGCGAATCATCCACAGAGCCTGGGCAGTCTGCTGTCCGGGTTCCTGGCTGCCCCATCTCCTCCCAGCCCAAGCCCTCATGGGTACACATGCTCCAGTCCAGGGCCCCAGGAGCTCTTGGTGGAAGTAGCATACCAGTCACTCCCCTATCCAGAACCTGTTCTGAGCATTTGTCCCCAGAGCCTGCAGGGGACCCATTCACAGCAGCCTCTCCCTCCTGCTGCCTGGTGACACAAGAGCCCCGTGGTCTCCCTTTGGACGGGATTCATCATCCTTATGAGACCCCATGCCTGGGGAGGCCGGCAGGTCCTTACCCACAAGCCGGGATAGGGAAACCATGGCTCCCCAGCATGTTTGGAGCCCTACTGTGTGTCTAGGGCTTCCCTGCTTACTGCCAGTCCAATGATGCCCAGGAGATGTCCTTATCCCATACAACAGATGAGGACACAGATACCAAGAGCTTAAGTGACTTACCCAAGATGACACAGCCAACAACAGGGAAAGCAGGAAATTAAGCCCAGGCCTGTGTGACCTCCAGCCTGCGCTTTCCTCCCTGAGCCCCACATTGGAGGACTGGGAGGAGAGGGTTTGCCGATATGTCCCTGGGGAGAGGTCCCTTAAAGGTCATCATCACACTCTTCTCTGTTTATAGGTGGGGAAACTGAGGCCTGGAGAGGGGACTCACTCAAGGTCATGCAATGAGACAGGGCAGCTCCAGGACTGGGCCGGGGGTGTCCACATCAAAAGGATATGGTCAGACTAATCCGGGGCTGGGATTCCAAGAGGTTTTTGAGGGGTCACCCAGCTGGGCCCGGGGGCACAGGGTCAGTATTGAGGCCTGAGCTGGGGTGGCTATCCTATCAGGCAGAAAGCTCTGTTCAGGGTGGGCTCTGGACCTATTGCCTACATGCCCTTAGCTCGGTGACGGCCTCTTCCAGTTCCACCTGCTGGGGGCAGGGGTCTCCCACCATGTCCCCAGCTAGACTCTCCAGGCGCCTCCGGAGCATCCGGTCCTCCTGCGCTGCCTTTCCAGAACCCTCCTTGGGGGCCCAACAGCGCTGCCATCTGTTCTAGCATCCACTAGCCGTTTTCCTTCTGGCGATCTCCTTTTACTTATGTCCATTGGAAAAGAAACTTCCTCATATGACCCTCCATGGACAATCAGAATCACTTGCTATAATGAGGAGGTGGCTATAAAAATAAATACAATGAAACTGCTTGTGGTTTTTACACCTCCACGGCCTTTGTCTGAGATAGGCCTTGAGTCTGAGGCCGCCGATGTCCTCTGTTAACAAAGAGACAAGAGACAAGCCTTAGAGACCTGTAATCACCACATTGAGACTGCTCTTGGATTTACTCGGAAGAAATGAAAACTACTGCAAAGGGAAATAAGCTGCTGACCACATGACCTGGATCATCCAGTATTCTCTGTGCATTGTCTCAGTCCAGCTGGGGCCTTGCTCCCATGGCCCTGACCCCCATCCCTTTCCCATGCTCCATATCAGCCCTGCTCTCTGTCCGGTTCCTTGATCGTGGGCCTGGTTTCATCTTTGACATCCTTGGCTTCCTCACCCTAGTTGGGAAGTGGTACCCGGGCTCCAATTTTGGGCTTCACAGACTGACATCAGCTAAGATCCCCTAAATGCAGGGAGAGTTCTGATTCATTCAAAGCCAGAAACTTCCCCTGGGAAGAGCCAATGCCCTTCCCTGCAAGAGGCCCTGCACAAGCCCCGCACAAGCCCCACCCACCCAGTCAGCAGAATAGAGCCCCTCACTAGCCTTACCTGTCTGCCTGCTTCTCATCTCTCAGTAAATAATGATGAATGATGCTCCTACTCTATGCCAGACTCTGGCAAGAGCTAGGGACATAGCGGTGAGCTGGAAGATCGGGTCCCTGCCCTCATGGAGCTGCTCATTATAAGGGAGGCACTCACAGAGCAAACTGAAGCTGGGACAGAATGGTCTCTCCCCAGATGGTCAGGGAGGGCTTCTTGGAGGAGGAGGTGTTTAAAGGAGCCATAGGGGAGGCTGAGGAGGCAGCCTCGCAGAAGCATAACCCTGTGGCAGGAAACTCCTCTGTGTCCAGGGAGCCTCAGCCCAGGCCTGGGCCCAGGAAAGCAGCAGACAGGCCCAGGACATCCCTTCCCCAAGGTGCCTCCTGGCTGTGCCCATTGAGAGGAAGGGTTCCAGGTACTGACAGAAAACCGCCTGGCAACGCCATCCGTGCTGTGGCCCTTCTCAGTCACTGGCCCGCTGCAATGTGAATGAGCTGGAAATTTGTGTTTAGGGCACACAGGCCCGTGGGTTTACAAGTGACAGAAAGCCAGGGTAATCTGACAAAGAGAAATGTATTCTCTGAAAAGCCCAGGAGTAGCTTAGCTTCAAGCCAAATTGGAGCCAAAAAATCAAACCCTGACACCCTCGTCTGGTTTCTTTCTCACTTTCGCTTTCTCTCTGTGTCTCTTTCCTCGGCTTTGCCTTCTCTCTCAACAAGCTCTGCTCCTGGTGCCAAGACGGCTGTAGCAGCACCAGGCTCAGATGTTCCTTCTCGGCAACCCCCCCCATAGGGCTCCCACAAAGCTCTAGCTTGAAGGATGTGTAGGAAACACCCAGCCACATGTCCTTTTACTGACCACAATGAACAGGCGGGACAGCTGCAATGGATTCCCCTGGCCTTCACCACAAATTGGTCTCCACATTGTAATCCACTTTCTAAACTTCTAAATAGACATTTTTTTTTAAGAGCAGTTTTAGGTTCCGCAGTAAGATTGAGTGGAAAGTACAGATATTTCTCATATCCCCTGCCCACCCACATGCAACCACTCCCCACGATGAACATTCCCCACCAGAGGGGTAAGTGTGTTACAACTGATGAACTTACAGTGACACATCACTGTCACTCGGAGCCCATAGTTTACACTAGGGTTTACCTGGGGTGTTGTACATTCTATGCATTTACACAGAAGTATGCACCATTATGGCTTCCCTCGTGGCCCAGTGGTAAAGAATCCACCTGCCTATGCAGGAGACACAGGAGACTTGAGTTCGATCCTTGGGTCGAGAAGATCCCTTGGAGGAGGAAATGGTAACCCATTCCAGTATTCTTGCCTGGAAAATTCCATGGGCAGAGAAGCTTGGCAGGCTATAGTCCATGGGGTTGCAAAGAGCTGGATACAACTGAGCGAATGAGCATGCACACACGCATCCACCATTATAGTATACTTAATGTGATAAATTAAACGATGATTAGAGTGATTAAATTTTATCTATATATCATGAGCATTTCCCTAGAATATGTAATATTCTTCCATGCTATTTCTAACAACATAGATTTCTAATGTATGTGCCACCACTATTTTAAGTGTCTTGTAAGGTTCCGAATTTTTCTGAATGCAGCCAGCAGGGCAGCCAATGTCTTGATCCAATATCTTTTTTGTATTTGTGCTTTCTTAAGGCAGTTTCTGAGGAGGGCATGGCAACCCACTCCAGTATTCTTGCCTGGAGAATCCCCATGGACAGAGGAGCCTGGCGGGCTACGGTCAATGTGGTCCCAAAGAGCTGGACACGACCAAGCAGCTAAGCACAGCAGCCCAGCACAAGGCAATTTCTAGCAGAGGTATTTCTGAATCATAAACACGGTTACTGATTTTGATAACATTAATCCCCTCTCTGGAGAGGCTAAACTAACCTGCTCCTCTAGCAGCTGAGTGTGAATGAAATGAAGTGAAATGAAGTGAAAGTCGCTCAGTCGTTTGGACTACACAGTCCACGGAATTCTCCAGGCCAGAATACTGGAGTGGGTAGCCTTTCCCTTCTCCAGAGGATCCCCCCGACCCACGGATCGAAGCCAGGTCTCCCGCATTGCAGGCGGATTCTTTACCAGCTGAGCCACAAGGGTAGCCCCTAAGAGATGCCCATTTCCCTGAAACTGCCGTAACACCAGATGTTAGCATTTTAAAACTATTTTTAATGTGATAGTGAGAAATGGTATCCATGATTTAGTGTCTTTTCCTTGTTTCTAGTGAGTATGAACATGTCTCATAGGCTTCCTGATCATTTTTATGGTTGTAAAAATGTTTCTTTTCCCCTTTCCATCTGTGCTTTCTGGAAGAAGGCGGGACCTGGCGAGGATCTATTCCGCCGCAATTTTAAAAATAAGCAGCAGATGGCGCTGCTGCACCGGCGGATCCTAAAGCCTCGCGGGCTGCGCTGGAGAAAAAGCATTTAAGCAAGAAGGAAATTGAGTGTTTCTCTAGAAAGGAAAAAACAAGACTCTGAAAAACCGTCGGAAGGGGGTTAAAATAATGCTGAAAAGAAAGAGCTTTTCTGGGAAAGCGCTGAGGCTTCTCTGCCTCTTCACCGCTACTTTCCACCTCCCGTGTTGTTTGAAGGGTACCCACTCGGGGTTCAGGACCTCACTTCTCGGTTTCTGCTCCTTCGTCCTCTTCCCCCAGCTCACACACCCAACAGGGCAGAAGGAGGCCTGCTCGCTGCCTCCTCTCCACCTCCTCGGACCAGTCAGCAGGAGGCAGTGACACCGCAGCTCCGAACAAAACGGGCGGGTGAAAATAAGCAGTGGCGCGCAGGAGCCTCGGGCAACAGGACGGGTCCAGGCGCTGCGCTCCGCGGTCCGACAGCAGTTTGGCCGGCTGGTTTCTGAGGGAGGGCGAGGGGCCTTTCCCCAATATCGGGGGGTGGGGCTGGGAGGGGGAGTGGGCACCCACAAAGCCCTGCCCGGTGGCTTTCCAGGACGGAGGCCTTGGGTGCCACGCCCCTCCCCAGATCCCACCTCGGACCTCTTGAGGACCCAGATGGTACCTGGGGCTTCCCATCCATCTGTCGGCGGAACTGGGGGAGAGAGAAGGGCCACATAACTTGAGTTCTTTTCGTCATTAGCTACCTGGGCTCCACTGGGGGAGAGAGAAGGGCCACATAACTTGACTTCTTTTCATCATTAGCTACCTGGGCTCCCTCTCGAGACTGTTGGTCAACTGTGAGTTGAACCAGTAAGTAAATGGGAGGGAGAAAGAGGGGGAAAGTGAGAGAACAAAGAGAAGAGAAATCTGCTTTGCTTGTTAGAGGGTGCATTTGCACATCTGTCACCGTCTACTAAAGCTGAATGTGGACAACTCTGTGAGGACCCACAATCCGCTCTTAAGAATATACCCTATAGATAGACAGACACCACCATCAACAAAAGACATGAATTAGAATTTCAGAGCAGGACTACCCCCCCACCCCAGAATATTCCCCATCTAGAAACAACCCACATCTTCATCAGCAGTCAAGCAGATAAGCAAATGGTGGTACCTTCATATGCTAGAATACTATACAGCCATGAAAACATTAGACATGTACACAATAACATGGATGGATCTCATAAATAGGACTGAGTGGCTGAAGTTAGACACAGAGGAATATAGCCTGTGTGATTCCACTGAATGATGCTCAAGAAGAGGAGGAACTAAATGATAGAGGTGAAGGCACCATGCTGAGATGGCAAAACTACCAAAAGGGGGAAAAAGCAGAGAGGGTTGAGATAGTGGCTATTACTTCTGGGGCACAAAGGGGCAGCTGATAGGAGGCAGCAGTGAGCATCTCTGTGGTATGGGTCGTGTTCTGTTCTTAGTCCTGGGTGACGGTTACAGGGTATTTGCGCTGTAATAATTTGTTAAGCTATACGATTGCATTTACGCACTTTCTGTTTATGGTGTATTTCACGGTAAAAACATTTTTATAGAAGAATGAATAAATGCAACAAACATGAGTTCAGTATTTATCGTGCACCAGGTAATGCAGCGCTCAGGCCTGGGATTTGAGCCCAAGGCTTCTGCCCCTAGCCTGTGCTGCCTTCCAGAGCTAAACCATTGGGGATGGGCTGGGGTTCGGGGTGTGATCACATGAACTTCAGCCCTCAGACTAGTGAGTGATGCAGGCCAAGAAACTTCGTACTTATGCAGCTAGTGTGGTGCTTGGACTCCAGTCCACACTTTCCTTAAACCCCAGGAATGAATTATGAAGGTAGACCCTCAGAAATAACACTCTGCTAGTGGGGCAGGGAGATCCTCACAGGTGCTTCATTTAAATCAAGTGGTGAATTGCAGGTATGACCACAGTTCTTTATCCCTCCCGATCACCATGTCATCTGCCCTGTGATCCTACTTCCTCTCTCTACAAAGGCAGGGTCAGTTTCCCTACTCCTTAAGTCCTTGCTTTGGCCAGTATGATGTGGCAGAGGGGACAGTGCACTTGTTCCAAGTTTTCACCTCAAGAGACCTTGTGTGTTTCGCTTGTACTCTTGAGTTTCTGCTGTTGACTTGAGAAGAACATGCCCAAGGTCTCCTATGGGAGGATGAGAGACCCATGGGGCAGGACCAAGGGCAGCTGAGACCCAGTGACAGCCAGCTGACTCCCAGATGCGAGGGCAGACTCAGTCCGGATCAGCCACCTCTCAACCATGTGATTTGTGAACCCAAAGTAATAAATTGTTTTAAGCCCCTGAATTTTGGGGCTGTTTGTTATGCATAGGTAGTTAACTGATACATTGTCTGTAGACAACTGTGGGGTCTGGGAACTTGTTGGAAGAGTTTCCAGAAAGGAGATGCCCAGGCTGGGGGGTGATCAATGCCAGTCTGCCCAACACCCCTGCCTTTGCTGGATTCCCTCTGAGGCCTGGAGGAGCCTCCATGTCAATATTACCAATGAGGCTACTAATGCTATCTACAAAGAATGTAAAGAAAGGAAAGTGAAGTCGCTTAGTCATGTCCGACTCTGCGACCCCATAGACTGTAGCCTACCAGGGTCCTCCATCCATGGGATTTTCCAGGCAAGAGTACTGGAGTGGGTTGCCATTTCCTTCTCCAGGGGATCTTCCCAACCCAGGGATCAAACCCGGGTCTCCTGCATTGCAGACAGACGCTTTACCAAATGTATCTGTTAGCTATTTCTACATAACAAATAGCCCCAAAGCTCAATGGCTTAAAACAAGAATTTATTATTTGAGTTCACAAATACATGGTTGTGTGTAGAAGGAACTCATGCCAGGCTCTTGGTTCAACACCTTACACACCTTTCTCACTTAACCCTTGCACCAGCCCTATGAGGTAGGCACTATTACCATGACCATTTGACACATGAGACTGCAGACAAGAGGTTGGAGAAGCAACTCAATCCCATGGCTTGTAAGAGCTAGAACCAGGATCTGACCTCGGAGCCTGTGCCATCCAGCCTGCCCAGCCCAGCCAGTTCCCCCAGGAGCATCTTCCCCAACTTAGGACGTCAAGCCTCTGGACTCTCCAACGAAGGTCACCCCTTCCTCTGCTTGCCTTCTTCTCTCCCTCAGCGCCACCAAGTCCCCAGCATGAAGATCATGCTAAGCAGAAATCCTATCCTACAGAAGATGGTTCCTGTGGCTAAACAAGAGGCTGGTTTACAGGAAACAATCAGCAAAAAGGATGCTTTGCAACAGCTTCTAAACAGGATGAAGTGTGTTGGAACAGAGTTTGTCATTCTGATGGGGAATCTTGGAATATTTGGGTTAGAGGACTAATCCAGTCCAAGTCTCAGACATTTTTTAAGCCACGGAGTCTTCTTCAAGTGAAACTTGATATAGAAACTGAGTATGTAAGGAATACCAAAGCCAAGCTTTTCAGGCTGTGAGGTCAGGGAGGTCTACCTTGGGCTCATAGAGGGTACCCTTGGGGCTCCATGGAGCACTATTTGAGAACCACTGTGGTGGCCCCGTTGGGTCATTTAGGTGATGGGAAATAGTCTCAGGGTCACAGAGCACTAGAGTAGAAGAACCAAGACTCGAACTCAGATCTCCTGCCTCCCATCCCTAGGTGTTCTCTTCTGTGCCAAGTATTCAAGAATTAAAACACCCATTCCCAAAGGAAGGCATACACCTGATTTTTTTTTTTTTTTAGCATCCATTTTTCAAAATGGTGCACTTGGCTTCTCACCGTGGTCATTGGACAGAATCGCTCAGTCAGCAAATTTCAGGAAGCCATTCTTTTTTTTTTTTTTTTTTTTCATTGCTTTGTCATATTTAGCTTGGGGTCCACTGGGACCCTGGACCCTTTTTCTCATGATCACTTCTCTTGCTTATTACTCTCCCCTCACCTCACTGCACAGCTCTATGTAGCCAGTTCCCTAAGGAGCAGCTTTTCCCCAGTATCTTCACAACCTCCTCTACCTTCCGGGATGATGGTCAGATTGCAGGTGTCTGCAGACGTGAGAGGATGCTCCAGAGCATTCCTCAGGTCCTGGAGGAGCTAGGAAGGCCAGGGACGAAGCTGGGCGTCACACATTAGGTGTCTCTGGGTTTCGTCTGCCTGGCTCCTTCTGGAAACAGCACGTGGGTGTTCTCCATTGGGAGCCACCCCTCTGTGATTCCCATCCGTGTAGTTTCTGGGAGCACTGGCTGCCCATGGGCCATCTCGTCCCTTCCCTGGGCCTCCATTTCTCTGCTGGTAAGTCGTCGTCACTTCCTAGGGATTCTGTAAGAATGACCACAAGCTGGGTACTCAAAACAACAGAAATTGATTGTCTCACGGTTCTGGAGGCCAGAAACCTGAGATCAAGGCATCAGAGGGCCGTGCTCCCTCTGCAGTTCTGGCGAAGAACCTGCACCGTGCATCTCTCCAGGCTTCTGGCAGCTTCTGGCAATCCTTGCCATTCCTTGGTTTGTAGACACATCACTCTGATCTCCACCTCCATCTTCACATGGTCCCCTCCGTATGTATCTGCATCCAAATTCCCCTCTTCCCATAAGGACCCAGGGCCTTGGATTAGGGATTGTCCCAATCCAGTGTGGCCTCCTCTTACCTGGATCGCACCCACAAAGACCCTGTCTCCAAATGAGATCACATTCGCAGGAACCAGGGGTCGAGAGATCCAACCTCTCCCCTCCTTTACACACCTGGCCAGTTGGACCCCAAGCACCTTTCCTTGTCTCATTCCTGCCCTCCCCGCTCCACTGCATGGGTCCCTTGATCCTCTGAACCACCAGGGCTTTCCTGTACCCGGCCTTTGGTCCTGCTGGTCCATCAGTTTAGAGCGCTCTTTCTGCCACTCCAGACCCTCCCTGGTGACTCGCTGCTGTTCAACCTCCTCTTCCTTATCTCTTTAAGAGCTCACATCCCCAGGAAAAATCATCCTGGGGTCTGCTTGGGTCCTGTCCCTCTCCCTCTCCAAGTGTTAGTTGCTTTGGGGCACAGCTCACCAGGCACCTGCCCTTGGTACCTAGAAGCAGGACGGGCATCATGGCCATGTGACCTCTGCAGCCACTCGGGGCCCTGTCTACAAGGACCATACACTTGATTTAATGTTCTACTGTCACTGACCTGAAAATCTTAATACTTTCTAAAAATGTTTATTTCTGTATTTGGCTGCGTCAGGTCTTCATTGTGGCGTGGAGGATCTTCGTTACATCATGGGGGATCTTTCGCTGCAGGGCACGGACTCTCTAGTTGCGGCACTCAGGCTCTGAGCACTCAGGGCACTGAGGCTTCAGTAGTTACAGCACATGGGCTTAGTTGCTCTGCGGCATGTGGGATCTGAGTTCCCCAGCTGGGGACCAAACCTACGTCCCCTGCATTGCAAGGCAGATCCTTAACCACCGGACCAGCAAAGAAGTCCCATCTTAATACTTTTTGGAAAGAGGACCCATATTTTCATTTTGCACTGGCCTCATAAATTATACAGCTCGTTCTGGTGCCTGGCAAACCGAAGACACTTAATCATTATCAAATGCCGCCACCGTGTCCCTTGGGGGAGGCAGACTCTGTACTCTGCCCCTGCCTGCAAATCTCCTTCTGGGATGCTGGGCCAGGATGCCACCCAAGCCTCAGCAGAGATGCAGAAAGGGGAAGATGATCAGGCCAGTGAGGTAGGAAGTTTAGAAGGAGGTGAATCCTCTACCTCCGTCCCAGGGTCTCTGAAAACACCCAGAAACATCAGCAGGAGGGCCCTGGGGCCAGAATGGACTGCAGAGCCAACTAGAGGGATGGGGAGACAGGCTGCAGGAAACTTCCTGCTGTCCCCCAACTCAGGAACCAGTACGATGAACTCACTCACTCTGTCACACCTGGATGGCCAGGTGTACCCCTGGAGACTAGCATTGGGAGGGGCCTCTGCTCATCCAGCCAGTCTCTCCCAGAGTGGAGGTATAGCCATGCCTTAAACCACCTGAACCCCAGAATCAGACATCAATCTCCTTTCTCTTCCTTCAACTGTGGCCAGGAGCAAGCCTCCCTGACACCTCCCCACTCTTGTCAAACTCTGCTTTTAGCAAAGAGGGGGGCACTCTCCTCTTGCTCTTTCCAGTGGACAAGAGCTCAAATTTAATGACCTTGTTTTTCACTGTATTTATTTTTATGGTTATTTTTCTTATTATGGACCAGATGTGCACTGTGTCATCAGCTGTGTCCGACTCTTTGCGACCCCATGGACTGTAGCGCATCAGGCTCCTCTGTCCATGGGATTTTCCAGGCAAGAATATTGGAGTGGGTTGCCATTTCCTCCTCCAGGGGATCTTCCCAACCCAGGGATCTAACCTGCGTTTCCTGTGTCTCCTGCATTGCAGGCAGATTCTTTACTGCTTGAGCCATCAGGGAAACCCTTTTATGTAACATGTCAAAACCTAATTCCACCTATTTATTTATATGTTAGAAAATGGGAATCCTATCCAAGTTTTATTACAAACCAAACTGGATTAAACAGAATGACACCCGGCACATAGTAAATGTTAGGTATTTCTCTTCCCTTTACAAAAGATTTTGTTCCCTATTTTAAATTCTTCCCCCTTCATGTTGGTGACATAAATGTTCCTTATTAAATTAAATGCATTTACATTAGGAAAAGGGAATTTCATGAATTGTGGCCAGGTGATGGTGGATATGGCAAAAATTGCAGGAGTTCCTGAGAAAAAGAAGGGAATCCTGAATGCTGGTCCGGACCCTGATGCAGAATGGACACGGAGGCTCAGACGGGGGACAGGACATGTCTAGAGTCCCATGCAGGGCTGGTGGTAAGGCCAGTTCTCTGGACTCCCTGCCCCAGTGCTCTTCTCCTGCTGACCAGTCAGCCTCAACAGTCTGTGATTCATAATGCCTCAAAACTGGGCTGCCACTGTCTTCCCAGAAATTTCCCTCTGCCAAGTCCCGTGGAGACCCCCACCCCCACAAGCTCAGAGCTCCTGGCCCATTTAATAACCCAAGCTGCGGGTGAATCCTCCTTTACAATCCCCAGACAAGCAAAACTGGAAATCATGTTTTTGCTTTGAAAACTGCCACCGACTGCCTCTCCCACCTTCTGCTCAGCAAATCTTCACAGGCCGTGTTTTAAATACTTTTTTCTCCTTTCGCTGTGATCAAAGGACTTGGTTGTTCCTCTGATAGGTGACAAAAGATGTCAGGGAGACTAATGAGAGAATCTGGTGGCCTCCCTCTTCCTTTCTCCCTGGGGAAGAAGGCTCGCAGGGCGTTGTGGGCTGGGTGGCCTTTAGGATTTGGGGATAAGCACAGAGAGAAGGGTAGAGGCTACAGGCAGGGATGGAGGAAGGGACTTCTGGCAGGTTGATAATTTGGTTCTAGTGGTTGACATCAGTTGGGTGGATACTCCCAGCATGCATTTCTCCTGGGCAGAGCATCTCAGTTTTGCTTTAGGATAACCACCCTTCTTCCACCCTCGTCTGTTTCAGGACGTGTTGGCTCCAGCCTCAGCTATAGGCTGTGTGTCTGACTAAGACCTTGTATTCTCCAGGCCCTGGTGATTGTGTTGGGCATGTCAGCCCATCAGAACCATGGAGAAGCAACCTTGGAGTTCCAACTGGATTGACTATTGACAGAGAAGACAGCTCTTCCAGCTGGTGAGATAAGGATGCAAGCCTATAGCTGCCAGGAAGTTTGCACAATAGGGACTAATTGAAATGGAGCCCCCAAATGGAGAAAGAAATGGACAGACACTGAGTCTTGATGATCTTAAATGCCAATCGAACCACATCTGGATACAAAAGCAGTAAACTCCCTTTTGCTTAATCTGTTGAGGTTTTATTTCATCATGACAAAGATGAACATTTCATGATCATCTTTTATTATCTGAACATGTGTCTTCAGGCACCTCACTCCCTACAGTGACCCCATCCTATGCCCAAGGATATAAATACAATTTCTTCCATTCTCCACGTTTTGGGGCACAATTTCAGCCCCTTCTAGTCTCAACACACATCAACACTGGACGACTCTCTGTTAGAGGACACAAGCCCAATTGTGGAAACTGAGGCTCACTCATATAGGGTACGACATGGAGAGTGCCAGGGTCACATCTCTGGGAGGGTCTCTGCCCAGGTATCTTCCCACCCAAGAGACAGCGCAGAAGAATGGATCAAACATTCTCCCTAGTCCAGGGACTCCCGCAACTCACACTCCTGGAACATGACCATCCCATTTTCCAGGTTCAAGACTGAAGCACCTGGGACCAGTAACCCCTGACACTCCTGCTCTCATCTGTTCATCCTGACATGCACTTAGCACTTAACCCTCCACTTTGCAGCTAGGGGAGAGGGAGAATGAGAGCTGAAAACCTTGCCTGTGCTCCTGGATTCAGCCACGCCTGAAGACCCTAGACCTACCTGTTGGATCTTTCAAAGACCCATAAGTCCTTTTTTTAGGCTAAGATAGGTTACGTTGGCATTCTGTCACTTGCAACCGAAAGAGTCCTGATTATATAGCTGCTTTCAAGTCTTCAAGGGTCTATGTGTCATGGGACAAAGAACAGCTCTATCCAGCCAGCCCCAGAGGTCAGGAAGTAGACCTGTCACAGGAAGCTCACATTTCATGGGCCTCCCTAGTTATCTAAGTGGGAAAGAGCCCCTGGAAGCAGTGGGAGGGAATGCTGACAGTGTGGGGACGTGATGACTTGGAGTCACAGGCAACCACAAGTGCCAGGACAAGGTGCCCCTGAGATAGGGGCTTGTCTTCAAAGAACTGGGGCCGTAGATGCCCCAGACCAATGGTTCTCAAAGTGTGGTCTCTGGATCAGCAGCATCAGCATCACTTGGGACCTTGATAGAAGTACACATTCTCAGGCTCCGCCTCAGACCTACTAAATCAGAAACTGGGTTTGACACCAGCAATCTGTGTTTTAATAAGACTTCCAGGGGGTTCTCATGCTGAACAAAGCTTATGCACTACTGATTTAGACATTTAAATAAATTCAATGTGCTTAGTGGAGAAAGCAAATTATTTATTATTGAGAAGAGATAGGGGAGCCCAGAGCCCAGCTATGGAAATTTCCTGTTCACAAGGAACTTGGGGACCCTCAGTAGATGTACAGGCCAGTACAGTAGCCCTATGCCTCTCCCACAAGCTCAAGCCAAGCAAGATGGCGAGGCAAGGGATGCCACTGCCTAAGAGCCCCTCCAAGCCCATTTGCCTCAGCCTCTTCTTGAGGACCCTCCTGTACTGAGGAAACTCCAGGAAGCAACTGCCAGGCCCACATACGGAGAGGAGAGCATAGCACTGAAGGTATAAGCACTGGGTTAGGGTTAACCAGATGACCTATAGCCTGATCAGTAGCAGAAGCAGATACTAGCCAGATTCCTGACTACAGCCTTCTTCTGTCCCCAGATCCATTTCAGTAATTCCACCTCATAATAGTCAGGACAAGGCTGCATTGTCCTAGCAGTAACACACTATCCTGACCTCTCAGTGGCTTTGTACATCACATAATACTTTCTTGCTCTCAAAAAGTCCAGAGCAAGTGTATGACTCTTAAGGATAGCTTTCTTCCTGCAACATCATCTTAGCAAACCAGACTGCTTTCCTCTTGCAGTTCTGCCCTTTCAATACCAGGCTTTAGAGGCAGGGAGAACAGGGAGGGATGGGCACAAGTTCTTAAATCCTTCCACCTGGGTCACTTCCACTTGCAGTCCACCAGCCAGAACTGGCCTGTGGCCCTAGGTAGCTGCAAGGGGGCTGGGACACATGGGGAAACCTGTCAGACACCCCTGGCTGTGGTCCACTCTGCCACCTTCCTGGGATCACTCGTTCCTTCACCAAACACCTATGAGGGATGACTTGGAGCCTTCCCCATGGGAAGTATGGGATCCACTACCCTGAAGGGGATAGACTTGGTCCCAGCCTTAAGGAGTTTATGGGAGTGGGATGGGAAAATCAAGCAGACCCTTATCAGTTTCTCAGGCCGCCATTTCTGTGTCTTCCTTGGTTACAGCATCACCGTCCTTCCTGACATGCCAACTAAGATTAGTCAGCTTTCATTCCTTGGCTGAGCCTCAGTTTTTTCATCTGTGTAATGGGGATAATGAGGGCAACAGATGTCATCCTATTAAAATGAGATAAGCCAGTCACTTGGGCTCAGATGGTAAAGAATCCACCTACAATGAGGGAGACCTGGGTTCGATCCCTGGGTTGGGAAGATCCCCTGGAGGAGGGCATGGCAACCCACTCCAATATTCTTGCCTGGAGAATACCCATGGACAGAGGAGCCTGGTGGGCTACAGTCCATGGGACTGCAAAGAGTTGGACGTGACTGAGCGACTAAGCACAGCACAGCACAAGTCAGTCACAGACTGAGGAAGCCTCACAGCCCTGGGCAGTGGAGCCGGGATTCATCAGTCTGATTCCTTGGTTCGAGTCTCTTCAGTGGCTCTGGTCTTTTTAGATCTCCCTGGGTGAGTGGCCTCTGCAGAGTTCCCTGCAACCTTTCAAACTCTACAGTGGGAAGATCTGACAGCCTGGCCTCCTGGCTAAAACCAATGTTTGCTGTGCCTGGCCTTGAGCCAACTTGGTCCCTTGAAGACAATTTAGGGACCTGACCTCTAAGGCATCCCTGGAGCCCACTACTGGCTCAGGTCATTCCAGAAGGGTCTCCCACCCCACCCTACCCCCGAGGCCATGGACAGAGTCAGCTCTGAGCCCCGAGCCCCCCACCTCTCTTTCTCCAGACTTAGATGTGGTTGAAAAGCTTACCACGGGCCCAGCAAGGCCACCACCACCACCATTAGAAACCTGATCCCGAGTTGCTGATTAAAACCAGGAGGGGGTTTTAATCAGCTGGGGCCATATGCTATTTAACTGAAGATGAAAGGACAAATGATAAGCATCATCTCGGAAAGGATGTCGTTAAAGGAAGAGCAGAACAGCAAGTGGCATCTTTTATCATTACAGCAGCCCCTCGCAAAGCTCTCGTTAGGGGCTTTGAGGACCATCTGGGCCAGTCTTCATTATGCAGCACTGACGGTGTCATTGTGTTTGACGCCGGCTCCCGCGCCCATGCCACGCTAAACTTCTAAATATACAATTAATGCCTATTAATTATAGTTTTCAAACCAGCATAATGATCCTTCATTAACTTAATCGCCTCTTCTATTTTATCAGGAAATTGTATCCTCTCTTTTCATAATCCCCACATCTGAAGCCACCCGTTGGTGGTGGCATGTGCTGCTCGGCTGGCTGTTTATGGGACAGCCTTCCTGCCAGGGCTCCTGGCCATCTCGACCCTGCCCACCCCAGCCTCGCCCCCAGCCTATACATGGGTTGCTACCGCAGGCCTCCAGAGAATTCCTACAGGTTGTCTGAGCAGGTGTGGGGTCCAGAGGATGGAGGTGAGGCTGGGGCAGCTGCCATCCCGGGAACCTGGTCAACCTGGACCCCGGGTTGGATCAAACTGGATTTAAACCAGCATGGAGGTGCAGGGTGAGGTGGAGGCTCAAGAGGGAAGGGATATATATATATGTATATATATACACATTCTTATGGCTGACTTGCATTGTTGTGTGGCAGAAACCAACACAACATTGTAAAGCAATTATCCTCTAGTTAAAAATTTTAAAAAATATACGAAATGTGAAAAATAAATAAATAAATCATTCTGTAGGGGGTAATATGGAGAGGAAACTGGGGTCATTACCTTCTGACTGTATAGTTCTCATCTTTACTGCTGGAGCCCACCCTCCCAGCCACAGTAGCCAGCCACTTACAGTATTATTAACCCATTGCATGGATGGGAAAATTAAGGCTCACAGAAGAGAAATGATTTCCTCAAACTTGCAGAGCAAGTCGGCCACCAGCCCAGAACTCAGACACAGGTTGTCTCATCCTGTCTGTTCATGTAGCACCAGCACTACTGGACTGAACGTTTCCCGTTCCCTCCGCCCACAGTGTGGGGGCTGCTCTCCTGCCCCTTTGCCTCTGGGCTTGGCCACGTGACCTGCTTTGACCAATAGGATGGGAGCAGATGTGATGCCCGCCACAGCCCCTGCGTCTTGGATGGTCAGGAGATGCTCAGGGAAAGAAGGGAGGCAGGGGGGTGGGGAGGGGGAGGAAAGGGAGAAATGTTACAGAGCATGAGCTTTGCAGCCTGATTGGGCCAAACGCCTTAGAGAATTGTATAACCTACCAGCTTTACCTTCCCCATCTGTAAAATGGGTGGAATAGGAAATGGACCTCACAAAGTGAAGATTAAATGGGCAGTGCTTTGTCTAAAGGTCACTTTGCCGCCAGTGGGATTGGGGCAGCATGGCATCTCAGAGAGCCTAGAGGAAGCGGCTGCGTCCTCACCACCCCCACATGGTTTATGAGCCTGTCCCCATCTCAGTTCAGTTCAGTTCCGTTCAGTCGCTCAGTCGTGTCCAACTCTTTGGGACCCCATGGACTGCAGCACACCAGGCCTCCCTGTCCATCACCAACTTCTGGAGTTTACACATACTCGTGTCCATTGAGTCAATGATGCCATCCAACCATCTCATCCTCTGTCATCCCCTTGTCCTCCCACCTTCAATCTTTTGTTAAAGCCCTATTACAGTTATCTATAAATTAAAAGGGTTTCTACAATGCCCTCTGCTCCAACTTCATTTTCATAGCCTTAAGATCTATTGTTTTATCTCATCTGTGCCTTAAAGTAGTTTACAGACCAACAGCTGTGATACGAGGAGGGGGAGTGCAGTGTGGAAGGCTCAGGAGGGACACATGTCCCAGCCTAGGGGTTCAGGGGCTTGCTAGAGGAGCCAGGTCTCAAAGGAGGAGTGGGGCAGATTCACACAGACCCAAGGCCACCTGTAACTTCAGCTGCGACCGCCAGGGACAGCCCAGCAAACAGATTCACACTGCCCTGGCAGGAGTGCATCCGTGCAAAGTCCTGGGACCTTCTGCAGTCGCCCAGGAACCTGCATGCAAGACACAGCTTGGTAGTAAGGAGGCCTCACCCAAGACATGGGCTGGGACCAGAGAACACGTGCCCCAGCCTTTCGTCCTCCCAGAGGTCCACCGCCTCCAGGGGCAACCTTGGGGACACATCCTAAAGTCATCTTGTCATCTTCTATCTCACTCTGCTGCTCCCCTGATCCTCTTCCCGGCATCACTCTACCCAGATGTGATCTGTTCTTATGTCCTTGTCTCAGGCTCTGCCTTGGGAACCCAGGCTAAGACCAATGGCAAGAATCGGCTTTGCAGAGAGGAGCAGCAGCATCTTCTAGGGGAAGCAGAGGTCTCTCTTGTTCAAGGACCACCAGAAGTTCAGTGCAGCAGGATGGAGCAAAGCAGGAAGCAGGCAGGAATAGCTCACAGACGGCCTGGTCTGCTGGCCTTGTCCTGAGGGCAGCAGGTTGGGTTTGCAGTAGGGAAGTGTCACAGTCAGATTGGTGCTTGAAAAAGCACTTTCTGTCTGCACTGTGAGGACTGACAGAGGGAGCAAGACTGGAAGAGGAGGTGATCAGGCTGGGGACAGCTGACAGGCTTCTGGTGGGCCCAGTACCCAGTGTCATGGCAGCTGGGATGGAGGAGTTGGGGAGAATCTCTGGAGGATGCAGAACCAAAAGTTTTAAGTGACTGGACTAGGGGAGAGGGAGAGGAAGTATGGGAGGACACCCAGACTTCTGGCTTGGGTTACCTGGTGGATTATCTTGCCATTTACTGAGCTTAGAACAAGTTTTGAGGTGGGATGACATGCCTCCTTTGGGGGCATGTAGTTGAAACTCCTTAGCAACAGCCTTGAGGTGGTCATCAAGGCCATGAAAGTGGGTGAGGTCCCAGAAAGTGAGTCCATGGAGAAGACAGGGAAGCCAAAACTGAGACTGAAGCAATGCCACTATTTTAAAAACTTTTTATTTTGAAATACTTACAGATTCTGTAAAGATAGTACAGAGAGGTTCCATGTACCCAGTTTCAATGCTGCGATTTTAAAAGGAGGATTAGGCAAAGCTGACTGCTTAAAGGCAGCTCAGAGAGGCTGGAGAAAATCCAACAGGGCTTGATGTCAGGAAAGCAATTTCACTTAGGATTTAATTGGGCTACAAGGGAGAGTGGTTTAAACAAGTGAGAAGATTTCTTCCTCACCTAATAGTCTAAATGTTGGTGTCCAGTTCTGAAATAGAAGCCCTATTTCTCTAAACCCTCAGGGACACAGGCTTCTGCCAGTCACTGCGCCATCTCTGAGGTGTTGCTCTTGTCCTCATGGTCCAAAATGGTGACTAGAACACCAGCCATCACATCTGCTTTCCAGGTAGCAGAATGGAAGAAGGGATGGAGAATAAAAGGGAGAATAGGAATAAGTAAGCAACCTCTTAAGGTGGATTTCCAGGAACTGTCACATGGCACATAATACTCACTACAGTTCAGTCACAAAACTTAGTTGCAAAATAGTCTGAGAACTGTAGTCTTTATTTTTGAACTCAAAAACCAGAGATCCTGTTACCAAGAAGAAAAGGTGAATCGATACAGGGGAGTAACTAGCAGCCTATGCACAGAATCCAATGGTGGTCTGAAAGGAAGGATATAGTCACCATCATGAAATATAGCCAAGGAGTCAAGAGATGTAGCTACTGAAATTCCCATTGGATTTTGGGACCAAAAAAGTGGCAACTTAATGGGGATAATGATCATTGTCGATCCCAAAGCCCTTCCTCCTAGTACTTTACTTTTCCAAAGTTGGCATTTGTCAGGTGGATGGGGCAGAAGGACAGAAGTGATGGAGCTGAGAATGGTAGAAATCCAGATCACCTACTACAGTAGAAAAAGCAGGAAGTGAAGATGAGAGAGTGAAAGGGACCTAATGCATTGGGGAGAACCGCAAGGGACTGTCAGGAAGACAGGAGTGAGGACAGAGGAAGGTAACAGTCCTCGTGGCTTCCAGGGTGGGGCGCTTCTGGGGCCAAAGTAGGATCAGGAGTGGGTGGCTGAAGCCAAGAGGAAAAGGAGGTTGTTTCTGGGAGGCGGTTGGTTTACAAAATTTAGAGATCAGATCCATATGAGTACTGAAGTCCCCTAAGATGCTGGCTGGACGTCAGGTAAAGGTGGATGCCCAGCTTCCTGGAGAAGACCCGGGCCAACCTCCCCTCCAACTCTTTAAAATTATCATGGTCATCACGACACTGCCCAAACAGTTGTTCTTGAAGAGTTGTTCATGGATTCCTAGGAAAATGTTCAAACCTGTCACATTTTCCTCTGAGGTTCTTCATGATCACCTGGCATAGATTAAGATGCTGTCAGCAACAGAAACCCCAAGGAACGGACGATGCCAGTGTGTGGCCCTGAGTACCCTGGATGAAGCATTTCTGTGCCTGCACTTCCCAACTCCTAGCGCTTGTGACACGTTATAGAAAGCTCTGCCTGGCCACTGGAGCTTGTCCTGCCTGTGGTGGGAGCAGCCCTCGACTAGTGACTGAAGGAATGGGTGATAAATGCCCAGGCTTCCTGGCTTTGTGGGTGAGTAACTCTGAAGGGCATTCATCTTGGTTCCCAGCAGAATCAAGCTCTAGTTATCTCCCCTTCCCTGTCTCCCTCCTCACACCCCTCCAGCACTTTCCAGATTGCCTCAAAATAAACAGCTTGCCCTCAAATCGTCATCTCAAGATCTTCTCCTGAGAAAAGCCAAACAACCAGAGTACAGATGATAAGTAGCCACTGGGTACCCCACAAGTGGTAGTTCAGTGACTTCCTCCTCTAGGGCCCGGGTTCTCCCCCATGTCTGCTCTGTGATCCTCAAGCTGGTGGCAAGATGGCTACCACCCAGACATCTTACAGCCCCTCAACAGATTTCCCTTCAAGTCTTATTGGCCAGAATAGGGTCATGTGACTTATCCTGAACCAATCACTGGCAAAGGGGATAATGGCTTTACCAAGACTGGCTGAGACCAATACAGTTAATAGAGAAGACCTCCTACTTCTGTGAACTTCTTGAAAAGATGGAGGAGGGGGAAGAGGAAGAGGAGGAATGGGGATGGGGTAGTAGAGGGAGAAGAAAAGAAGATGAATCAAGAAAAGAAGAAGAGCCCAAAGGTATAATGCTTAAAGAACAACGTTACAAGCTCAAAATTTTTTTGGTTATGTTGTCCATATTAAAACCAAAGCGTATTTAAAAAAATAATAAAATAAAAAAAAGACTGGCTTAGACTAATCACCAAGAGACAGAAAGGATATTGGGGTCAACTATAAGGACCAAAGCACATCCCCTTCTTCCCTTCCAGTCTGAATCTTCCACCATATATGTGAAATACTGAAACGAGGGAGCTGGTTGGCTCTGAATGCCACTCATTCACTGATTGCGTTCACTCAACAAGCATTTATTGTTTTGCCCTTGCCTTCAAAGAGCCCACAGGCTAGCTGCTGGGGGTGGAGGCGAGGGAGACAAGAAAGGCGCCGAGGGCTGAGTGTGGTGGGGGCTGAGCAGCAGAAGCATCATTCAGGGATATCCTGATGCAGCTGTTTTGCCATCTAGAATCTCACTCCGCCTGCCCCCAGAAGGGTTAGGTTTAGGGCCCTGCTGAGCCACTCTCTTCCAGGAAGCCTTCCCTGATTTTCAGGCCTCCAGTCTCTACTATGTCCTGAGCACCCCTTGGACTTTGGATGGATCAGGCAGGCCCTGGGCTGACACTGCCTTGGATGGCTCCGAAGTGCCCTTGTGTCTACTTGTCTTATCTTCCCCCTTAAGAATGAGGGCTCCTAGAGGGAGGGGTCGTGTCCCCAGGTCTGACCCAGAGCCTAGGCCAACTGGCCTGATCCCATCTCAGCCCCCGTACCTGGCTTGTGGCCTCCTCCCCCTCTCCCTATCTCTCCCATCAATTTCTTAGTTCATAAAAATCAATTTTTGTCCCGTTTTTGCCATATACATAAAAGACTGTGGCATCAATTAGCCTTCGTTCTCTCTCTCTCTGTCTCTTTTTTTCTCTTCCTCGTCTTTTTTGGAAACCTCTTTGTAGGGAAAATCTCATATTTCAGCAATTTGCATTATCCACACACCCAGCTTTGAAGTTCTAAGTTATGGTAAGAAAAGGACCCACTTATCTGCCCATAAAAAATGTTCAAAGCTTATAAATTCCCTGAAACAGATGTACATTATCATTGGATTTGCCTTTCTTTTTGCTAGAGCATGCCTAATAGAGTTTCGGCCGCCCCCTGGTCCCCTTCCCCCGCCCCTGTTAGCATCTAGTCTCCACAGAAGCCCGCTCCCCACTGGGCCAGACTGACTTCAAAGGTCCCAGGCTGTCTGTTAGCAGCAAAGCACAAAGTGGGAACATAGGGGCCTTTTAAATCCCCCACGTTTAAGTCAATATCATGCCTCCCTTCTTTCCCCTCTCCTGGCAGAGGGACATAAGTCAGCCATTCCTTTTCTGCCTTCATGAGCGCCAATTCAGCAATTACCAGAAAGAGGAAAGTGAGACCTCTGTCTCTCTCTGTCTTTGCCCTCTTGTTCTTTCCAACTTTACTTCTGTTCCTTCTCACATTTAAGATGTTGTTCCGCATCAGGGAAGGTGTTGCTGAGCCCGGGTGTAGACAAAGAAATGGATCCCTAGCACTTTCATGAGTGATAATGTCATAAGCCACTTGCATCCAACAGGCCCTTGTCTCCTCTGACAAGCGCTTCCTCTCTAGGCTACTGTTTCTGGTTCCTTCTCCATCAAGTGGACAGATGGTCACATTCTGCAGTCCCCTCCTGTTTGCTGTCTGTGCTCAGCTTCTCACACAGCTCCAATGGCCTGCCCTCTCCCTCACCTCAGGCCCTTTGCTCGAGCTATTTCATCTAGCTTTCACCTGGCTCATTCCTCCTCCTCCTTGAGGTCCCCACCTAATGTGGCTTCCTGCAGAGGTCTTCCTCTCCAAGCCCCATTCGCAATCAGATCCCCTCTGTTATTCCCTCACCTGCCTCCCCAGAAGTTATCACAGTTAATAACAATGTGATTGTTTGGTGTGACAGCTTTCTCCTTACCAGACTGAAAGCTCTCTGAAGGGAGGCAGGGAGGCCTGATTTATTTCCTGCTGAGCGTGGTTCCTGACATATAGCGGTTGACCAGTGAATATTTGAGAGTATTAAATGGATCAAGGAAACTGGAGATGAACTTGAGACAGGTGTGGTCCAGGGAAAAGCTAGCTGGGCCTGAAAAGGACCTCTCTGAGCAGTGAGAACCAGGTTTGGGTCACCCTTTGCTGGGACCAGTTTCGATTTTGGGAGCTCCCTGTCACCAGGGGGTGGTCTGACCCCTGAGACTGACTTGCAGTAACTAAACTGCACAGCGAGACCCAGCGAGGTCCTCAAATGATAGATTCTTTCTCCACCATGAAAGAAGGAGAGAGGGAGGAGGAAGGGGAAAGAGGTCACGTGGACCACATTAGAATATTCTGGTATTCTGGCTAGGAATTTCTGAACAAATCACAATCAGATGCTGCTTTTTGAGAACAGAGCCAGAGGAAATGGAACCGGGTGACCTCTGTTAAGATGGCCAAGCACCTGCCCTATCAGAAGAGGATCTGGCCAGGGGACTGACCCACTCAGAGTCACCCAGGACTCCTGCCCCTGGTCTGTGCTGGGAGCCCATAGGCCAAGCTGCCAGTGGTGCTGCCTCTCTGCTCCCCAGCACCCAGAACATCCCCTGCACATCCCTGGGTTTCAGTCTGTCCAGAGGCTGCTACCCCTTCCTGGAGGCAGAATCAGCATGTCCAGGAGCCTGAGCAGGACCCTGTGAATGAGTGTCCCCCGCCTGGTTGTCTTTATGAATCCAAACTACAGAGATGTGTTGAGTGCCAAGAGCAGGCCTGCGAGGTCTGGCCTGGGGCCGGGTGGGCAGGCCAGGAACGTGCTATGGTTCAGGCGCTCGGCGGATATTTAACAAGCACCTATCTTTGCTGGGCCTTTGGGATTACAAAATAATCTTTGGTGAACAAGATAGTGCTTTAGTGGAAACAGATGTTAACCAAATAATCAGAGGCACAAACAAGCCTCTACAGTCGATCCTGATTATTCACAGATTCTTCCTGAATTCGCCTGCTCACTAAAATTTATTCAGAACCTCAAAATCAATACCCACGGCGCTTTCATGGTCATCCGTGCTCTTGCGCAGAGCAGTGAAAAATCTGAAAAATGAGCCATTAGATGTGCACGTTGTCAGCTGACATCAAACAAGGCAACACTCGGCCTTTCCGTTTCAGCTCTCATATTATAAACATGTTCTTTCCATGGCCTGCTCAGCACTGCACTTTCTGCATTTTCGTGCTTTGTGTTAGCGATGGCTGAAGGGCTGACTAGTGGTCCAATGAGCAAGAAGGTTGCGATGTGCCTTATGGAGAAAACATGTGTGCTACGGACTTTCCAGGTAGGCCAGTGGTTAAGACTTCACCTTCCAGTACAGGAGGTGCGGGTTCCATCTCTAGTCGGGGAGCTAAGATCTCACATGCCTTGCAGCCAAAAAACCAAAATGTAAACAATAGAAGCAGTGGTGTCACAAATTCAATCAAGGCTTTAAAAAAATCCACATCAAAAAAATCTTGAAAATACATGCGCTAGACAAGCTTCATTCAGGCACAGGTTATGGTGGCTCTGGGCCCTGAGTTCAGTGGTAACAAATCAACATGGTAGAATAAACCTGGTGTCTTTAAACAGAAACACATACAAAACAGAGTTGATGGAAATGTGATCAGAGGCTCGCAGGAACCTAACCCGATATTTCTCCAAGATCAGTGGTTCAGTATTGGCTAAATCAGTGTTTGCAATGACTTTACTGAGAGTAAAATGGCGCAAATAACGAGGCTCAGATGCAATTACAAACGTGATCAGTGCTATGAATGAAGGGATGGAAGGGCACCCAGAGAGCATGGGTACCACCCTGCTGCAGCGGAGAGCTCGGGCTAGGCCAGCAGCCCCACCTCCCAGACCTTCCCTTCACTCACATTTCCCTGGAATTGGCTGGGCTGAGGGCAGAGGAATGGGAGGACTGGTCTTTGCTAATTTTTGTTCATGCCCACAGGCTCCTGGCAAGGGAGGGTTGAATAACAAACAGCTTGTCCCCATGGACAGGTGTCACACTATGTTTAATCCTGCCACACACTAACTGTGACCCTGCCAAGTCACTTGGCTGAAATGTAACTTGGTCTCCTCCTTGGCTTCCACACAAGGCTATTCTAAGGACGTCAGCAAACGCAGGTTGAACATACAATGAGCGCTCCATAATTGACTGATATGGCCATTTAGCCTCCTTGTAATCCTAGGGTGCAGAGCCTGGTCCCAGGGGGCTAGACCAGATTCCGGGAGGGACAAGGAGAGACCCAGATGCAGGGCAGCCAAGGACTGTTCTTGGGGCTCCCTCACTCCTCACCAGGGGCAAGAAATTGCTGGGTATGACTTTCAGGCTGCCAGTCCCAACCACTGCCCCATCTTTTTGGGAGGGCAGAGCTGCTACCCCCAGGCCCAGTTTATCAGAGCCATATGGGCAATCTCATGCACATTTGGGATTGCTGGCCCACAGTGGGCTGGGCTTGCCCAAGTTCATACTGCAGGTTGGATCTGGAGGGAATGGAGTGAATTCACTGAAGGTAGAAGGGAAAATTAACTAGGCAGGTGGGAGGTGGCACGCTGCCACCACTGACCAGGGGCTCTGCAGCTGGGGTGGGAGTGGGGCTGTCAGCAGTCAGGACTGCACCTCCTTCCCCACAAGCCCTATGGGGTCAGATTCCCAGAACAGTAGCTGCCATTTCCCAAGGGCCTGCTCTGTGCCCAACTGTGAGCTGAATGCTTCAGGCCCATCAGATCGTTTAATCTGATACTCACCACAGCCCAGTGAGCTGGGTACTCTGATTAGCCCCGTGTTGCAGAGAACGAAGGGCTTCCCTAGTGGTTCAGTCAGTAAAGAATCTGCCTGCAATGCTGGAGACCTGGGTTCAATCTCCGGGTCAGGAAGATCCCCTGGAGGAGGGAATGGCTATTCACTCCAGTATTCTTTCCTGGAAAATCCCATCAACAGAAGAGCCTGGTGGGCTATACAACCCATGGGTTTGCAGAGTTGGGCATGACTAAGCGACAAACACTCTCCCTTTCACAGAGAAGGAAACTGAGGCACAGAGAGGCTGCGCCCTTGTCCAAGGTGGCACAGCTGGGAAGTAGCAGGACCAGGACTCAATTCCGGTCTGCCTGACTCCAATATTCATACCCTCCACCCTGGGCTGTCCTGCCCATCTGAGCTGAGACCCCAAGCCTGCATTCTGTGGTCTGGCTACTAAACCCAGTCACCTCCTCAACTCCACCCAGCAAGCCAAAGTAGGCCTGGTAGAGGTACGATAGGGCACCTGTATGCTTGGGAACCAAGCCCCGGTCTGCAGCATGGCAAAGCAGCACAGTAGATGGTCACATGGAGCCTCCCCCTCCCCAAGGCTGGCTTTGACCACCTGCACAAGTGCCTCTCCAGGGAGCCAGGGCCTCAAAGCACAGCAGGAAGACTGGGAAGGGCCAACAGGCATCTCCCTAAAGAGCCAAGGGAGGAAGGGGAACACGGGATCCCCACACCTGGGGTTACTGTGGATACACCCTAGTCGGAGCACATGCCTTGACTCCCACCAAATCTGGTTCTTTGGTGCCTGAAGTTTTATGAGGGGGAGGGTGGTAGGTTATTGAAGGCCTGAATGGCAAAGCAGATAGGAAAGGAGCTCAACTCACACCTACGGGAGAGTTATTAAATTCTCCATTTGTGTCCTCTGGCATGGTCATGGCCACATGCTCCAACATCATGAGGCTTTCTGGAGGTTCTGGGTGGGGCAGGTGTGTGGGGCGCTCTTTCTGTCTCCCTTACACCTCAGGGCACACACTCCTTAAGGCTGAGCCACCGGAGTTCCACCCTGCTTGTGCCAAGGCCCTGGGCTCCTCACACTAGTCTGTGGGCCCAGCTGCCACGTCTTGTCCTGAGGTGGGTGCTTGTTAAAAGCACCAATCCTCGCACCCAGCCCCAGGCCCACAGAATCACAGTCTCGGGGGGTGGGCCTGAGTCTCTGCATTAACACGCTCCCTGGGAGATTCTTATGGCCCCTGAAGTTAGGTACGGCTCTCAAAGGAGGTCATCTGGATTCTTAGCCTATCTGTCCAAGAACTCGGAACACCTTGGTACCCAGGCCAAGGAATCTACACCATCAGAGGTGGGGCCCAGGCACCGGAATTTCAAAATCTCCCCAGGTGATTCTGAAGGACTCATAGGATGAGAATTTCTTGTTGTGAGCATTCCATCCCTGCCTGTTCCCAGCCCCCTCCCCCACAGGCTGGTCTAGGCCAAAGTCAAGTCTGGAGGGTCTCCGTCGAGGTAGAGACCCTCTTGTCTCCACCAGGCACGTGAACTGGACGCACCACAATGCTCCTACTTTATGGAGAGAAAATGGAAGGGAGAGGAAAGCTCTGGGGCAGTCAGGGGGGAGATGGGGAGTCTAGGCAGGCCTCTACCATTTCCTCCACCTCTGAGGTCTCCTTCTGCTACAAGGAGATGGACCTCACACCCATTCCCTCTTCTCACACTAAAGCAAGGTGGGGGTGCACAAAGCCCTTGGCAGGGACATACATTAATCAGAATCATTCAAGGGCATGAGCCCCACAGGACGGGGGTCAGGTTCAAAGGTCTGCTGCTTTGCAAGAAGGTGACAGGGCCAAGAATAAGATCAGAACCCCAAACAAGGGACATGACGGTAAGAAGTGATAAAGCTTCAGTGGTTGGAGAAGGGTGCCCTTATACAGCATTCGAGAGTCAATACGCAGCTTTTGAAATAATGTAATGCAATAATGGAATACTTGCTTGTGTGTGTTAGTCGCTCAGTCGTGTCCGACTCTTTGTGACCCCAAGGACTGTAGCCTGCCAGGATCCTCTGTCCATGGAATTCTCCAGGCAAGAATACTGGAGTGGGTTGCCATTCCCTTCTCCAGGAGATCTTCCTGACCCAGAGATCAAACCTGGGTCTCCTGCACTGCAAGCAGATTCTTTACTGTCTGAGCCTACTGGGAAGCTAATACACAGCTCTTAGGAGTCAATAAAGCGTTTGTCTGAACCACCTGTATTGGTTCTGCAAAACACAGCCATGTACACGTGGGGAGAAGGGGTGATACTGGGGCTTGTCCCATGCCTGGGGGAGCAAAGGCAGGAGCTGGGAGGGTGGGTACTGGGGCTGGACTGGACAAGGGCAAGGGGCAATGCTGCCTTGGGGTCCTTGGGGCCTGCAGTCCCTAGTATGTGCTGGTGAATTCCTGTCTTCCGAGAGGAGGGGAGGGCGTGGGGGTGGGGTGCCACAGCCCGCTGGCACGGAGCACAGCTCAGGGGTCCCCTTTCATTCCCAAGAGCGCTGACAGGCCTCACAGAAGCCGGTTATTAGTGCAGGCAGCCTTCCCCTCCTCCTGCGACCTCCAAGGTTGCCTTCCCTCTGGCCCTGTAATGATTTGACATCTGAACGCTGAGGAAAAGGTGGGATGGGAGTGGGGGTGGGGGAGAGTCAAAGCAACTGCTCCTGGCTGTTTCCTTTGCCAGAAACTGTAATTGGCACTGCTGAGTGTGAAGTGCACGGGCCCCTCCACCCCCCGCCCACCCCCTCCCCGACCCCTCGTGCTTCCTGGGTAACTAGAGCCTCAGCTTAGTTGGCTGCCTAAGCCAGACATCCCTGGTGTCAGGGACAGATCAGCAGAACCAGGCATCCTAGCGACCGAGCACCTGGAGTTTTGCGCATATGGGTCTGTAGACCCCAGGGAAGGTCTGGCCCTCAAAGCTCAGGATCTGGGGAGCTAGAGCAGTTCCTCTGCAGTGGGTGTCAGATTTGCCTGCAGGACAAAACTCACCCCTACTAGCCTGCAGGAAAATGCTCACAACCCCACCAAGAAGCATGGTTGACCACGCGTTCATCCTTCCATTCCTTCCTTCTCTTCTCGCCTTCCCTCTGTTTCCTCCCTTTCTCTTCTTCCTTTAGCTGCCAATGACTGGGTACCACTTCTTTTAGAGCTCATTCACAATCGATCAACATCGAATCGCAGGCTCTTGAACTCAGCAGATCAGCATTGGCACTCCAGGTGCCAGGGCTCCAACTGGTGGGCACCAGACAAGCCGGGCAAGCCTCGGTGGGGATGACAGTGCCTCAGAGCAAGAGAGGGCTTGAGCAGCTGTCGGAGAGGACCGGGCAGAGCTCTGTGACACAGGGAGCTCTCCAAATACATTAGGTCAGAGAGGAAAAGGGCCTAAGTATGAATACTATGCTACTCCTTGGGTAAAAATAAAAGGGTGTGGTGGGAAGAGGATTAAGTGGTAACTGCAGTGTTTTCTTTCTTGAAAATAGATCTGAAATAAATATTGCAAAATGTCAGCATTTGTAAAATCTGGGTAGTGAGCCTCACGGTTACTGTTACACAGTTTTCTGTTTCAAAGTTTGTTAGAAGTATTTTTTAAAATAGTAAGATGGGAGGGTAGGGGAGAGATGAATAAGCAGGGCATGGAGCATGTTAAGGGTAGTGAAAATACTCCGTACAATATTATAGTGATGGAAACACATCATTACGTGTGTGCGTGCGTGCCAAGTCGCTTCAGTAGTGTCCGACTCTGCGACCCTTTGGACTGTAGCCCATCAGGCTCCTCTGTCCATGGGATTCTCTAGGCAGGAAACTGGAATGGTTGCCACGGACTCTTCCAGGGGATCTTCCCGACCCGGGGATCGAACATGCATCTCTTAGTCTCTGGCATTGGCAGGCAAGTTCTTTACCACTAGCGCCACCTGGGAAGCTCACAAATCATTATACATGTGTTCAAACCCAGTGAATGCACAACACCAAGAGTGAGCCCCAACATAAAGTGTGGATTATGATGCGTCAAGATATGTTCATCTGTGGCAAAAAAAAGAAAAAAAAAAAAGTACCATCTGTTGAGTGATGTTGACAATAGGGAAGGCGATACACGAAGCAGAGAAAGTGTATATAGGAAGTCTCAGAACCTGCCTCTCAATTCTGTTGTAAATCTAAAACGGCTCTGAAAAAACAGTCTTAAAAAAATAACAGAATTTAAATGGGGAGATATCGCATTTGAGTGTATTTATTTTTATAAAAACTGTCAGTGACACTTTCATAGTGTTCTTGTGGGCCAGGAGCTGTTTTAAAATCGATGAATTCTCACAACAAATCTGTGGGGTAGGTCTCTTATGATTCCCCTTCATAAATGGGAAGCTGAGGCTTGAGAAACACACATAACTACAGAGGGAGGGAGTCAGGATTTGAACCCAGGCAGCTAGGAACCAACATCTGTGCTCACACCACCACGGCACACTCAAAAGGCACCAGGAAGCTGGGATCAGGGAAGTCAGAGGGCTGTGTGCTTCTTCGTGTGCACTGTTGTGTACTGTTTGAATATTCTACATGTGCACGTTACAGCTCTTTTTTGTTTTTTAAGTTAGGTAAATTCCAGGTACCAAGAAATAATAGAACCCTGACAGGTGTGGGGCTGGGGGAGACGGCACGGACCTCCTCTCAGAGGCTGAGGAAACACTCTGAAGCCACCAGACCACAGAGAGGCTCCCTGCTGGACCCAGTGCCTGGCTCATTCCCATGGCTGCAGCAGTTCTGGGCCTGGGGCGTGATCCGCTGTCTGCTCAGTATCCCTCTTCTTCCTTCTTCTGGCACAGACCCCACCCCCCCTCCACAGGTTAGACATATGACTCCGGGGGGCCACAGTGATTGGTCCAGGGATGGGTACTGGCTCCAAACCCAGCCAATCAGAGTCCTTCCCTGGGCTTGTCCTAGTGGAAAATCCTTTTGCATTGTGGGTGCCAACAGCACCCCCACCATGGCAAAGCATGTCAGTGGAAGTATACCTCCAGAAACGGAGCAAGAAGAACCAGGGAGTCGCAGCTGCATTCATTGCCTGTCATCTCAAAGCCAGCTCCCTCCCTGCCTTCCCTGGTTTGGTTACATTCCTATCAGTTTCAGTTGGTTCCTGCCTGAGAGCAGCCCACAGCCCCAAACACGAGAAGCCCAGATCCACTGGTTAAGGGGTCCTGAGAAAGACTAGAATCCCACCTCTGCCACTTGCTGTGTGTTCTCAAGAGAGTTACTCAACCTCTCTGAGCCTGTTGTACTCCCTGAGCTTCTCCTGGCCGCCTCAAAACTCACTGGTTGTCACAAGGATTAACTATACTAATCCAGTTCCAGGTATGCCAGTAAGTAATAAAATTAATATGGTGACAACAACTCTGCACACTATCTTCAAAAATTACTCCTTAGCAACCCCAGTAAACCAACACCAGAGGCTCTGGAAAAGGGGGTCCCTGCTGGGAGACCAAGTAGCAGAAAGGCAGGCAGCTGGAGCCACTTTTTCTTCCTGTGTGCTCCCAGATTCACCCTCCACTCTCCTCTTTCCTGAAAGAATGCCCGTGTGACCCCCATCAGTAACTCCCTTGCTCTCTGGTTCCTGGTGGCTTCAGCCGAGGAGGCCTCAGCAGGACACAGGAGGACAAGAGAGAAAGTCCAGAAGTCGTTTCCCTGGAGGGTCCCCACAGGCTGGCTGCATCCTTCCAGAAAAGGCCATGGCTCCTTCGGGTGCCCCCACCCCTCTGTCTGCCGACGATGACCCCCCCATCCCCACACCCTCCACTCCAGGGGTAGGAGTGGCACCCAGAGTGCCAGCATATGCCCTTTTACTCTTTTAAGAGGCTTGCCCACACTATGTAGATATTCCCTTTGTTAAGCTCACGTACTCATGCTCAGTCGCTTCATTCGTGTCTGACTCTTTGCGACCCTATAGACTATAGCCTGCCAGGCTCCTCTGTCCATGGGATTCTCCAGACAAGAATACTGGAGTGGGTTGCCATGCCCTCCTTCAGATTAAGCTCACTCCATTATCCAATTAGGATGTGTGTGTCACCGGTTTTCACAGGGTCCCTGACTAGTTGACAGGGGTCCTTTTCCTGGCCTCCCCAGGTCTCAGTCAAAATTCTTTTCTACAGAGGACACTGCTCCAGGGTCCCAACTCTGGCCACTGTTCCCATTTCCCTCCACACTTCCATAATCCCACAGTCCTCTCCAAAACCTATCAGATCCTCAACCTTGAGAAAGGACCCCCTGATGAGAGGCAAGGGGCATTTAATGAACAGCAGCCCCACAGGGAGGCAGACACAGGGTCACTTCTGGACTTTGGATGTGTCTTGAGAAGCAAAGCACCAATTTCTGCACACCAGAAAAGGTACCTGAGAGTGTATATTTATAGAAAGATACATAGAAATGGACAGATGGCATCTATCTACAGATACAGGAAGCTCTGTTAGAGAATCGCGTAGGTATGTATATATTTGCCAATGGCAGGACATGAGGTTTCCACATTCACAACCGACAACACACAATTGCCTGATCTTGGAAAACCACACTTGTTTATGTGGTTAGTTCCCTCTCCAGAGGTTTCCAAAGTGAGAAGGCTGGTTTCAGGGGCAGTCTTTAAATATGTGTGTGTATCTTTCTAAAGAAGAGAGGAGGAGGAGGAGAGAAAAAGGAGAAATGTATTTTCACGTTGCGCAAGGCAGGAACGATGGGGCTGGTTTGGGGCAGGGGGCATGATCCCACTGGAAAGGTGTGAAAGGTTAACTCCAGAAAGGACAGCTAAGGTTTCTAGGTTGGGACATCAAAACACAACAGCCGGGAAGGTCGCGCAGTCCGCTGAAATCCCTTGTAGCACATTACAATCAGTTAAGGGCAAAATAAAATCCGAATCATACTAAGAGGTAGCAGCTGTTTATCTTCTCGGAGATTTCGAGGGTCTCTGGAAGCCCGGCCAGGTGAGGGTGTTCTTCTGGAGTCGGGCAGGGCTCTGGCCGAGGGCTCCGGGGGTGGGGCTGGGCGTGGGGGGTTGGGGAAGGGAAGGGTGTGGGATGGCCCAGCGTGGACAATGGCAGCTCCCGAACCCCAGGGAGCCTCTGCCACTGCAGGCCACTTCCAAACCCACAGTCACTTCTTGGGTAAGTTATGCAGTCCCCACAACATATAAATAAAAGTTTAGTTCTGTGTTTCCATATATCTTCTACATGGAGGCTAGCTGAATATTAGTGGAGTAACAATAATTATTAATAAACAATAGTCGTCATAATAACAATAATTAATAGAATAATAATGCCTTGGGGGGCTGGGGGGGGTCCTTCATATGGTGCGGCAGGGCAGGGGACGGGGCTCTACGTCTCTATGTCTGGTAGAAGTGATGGTAATGGTGGTGGTGTTCGTGGTGGTGGTGATGTTCGTGTCTCTGGACTGCCTGGCCGGCCTGGCTCTCGTACACCACCACGGCGGGCAGCTCCCTCAGGTGGTCCCGCCCCACGACGGTGCCACCCACGGCCAGCGGCGCCTGCAGGCCCCGGCACCCTTGCTGGCTCTCCTTGGCGCGGTGCTTGTGCTTCCGGTGCCCGAGGGGCGCCAGGGTGGGGAGGAGGGCAGGGCTGGCGGCCAGGTGGGCCGAGGGGGCCACCGCAGGGACCGCGGGTCCCCCGGGGGGCTTGCTTCGCGCCCCTCTGGCCACGTGGCCCACACCCACGCTCTTGCCCTGGGCCTTGGGGGACCTCACAAAGTGCTTGCTCCCGTCCTGGGTGCCGCCCCGGAGCCGCTGCTGGACCTCCGAGGCCTTGGCGAAGGGGGCGTCAAGAAAGTGGAAGGAGCCGGGGTCCGCGCCCTGGGGCTTGCGGTGTGGGACGTGGATGGCTTCCGGCTCGTGGGAGCGAGATCGAGTAGGGTTGGAGGCGCGAGGGGGCAGTTCTGACTTCTGGGCCACTGACGGGGAGCCTAGGAGTCAACGCAACAGACGTTTAGTGAACACCTACTGTGTGCTGGTGTCGCAGGATGCCCCAGAAATCACCCGCACCCCCAGTTCTCCCATACGGAGAGAGGCAGCTGTTCCTTATCAGAGCTCCCACTCCCCACCCACTGCTGGCTCCTCCCTGTCTTGGAGGAGAGTTTTCTCGAATGGAACTTTGCCATCTGCTAAGTGGGGAAAAAACTGTTTCTTTGTTAGGTCTTTAAAAATAATTAATTCTCCTTCTGAGAGTTTGAAAAGAGAGGAGACAGAGACACTGTTAACTGTCTAAGGCCACCGGGGCACGAAGAAAATCTATGAGCATGTTCCTTTACTTACAGAGGTAACCCAGAGAGGAATTAAACACAGGAGGAGGGGGAGAAGGGCGCCGAGGGGAGTGAAATTAAGTGGGCTGCGTCTTCATTTATCATAGCAAGAGCCAAGATGTCAAGGGCTCATAAAGACAGAGTGGTGTTTTGCTTAACCAAGCCCGGGGTCCTCACTGGAAGAGAGGGGAACTGGGTCGGGGCGGGTTAGAGTGCAGCGCTGAACTGCTGTTTTCACTGAATTAGAAACCCTTGGATAATATTTGATTTTGTTCAACTTCGTACATGTATTACTTTAATCTCTCAAAAGTTTTCAAGATCGTCTCCTCGAAGAAGACTCAAATCACTCTAGTAAAAGCTACGCCTCCCCCCAGCCCAGGGGGCCAGTGAACACCTTCGCCCCGCACCTGCCCGCCCGGCCACGCCCTCCCCTGGCCACCCACTCAAGTGAAGGCGCTCCCTTACCAGGCCCAAACTGGGACGTGTAGTTTTCTATCCCGGCGAGATCTAAGTAGTGGTTTCTCCTCTCAATGTTCTCATCCACGCAATGGTGGTAGCAGCCGGACTGCTCCAGATGGCTGTCACCCTGGAACCTTTCGGGGAAGGCAAGTGAGAGGGTGGGCCCTGGCCTCACAGTGGGAGAGGTCCCACAAAGCTCCTGGGAAGTCACGAGACAAGCATTTCTGGACCCTCTGTTAATTTTGGTCTGGGTCTTGGGAGCGGGGTAGGGAGAGACCACTTTAGTACTCTGGCCCTCCTTTTCCTCCCCTGCCTAGCCTCCCTGGGCCAAAGCAAAGGAGAGAGTAACTGATCAAAAAGATGGTCCAGAGCCAGGCTTCAAACTGTGTGTCCCCAATGTCCGCCTGGCTCCCCAGGGGTTGGGGAGAACAGAGGCCCCCAAGCCACTGGAGTTGAGGTCAGCAAACTCCATCACCTGCTCCAAATCCAGCATGGGCCTTCCCAGTGTGTGTGTGTGTGTGTGTAAGGGGTGTGTGTGTGTGTGTGTGTGTGTGTGTGTGTGTGTATGTGTGTGTGTGTGTGTGTGGTGGGCGTGACGTTTTCCCCACTGCAGGATTCTGGGCTCCCTGCCCTCCCCTTCAAGGGTCTCTGTGATCTGCCCATGCTAGCTTGCCTCCTCCCTGCTCCCCTTAGGACAGCCTCCCACATCTGTAGCCAGCTTGGGCACCCCTGATTCCTAGCCCTCTCCTCACACCATGCTGTGTCCCTGCTTGGACCCCACCTTCTCTCTTCCCCCTGTGCTACTATTTCTCAAATCCCAGTCATTTCCTTTCCACATACACAGTAGATATTGATACATCTTCATGCCTCCCACGTTACTGTTACATTATATTACTGTTTACCTCAACACTTTTCTTTACTCAGTCTCTTTTCATCCCTCCCTCCCTTTACTTCCTTCCTTGCAGTTAAAGAAAAACAACAGGTGAAAGCTAATTGCAGTCTTAGAATCCTTTATCCACATTTCTGAAATCCAAAACGCCCCAAAACAAAGATTTTCCATAACTCGTTTGGCAGCCAAGCTTGCTCTAAACAGATGTGAAGGTAGCTATAGTCTTTATCTCACTTAGCGTGAATATATATACATGTCCCTGCAAAAATATTTCTGTGCTAAATCCTGGGTTGCTGCTCAGACCTCAAACAGAAATACGGTGGGAGCACCTTTCTAAAACTCAACAAACGCCAAATTCCAAAACAAATCTGGCCCAAGGCATTTTGGATGAAGCAACGCAGACCTACATTTAGGTATTTTGGAAAACTGAGCTTGATTTGTGAACCTGTCCTCTTAAGTCACACCCCCCCACCCCGACCCCGACTTCCCGCCCCAGGAGGATGCAGACTGCAGCCTCCTGCTTCAAATCCCTTAGAAGCTGGTACACAGCTGGTGCTCAACCCATGCTTGGGACCGCCTTACCTGAGGAGGGCCCGCTGCTTCTTCTCCCAGCTTCGCAGCTCCTCAGCGGGCTTGGTCTCGGCTCTGGGTCTGGCACTCTGCAGGTCTGAGTCCCATCCGAAAAACAGATGGGTGAGCAGCTCGCTCCTGTGCCCACCCACCTCCCAGCCCTTCTCAGGCTGCCTAGCACACAGTTCTTAAAAACTGGCCCACAGAAGCTTCACGACAGCTCTGTGGGGAGGGTTCTCCGAGCCAGGACTAAATAGAGGGGTCTTGCTGCTACGTGCCTGGCTTAACTCCTTCCCCCGACTCACCTCCTCCCAGACCCCTTAGCCACCTTCGAGGCTCGGCGCACTCGACCACCCTCCCCACGCCCAGGCCCACCTCCAGCACTTTGCTCACCCAGGGCCTTCCATCTCTAGAACTCCTTCCGTATCCAAACCCTGGTCCTTCAAGGACCTGCTCAAACTCCACTTGTCCACAGAGCAGCTCACAGGAAAAGCCCTAGGCTCCCCACCCCCCACCCCCCGCACTCCCCCGATGTGGGCTCTGAGCCTCCCTGAGAGCTGGGAGTGGACCAACCCCATGGCTAGCATGGCCTGCCAGCCCTCACCGGGGTGATTGAGGACGATGCTCTTCTTGCTCTGGCTCCCATCGGGGGCCACTGTGAGCTTGACCCGCAGCGTCTTGCTCGACGTTGGGGAGTGGTTGACGGAGGAATCGACCACCTCGTAGATGGTATGCAGCAGGCTGGTGATGTCCTGGATGGGGAGGGAAGCAGAAAACCACGTGCATTTAAAACAGAGTATTCAGAGGGGCGGTGGAGCCTGAAAGGTGGAAACCTCCCCAGTTCCCCCAAAGCCCAGCCTCAGGCAAAATCTAGGATGTCAGAGGCTCACCAGGACCAGAAGCAAGAGTGAGGGAGAGGGCGGGTGAATGACCTGAATGCACAGGAAGGACGGTGGGCAGCGGGGCTCAGTGGCACCTGGGCCCACGGAGGCACTGAATGGAAGTTGCTTCAGAAAGCTCATGCCTCGAGGGTGCAGAGTTGCCCCAGGGATTCTACATCCTCTGGACTTCCAGGATGTCCTGCCAGCGCTAAGCCATCTCCCAGGCAACAGAGAAAGCTCTTCTGCTGGGCACTATTTAACAGGTAAACTGAGAGGAGGGGCTCAGATACTGTGGCCGTGAGCATCAGCAGCATCTGCTTCTGATCTGATGAGCACTTTCTCAATGAAAAATAGAAAAGTGGATGCGTCCCTAAAGATAAACTCTTTTGTGAGAACTTGACCAAAACTCCTCTTCTCTCTAGACCTCAGTTACCCCCTCAATCAGAACAGGGCTCTCCAATCCTTAGGGTTGGGGGATGGAGGGGGGACCAGGTGCCCCCAGTAGGTCCCACCCACCACATCTGCCTAAGGTCCTTGGTCTGAGGGGAGGCTTCATGCTTTAAATGATGTTGGAAACCTCTAGAAAAGGTATTTGCCCTCTATAGGGTAGGCTCACAGACTCTTCTGCCCAGAGACTCTTCATGAATACAGGTGGACTCAGCCCCCTGTTGCCCCCTCACCCATAAGCCTTTAGGCAGAGGTGACACCAAGCACTGCCGTGGCTCTGCAGTAGGTGGACAGATGACCAGAGGTGGTGGGGCCAACTGGGTACATCCCCACCCACGGGAGGTGGCAGCCACCCAACTCAGCTACTTGTGACAATGCTGGCTGACGGTCATTCCAGAGAAGCCAGAAATCCAGAATCTCCTGTTACATTTTCAGAATCTTCGATACCGGCAACTAATTTTTTTTTTTCCAACTCGATTTCCTCTGCCCCTAGCCCCTGGCAACCCCCATTTTATTTCTGTCTCTATGAATCTGACTACTCTAGATGCCTCATATAAGTGGACTCATGGAGTACTTGTCTTTTTGTGATTGGCTTCTCTCACTTAGCATAATGTCTTTGAGGTTCACCCATGTTGGGTCAGAATTTCCCTCCTTTTTAAGGCTGAATAATATTCTATTGTATGGATATGTCACATTTTGCCTACCCATTCATTATTCATTCATCAATGGACCAGAGAAGGCAATGGCACCCCGCTCTAGTACTCTTGCCTGGAGAATCCCATGGATAGAGGAGCCTGGTAGGCTGCAGTCCATGCGGTCGCTAAGAGTCGGACACGACTAAGCGACTTGACTTTCACTTTTCACTTTCATGCATTGGAGAAGGAAATGGCAACCCACTCCAGTGTTCTTGCCTGGAGAATCCCAGGGACGGGGGAGCCTGGTGGGCTGCCGTCTATGGGGTCACACAGAGTCGGGCACGACTGAAGCGACTTAGCAGCAGCATCAATGGACACTGGAGTTTGTGCCCACCTTTCGGCTATTGTGAATAATGCTGCCATGAACATGGATATGTACAATTATCTCTTAGAGGATCTGCTTTCATGTCTTTGGGGTATATACCCAAAAGTGGAATTTCTGGGTTATATGGTAATTCTATGTTTAATTCTTTTGAGAAAACTCCATACTATTTTCCATAGTGCTGAGCCAATTTACAATCCCACCAGCAGTGCACAGGGATTCCCTTTTCTCCACATTCTCACCAACACTTGTTTTTTTTTTGTCCTTTTGATAACAGCCATTCTGACTGTGAGGTAATATCTCATTGTGGTTTTGACTTGTATTTCCCTCATGATTAGTGATGTTGAATATCCTTTCATGCACTTATCAGCTATTTGTATATCTTGTTTGGAGAAATGTCTAGTTAGTCTCTGCCCTTTTTAATCAAGCTGCTTGTTGTTGCGTTGTAGAAGGTCTTTATATATCCTGGATATTAATTCCTTCTCAGACACTTGATTCGCGGATATTTCCCCTATTCTGTAGGTTGCCTTTCATTCTGCTGATTGTGTCCTTTGATGCACAGAAGCATTTAATTTTGATGTAGTCCAATTCATCTATTTTTGCTTTTGTTACCTGTGCTGGGCTGGAACACCTGGGGGCTACATTGGGGTTGCTGGGGGCTGCCAGTTTGAGACCTGGGCTCCAGCCTCTCACTTGCTGGCTGACTGGGCATCCCAGCAATTCTAGCAAGGCCCACAGAGGACCCCCTCTTTCTTCTCTTTCCCTTAAGCTGCTCTGCACCACCACAATTGCCCACCCTCTCTCATCACCTTAGGAAGCCCATGAAGGTGGCATCATTATCTCTATTTTACAGATGAGGAAAGTGAGGTCCATCAACATAATTGCCTAAAGCATCACACACCAGGCCTGGGGCCCTGGAATGCCATCCCCGAGGGTCCCAGATGATTCAAGGTGCAGGAACAAGGGTGCTTTGGTAGTCCCAGCTGGAAAACCAGCCCTGTTCATTACACAGAGTCCAGCACAGAGGAGTAGATGCCTGTGACTATTTATTGTACAAATGAACACCTGAAGGATGAACAGGTACTTTCTTCTGAGTTGGGAAGCTGGCCCAGATGCCAGCTGTAGACTGGTTGCAGTGAGGTGGGAGTCTGAATGTCCCAGTGCAGGAACGAGCATGCTGACGGCCAGAGAGTGTGGAGGGAAGGGGTATTTATAGCCAGATTTGAGGAGTGGCTTTAGAGCTAAAAATAAATCGGGGGAAACACCAGGCTGGGTCCTCCCCGGACTGGGAGCCAACCTCCTCGCTGCTTGGCAGGAGACAGACACCAGTGAAGGCTCTCCCTGCAACTGGGCTGGGGCACCCTCCTTGGAAATCTTCACATCCTTGCTATGCCTCATGTTAGCAGGGGGTGAAGAATAGCAGAATGAAGAATGAGAAAGCAGTGTCTGCCTGCAAGGTTTCGTAAGGCCTCCGAGGTGGGGGGCAAACCCTTTTATGGTCAACTCCTGAGACTCCCTCAGTCTCTTCTGAACCAGAAAGGAAGAGGGTGGCTACCAGGGGCCACTGCACGTGTTAGGAGAGGTGAAAGGCCACCACACCCCTGAGAAGCCCAGTCTGGCCTTCCCTTGAATTGCCACCTCCATGCATTTCTGTTACCCAGGCTTCAAGCCTGGGATGCATTCTCCTGTGAAGATAATGAGTCCATTCCCAAACAACCTGGGAGTGGGGTGGGTGGGGTAGGGCGCGGAGGGAGGAACAGGAGCTTCTCAATCTGAAAACACAATGACCCCGCACAAACAGCGTGATAGCTGGAGGGGACTTGGTGTGTGTGTGTGGGGGGTAGTCTCACCTAAATCATCTCCCATGTCCCCAGGGTCCCAAACCAGGAAGAGTCTCTGCTGCTTCCAAATACTCAGGTCTCCCTGGGAGCTTTGCCTGCTCAGAATCCATTCCCTTCCCCAAATAACAGACCCTTGATTTTATTTTGTGATCCAAATCCATTCCATTTTTCATTCCATGTGACTCGTGTGTCAACTTTCCCTTGACTCCAGAATGAGCACATGTACTCAGAATCAGCCATTAAACACATCACAAGCTTATGGCCAAAATGATTCTGCACCAGTCATGTCACTCAATCAAAGCCGGTCACATTCAGCTGTGGAGCTCCACGTGACATTCTGAATTTGGGAGAGCTGCAGACAGGCTGGGGTATAGATTGAAACTATCAGTCATTATCTTGCCAACGGGAGAGACTGTTGATAATGAAGGAACACAGAGGAAAGAACCATGAAGAACAGCTAGTCCTGAAGACACTGAGCCTCTGGATCCAGCCATGCCTGAAGTCAGTGCCCGTGGACTGAATTTTCAGTTACATGAGCCAAAATGGTCCTCTCTCTCTCTCTCCCTTTTTTTTTTTTTTTTTAAACTTACAGTAGTTTGTACTGGGATTCTGTCACTGACACCCAAAGAATCCTGAATGATTGAAATTCACTCACAGCTTTTCCTCCAATCTGTTCTAACATCCCCTAAACCATAGCCTGAGGAAGAGGTGGCCTTTTTTTACCCGGGTCTCTCCTCTGGCAGCTTCTCCTGCACTATTTACAGAGAAGAAAATACTGAGCCCTGAACCGGGACAGGGAGATAAGATAGCAAAGTTTCAATTCTCCCTGGGAGCACCCTGAGGCCCTCTGGTGCTGGGCGAGAGACGGGCGTGGAGCCAGCCATGCTCCTCTCGGGTCTCTGCGGATCTGTTACAGGCCACACACCTGGGCCTCCTGGGGAGGGAGTGGATGTCAGAGAGAAACTGGGCTGAAAAGGCAACAAGGAGGCAGAAAGGAGGATCTCAAGGCCCAGGCAAACAGAGGCAACAATCATCAGTAGTAACTCAGACGAGATCACGCGCCAGCCTAAATAAGCCCTCCCCTGGCTTCCCTTAACACCTGAATAGAAGTCAGGTTGCCAGCTGCGGCCTCCGAGGCCCCACACGACATGTCGTGCTGGCTTCTGGCTGCAGCCCTGTCTTTCCAGATAAGCAGCCATTGCACCAGTCTCCTCTGGGTCCTTAAACACCCTGGTGCTCTCATTCTCCCCAGCCTGGGGCTCTCCCCGAGTTTGGCACCTGCAGGGCTCAGTGCCCATGTCACCTCCTCCAGGAGGCTTCTCTGGTCACTCCAGCCCATCTCATTCACGTGCATGTGCTAAGTCGCTTCAGTTTTATCCAACTCTTTGCAACCCTATGCACTGTAGCCCGCCAGGCTCCTCTTTCCATGGGATTCTCCAGGCAAGAATACTGGAGTGGGTTGCCATGCCCTCCTCCAGGGGATCTTCCCGACTCAGGGATCGAACCCGTGTCTCTTATGTCTCCTGCATTGGCAGGTGGGTTCTTTACCACTAGCGCCACCTGGGAAGCCCTTCTTAGTCACACCACTCCGTTTATTTCTGTCACTGAACAAATCACAGCTTACGATGACCCTACGACGGTTCAGGCTCCGCTTCTCTCAGCGGACTGTGAGAGCTATATGGCTAGGAATTGCATCTGTGCCGTTTCCGCAAAGCACACCCAGTGGACAGGAGGTGCCCACCATAGATGCGCCGTACATAGACCCAGGTATAGAGGAAGGTGAGAGGAGCCCAGGGAGGAAAGACATGTGGGAGAGGTTTGAGGGGAGAGAGAGACACAGGCCTGCAGCGAGGTGGGGGGTGGCGTGGGGGTGGACAAGCTTGTAACAGAGCCGCTGGCAGCACCCTGGGGGCTGGGCTGCTCATTTTTTAATTAGTAGAGAGAAGCACTGGGGTCCTCTGGGTGCCCAGCCCACCCCAGCTCCTGGGCAGATTGGCCGAGGTGGGAAGTAGCCTGGGGCGATCTTGGAGCTCCAGGACCAGAGAGAAGAGGAGGCCGGACAGAATCTGCTGGGGACCGGGTGCCCCTCTAGGGAGGTCTGGGGCCCTGCGCCTGACTCTTGCCCCTCCCCAGCCTGAATGGTGCTCGCCCCAGAGCAGCCTGGCGGCCCTTCCTCTCTGTCGCCTCCTCCTTCTCACCGGTTTCCATGAAACTCCCAGGGGCCTCACTCCTGCCCTCCCCACCTGACCTGAGGAGAAGGGGAAGGGGCAACAGGGGTGTGTGCCCGACGAAGGGTCCTGCGCCAGGGGTGTGGCCTGGCGGGAGGCCCAGCGGGTTCACTCACCTCTCGAGTGACCTTGCCATTGTTGTCAAAGTCGTACAGGGTGAAGGTCCACTCCTGCCGGCTGTCTTCCTCCACAGACACGTCACACTGCAACTCCTGGATGTAAACAGACAACAGACATACGTGGCCGGTCACTTGGCGGCTGGGACACCCGGAGGCTGGGTCACGGGGCCGCCAGCCTCCCCGCTGCCCTCCCCAGACCCTGTATGAAGGAGAATGTGATGACCAAGACACGCCAGGCCTGGGAGAGAGGCCAAGCCGGGCCAAGGAGCTTGGGCCTGGGGAGAGGGGCCTGCCGGGTACCAGACACTCTAGGGTCTTCAAAGGCCGAGGAAACACAAGGGAGGGCTCTGGGAGGAGGCATGCGGCCTCAGGAAGAATGAACTTGGAGCCGGGGGTAGAAGCTACCAGAAAACACACAGGGTAACTTAGCCATGGGCGGCCACCCAACCTGGAAGGCAGGATGGGAGGAGTGTTAAGAGCTGAAGGGTCAGCCCCAGGTGCCAGCCTGGGCTTGGCCCTCTGCAGTGACATGAACTTGGACATGGCCTTTCTCTTCTCGGTACCTCAGTTTCCCCTCATACAGACTACAGAAGATGATGGTCCAGACCTCAGAAAGTTGTTGGGAGCATTAACTGCCCCACGCCACGTCCCCTGAGCCCCCTCCACATTCCCCTGTAGTTGTGGTCGGCTACTCCCCACCTCCCACTTCAAGTGTCCAGCATCCCTGTCTGAGGAGTCAGGGATTGAAGATCCCCAGGAACCAGAACAAGGAAGGGGCCAAGCCGGGGGACACATCTGAGACTTTTAGCATGGCTCTCTGGGGAGCCCTGGCGGACAGAGCCCTGCTGCCCGAGACCTGCTCATCAACCAACCCCCACCACCCCCAGTGACGGGCACCCCTCCTTCCCTGCTCCCTGGGATCACCTCCCAAGTCCTGTCTCAGGGTCTGCTTGGAGAGAACGGGAAACAGATATGTAAGCCACTTGGCTCAGAGAAAAGCCCAATTAATGGAGGTAGCTGCTATTGTCTTTGCTGGAGTGACTAATACAGCAATGACGTCATCACCGTGGCTCCCACAGCCCGAGGTGTCCAACCGCAAGGACTGGGAACAGGGAATCGGGGAGCTCCGTCACCGGCCACCCGCATGCAGGGGCTGGCTGAACCCCAGACAGACAGGTCCAGAAAGGACGGCCGTTTGGGGAAAGAGAATCCACAAACAGCCTTTTAGATCCACAAGTCCTATGAAAACAAGCGAAGACACCCCCATACCATCCAGTTCCATGTCTTGCCTTGGCCCACTTTTTCTTCTGCAGGAGGACAGACTCAGTGCCTCCAGAGAGGGGTGGTGCCTGGCCTCCCAAGGCTGGCGGGAGTGAGCCCCAGCACAGCAGCCCTGCCCCAGGCTTCTGCAGCTCACAGCCAGCTCCCTCTAGCAATTCTCGGGCGGCCCACGCTGAGTTCAAAGTCGGCCTTCCCTCAGTTGTGACACGCCTGTCTGATACCTGCCAAGTGCTCGCTCTGCTCTCCAGCACTGCGTCCTGCAGCACTTGCCCTGCACACATGCATGTACACGAGTGTGTGCCTATGGGCACGTGCACACACACGTACATATGAACACACACAGACATACACACACTCACATACATATGTCTACACACTGATACACACATCTGCATACACATTCATATACACATGCACACCTGATTCCCTTTCCCAGCCCCTCCACTTGGCTTCAAAGAAAGCTCGGGTTAGAAGTTCAGAAATATGGGTCAAGTAACTACCCCCACCTCCCATGATCTCTGTCACATGCGTCTTCTTGTCCCCCCATCCCCGGCCTCTGGGGTGAGTCCTCCTCAGGGACCACGGGTAAGTCACAGGCATCAGCCGGCCCCCATTTGCAAGCAGACCCACATGGGCTTCCAGGAAAGACGTCCGAGTCTGGGTCTTTCTTCTGCCCTGGCCTCGGTGTTGGCTTTGCCAAGCACCCCGAGAAAACCTGCAGAGACCCGGGGTGGAGGGCTCAGGAAGAAGTTAGCAACCCCAGGTCCTCAATGAGACACCGCCTGCCCCCTCAGCTCCTCAGTTAGGAGGACGCAGGGCCCTTGATGACCTATCTCACCCCCTCTTCTGCGTCATCTCCCCTTTGCTATTCCCACACAGCCAGCCAGCACTGGCAAGCCTCCAGGCCTTCTGCTTTTCCCTTGGCCGGGAGCGTCCTCCTGATCCCAAAGGCTCCCCCATGCATCACCTCTCCCCAGCTCCTGCCTCTATGCCCAGAGGCTCAGTGCAGACACTTGCCCTCCCCAACCTCTGCTGCAGCCCTGGCTCCCCCCTCAGGGCACTGTGCAGAGTTTGGGATTGCCAAAATGCCCATCACTCTGCACCCTCTAGGCTGACTTAGGAAACCTCCCTGTCCCCTCTCCACACTCCCAGATCCCCATCACAACGCTGACCGTGCAGTTACTGGGCCTGGGTCACTCATCTGTCCCCCTGACCACACTGTGCTCCGTGAGCCAGGAACCATGCCCAGTACACCGCCAGGTTCCCTGGAACTAGCGGGTATCAATCCCCATTGCTTGGAAGGAAAAAGGAAAGTACTTATTCTGCACTGGACACCCTTTTAAGCACCTGCTGCTGCTGCTGCTGCTAAGTCACTTCAGTCGTGTCCAACTCTGTGCGACCCCATAGATGGCAGCCCACCAGGCTCCCCCATCCCTGGGATTCTCCAGGCAAGAACACTGGAGTGGGTTGCCATTTCTTTCTCCAATGCATCAAAGTGAAAAGTGAAAGTGAAGTCGCTCAGTTGTGTCCAAATCTTAGTGACCCATGGACTGCAGCCCACCAGGCTCCTCCATCCATGGGATTTTCCAGGCAAGAGTACCGGAGTAGGGTGCCATCACCTTCTCTGAAGCCCCTGAGATGCCTTAATTCATCATGTTTCCGACATCCCAGTAGATAGATATTGTCAGCAGTCCTCAACCTTTTTGGCACCAGGGACCAGTTGCAAGGAAAAAAATTTTCCACGGACCAGGGGGTAGGGAATGGTTTCAGGATGATTCAAATGCATTACATTTATTATGTACTTTATTTCTATTCTTATTACATCAGCCCCACCTCAGATCATCTGGCATTAGATCCCAGAGGATGGGAACCCCTGGATAAAATGACTATCACCATTTTACAGGGCAGGCAAGTGAGGCAGTGGCAGAGGTGGGAACTGAACCCCCATCTGTGGGCTCCAGGGCTCTGCCCTAGCGATCTTGTAGGGGAGACAGAGCAGGAAGGAGGGAGGGTGAAAGGAGGGTGGGGAGAGGCTGGTAAGCTCCCTGCAGGCAGCCTGGGTCTCCCACTTAGCACCTGGACCTGTGCTTGGTACACACAAGGAGCTTAACATACCATCTAGGGAGGTAGGACAGACAGACCGTGGGCTCTGGGTGGGCATGTCTCTTTTGCTGTTGACCATCTGAGCCCCACCTGGGCTTCCCACGTGGTGCTAGTGGTAAAGAACCCGCCTGCCAATGGCAGGGGATGTAGGAAATGCAGGTTCAATCCCTGAGTTAGGAAGATCCCCTGCAAGAGGGTTTAGCAGCCCACTCCAGTATTCTTGCCTGGAGAATCCCATGGACAGAGGAGCCTGGCGGGCTACAGTCCACAGGGTCGCAAAGAGTCGGACACGACTGAAGGGACTGAGCACACCTGCACCTGAATCCCAGAGTGAGGGACCTGCCCAAGGCCTCCTGGTCACCTACCCTACCTGTGAGCCCCATTTTGGCCCCCTGGACAGCCTTGGGAGGGAGCTGGTAGCAAAGGTTTCCTTCACCCACGAGGAAACGGAGGACCAGAGAGGAAGTGCAGGCAGTCACGGCAGCACCGGGGCCAGAGTGCCATCTCCCCTGTCCACTCTCCTGTCCTTCCCCCAGCCCAGCGGCCACCGCCTCTGGCCACTACCCCATGGTGAGAGGCCAGGGGCCTGAGCTGAGAGGGGAGGGCCGCGGGGAGTCGCTAGGGCCTGTGCCGAGCTGGGGTAGCCCCAGATGTGGCAGGAGGAAAGGTTGTTCATGGGGGAGGAGAGGGGCTGTCACATCTGGAGGGGCCTCAGCATCCCTCCCCCCCCATCAAAAACCAGCACCGGGCAGAGAAAACCCTTCCGCCCAGGGCTCAGCACCAGGAAAGGAAATTTACCTCGAATTTCAGCTGTTTCTTGGAGCCCGAGCAGGGTTCACCTGACTTCTCCATCCTCTTCTCATCTCCGCTGGCCAGTCCGTCTGACTTCTCGGGAGGCAGGGCCACTGCGGGGGGAAGGAATAAGGGAGAAGGCATGAGTTGGAAGGCACTGAGCCACCCCAGGCCCAGACCCTGTGGCTCTGTCCGGAGGCCGTCCCCACCATAGCACGGCGGGCCCGCTCTGCCCGGCCACTTTGCTAGAGTCAAATCCCTCTGTCCTCCGGCCCCGTTAATGCCCAGGGCTGTCCCAGGGGAGGCCCCCTCCCAGGGTGCCTCTTCGCCAGCCGCTCAGGTTACCCAGTGGGCCTCGCAGGCCTCTGTTTTCTGTGGCCCAGAGAAGCAGCCTGAGGCCACCCAGGGCATCTTTGGGCCAAAGACCAGGTGAATGAGGACAGAGTGGAGCTTCTGGAGACCCCAGAGGGAGCTCTGGACCACGGCTGCTTTCTGCAGTCTCCCTGCCTTCCCTGAGAACACTGCGGTGACCTCAAAGATACCACCCACCTGGGCTCAGCAGGTCGCACACTGGTGGGTGGTCAGGAAGGAGAACAGAAATGGGGAGTGACGGAAATGGAGTTCACTGAGGTAGAGGAAGCACACACACGCGCGTGCACACCTTGGTATCTTCAGGAACCAGCTCACCCTGGGACTTCCATTCTGCCTCTGCTCACCTAGAAGGGCCTCCCTCTGCCAAAAGTGTTGAGTATAGGGCTCTCGAGTCCTTCCATGCCCTCCCAGTAGCAGTGGGAAGATGGGCATGAAAAGCTGGTGGTCTGTGGACATCACTTTCCTGTGAACACCCCCAAGGGGTGCCAGGGGACAGGGCTGGGAGCAGCCATCATCCCTGAGCCCATGGTTCCATCAGATCTTGAATGTCCCATGAGACCCCTCCAGCCTCTTCTGTCTCTGCCTGATAAAGGGGACTCAGGTTTGCTCAAGAACGTGCTTTCTAGAACCTCACAGCTCTTCTCTTTAGATTCCCTCAGCTTCCCTGGGGCAGTGATTCTGTTGCCCTGTTTTACAGGGGAGCAAACAGAGCCTGGCTCTCACTTGAGGAACTTTCCCCCTATGTCCAACTAAGGGTGGCCCAGGAGGGCCTGTGAGCAGCTGAGATCCCTGAGCAGTGGCCCCAACCAGGGCTGGACTTTCTTGGGAAGTCAGGAGCCTGGAGATATATGTCTACCAGGCCAGGAAACCAGGTGGAGGGCCTTGCCTCTCCCCTGACCCTGTCCCCCACCACACTCCCACACCCCAGCTTTGCAGACCGGGACCCAGGAGTGGCTACTGGGTAGTGCCCCAGCTCTCCCACTTGACCCCTGCCCTGTGGGCTCAGCAGTTATTCAAAGCCCTTCCCAGGGAGCCCTCAGAGCTTCGTGGCTGACTACACTGCTCATTGACTCACTCGGTCCTCACAGCAACCCCAGGAGGCAGGTACCAGGATCAGCTCCACTTTCCAGATGGGAAAACTGAGGTACAGAGAGGGGAAGTGCTTTGCTAGTAAATGGCAGGGCTGGGATTTGAACCCAAGTAGCCTTGCTCGTGCTGCTGACCACTCCATGCTGATTTTGGCTCGGTTCAGCAGACTTGGTGCCAGCCCTGGAAGAGGGTACTCTCTGCTTGGGCTCTGATCCTCCCAACACTGTGTGTGGCTCTAGGCAGGTCACATAACTTCTCTGGATGTCTCAGTTTCCCCAACTGTACAGTGGGGATGATAAGAGTCCCTTCCCCAGAGAACCCTTGTGTGGATTCAAGGAGCTGCAACTGAAAGGGCTGAGAGCCCCGGGTCAGCACACGGGGTCCAGCCATCAGTAGTGACAGTCTGGCGAATGATGGCCCTGGGTCTCCCCAGGTGGCTCAGTGGTAAAGATTGCGCCTGCAATGCAGAAGCTGTAGGAGCTTTAGGGTCAATGCCTCCATGGTCCGGAAGATCCCCTGGAGGCTGGCATGGCAACCCATTCCGGTTTTCTTGCCTAAAAAATCCCCCGGGACAGAGGAGCCTGGTGGGCTACAGTCCATGGGGTCACACAGAATCGGACACAACTGAAGCAATAGCACACACACAGGATATCCCTACACATTGTATCTTTTAGGAATCAGGAAATGAGTAGCCAAGTTTTCTAAAAGCTGAGGCTGTTGGATGCAAACAGACACAAAAGTGTCATATCAGCCTGGGTAGGAACCAGGACAGGGAGGGAAGACATAAAGATAAAGATGCTCCAGTCACCAGGCTAGACAGGTGGGGACAGGAAGGCCTCCACGGCCAGTGATGTCCTGGCTCCATCACAGCTCCCTTCTTGACTGAGCCTGGGAACTGGGCTCAGTGGGATGCAGGGAGCCCCCAGATCTCCGTGCCCCCACAGCAAGGCAACAACTCCCTAAAGCTGTCAAGGGCTCCAGCTAGAGACCCCGTCTCAGTCACAGACCCCGGCTCCTCCCTGGTGGTTTCATAGAATGAGGCCACTGAGAATAAACCTAAAGATCCAGGTGGGGGCACCTGGCATCCTCATGGCTGGGGTGGTTGACACGAGGAAGGTCAGGATGCTGCCCGCTCCTGGGGTAGGGGATGAAACCAAGTCCAGCGCTCTCTGCTCCTCCAAAGCAAACAGCTCAATGGCCAAGAGGTCTGGTTGTGACACCAGAGAAGTTGGGTGGGAGACTGGCCAGTGACCCAAGGACAGCCAAGCGCACAGCCTGTACCACCCTGACCCCTCCATCTCAAATCTACCGGCACACCGCTGGGCCAGAGCTGCTGCCATCGTGGGAAGAAGAAAAAGAAAGAGAAGAAAGGGAAACAAAGGGCAGCTCCATCTTCAAAGCTGCTGCCTCCCTCTGCCAAGGTCCTGGCTGGAGATGCAAGCCGGCGAGGCTTATCGAAACCAAACTTCAAGTTCAAAGGGAAGTTATCAGAAAACCACCTTCAGGTTCAATGTTGCCTTTCAAGTTCCACTTGATAAAACCCAAAGAAAAGAAACCTCTGTCCCTGCTCTCTCCTACTCTGGGGCACCCCTCCCCCTGACACCCAGACAGCCCATCCTCCCTTAGGCCCTCCCCTGCCTGCCCTCCTCTCTCCTCTCCTGGGGAGGAGGGGAACCTCCCCCTCGATCCCTTATCCCCTTCATATGTCTTCTCCAAAGACCAGGGTTTGTCCTTTCTTCATCAGTGTGTCCCACCCCTCAGCCCATCCTAGCTCAGAAGACCACCTGGACACCCCCCAGGGGCCCCTTCCCAGCATGAGGGGCAGGCACAGGTGGGTAGTATTACTGGGAGCCATGTGCCCTGTGGCCTGGGACCAGGAACAAGGACAGTCAGCACCCTGTTGCCCCCACCAAAGAAAGCCTCTCTCCCGTTCACTGTCCCCTGCCCAGGGGCCAGAAGAGGTGGCAGATGATCAATCAGACAGCCGTGAAGACCCCGGTGCCAGACGCCTGGGCTGGGACTCAGGGGCCCTGCTTCTATATACACATGTGAGTGAGCCCCCTGAAACTAAATGACATCAAATCATTGCCCACCCCAGCTACCCCTGTGCAGAACGCACCCCCTTCTCTCCACCCGTCCAACCTCAGGCTCATGGGTAGATGGTAGAAGGGTGACTGGGGCTCACTGCAGGCTTCCCAGGCCCCACCAACCGGAGAACAGTACTTTTGTCAGGATGGGTTTTAGCACCAGAGCCTGAGCCCATTCATTCCTCATCTCCTACCCTATGCCTGTTCAGCCCACTGATTTTTTTTCTCCCCAGAGGTGATCTTTCAGGGGGCACAGTTTCAGGGGGACCCTGGGCACTCTTCAGTTGCAACAGTAACAACACTGCTAGTTGGAAAGCAGTGGAAGGAGGAGGAGAAAAAGGAAGGGAAGGGACAGAGTGAGGAGGAAGGAGACTTTCACTTAGCCTGACACACCCTTGGGTGACCTAGAGCAGGGGCTGGCAGCCCGTGAGCCAAAGCCAGCCCACCACCTATTTTTGTAAATAACGTTTTACTGGGACACAGAGACACTCACATCCATTGTCTATGGCGAAAGAGAGTTGAGTAGCTGCAACAGCCATTCTAATGCCTACAAAGCCTAAAATAGGTACTCTTCCTGGCCCTTTGAGTAAAAGTGGTGGACTGTGCAGTTTTGCACACCCAGGAGAATACAGCCTTGATAGGCAGGGTGCAGGCTGAATTTCACCTGCTGTTCACCTGCTTGACTGGAAATCCTTGTGCAGTCCACAGCCTGCCCAACCATATACAGCAGCCATAGAAGAAAGAAAATTTCAACTCTGCTTTCTTAAAACCAATCTCAACTCCAAAGAGTCTGGGGCAGCGTGCAGAGCTCCTTCTCTGTGGAAGCGGTCCCCTGTCCCTCCTCTCACCACGGCCATGGCCATGAGGAGCCAGCCGGCTGGCTGTGTTTACCAGATGATGGCTCTGTCCCACATTAGCTCCCAACCTGGCATCTCTCCACCCCCAGCAACTGCCAGATTAAATGCATTACTTGACCATCTTCACCCGGCTCCCTTTGATGTTCCCTTCTCAAGCTTCAAAATACCTTTTGGAGGGAGATCAGACAGCATTAAACAGAATTACTAATTAATTAAGCAAAGTTAAATTTTAAACACTGTTTGTTGTGTTAGCCAAAAGCCTGAACAGAACAGACTTTTTTCCTCCGCTGAGATCAAAGACAGTCTCTTCCCTCTCCCCTCCCCCAGTTTAAAAAGGGGGTGGGGGTGGGGAGGAAGAGAGGGAGAAAGAAGAGAGTGTTGAGTACCTCTGGGGAGAGTAGGAAATAACCTAAATGAGGCAACTCTGATCATGGGCCCCCCATGAACCACCTAATGGGAGGCATCCAAGGCTCCCTTGGAACCTCACGCTATGAGAGCCACGGTCACTTTCTTGGGACTGTTTAGCAGTGATCCAGGGAACAGGATGGCATAGCCAACCCAGCCAGAGCTGTTGACAGCTGGCGCCGCCCAAGCAGTATGAGAAGAAGAAGGGCTGTGAAATGAAACAGATCCACCCACCCGAGACCCCACCCTCCTGAGTAGGATAAGTGCCCCAGGGCTCCTCCCTTGGGTTTGGGGTCAGGGTCACTTGGGGTCACTGGGACACTGGCTCTGAGAAGCTGACAACTGTGCATGGTACACCTCGGGGGCGCCATTCACATGCCGGACATCTTCGATTGTATATTGTTCATGACAGTTTTTGGACAGATGGCAGAAAGGTATCTTGAGGAGGGGCGCCCTTTTTCCACTTTGCACAAACACATTTCTTGCTAGCAGAGGGCTGTCTAAACTCATTCAGTCTGCAGTCCTCTCTGGGATTTTCTGATAATGATGGGAGCCTACCACGTCCACGTGGCCAGAATGCAAGTTTCTCAAGAGCTGGCCCTGCTGGCTACTGCCCCGCAGCTGCCCACAGTGTACCATACGTGCACAGAGCAAATATTCCATCCCAGAATGACCCACTGCACCAAACCCCCCCAGGTGGATAGAACACAGGCTACGTAACAAACACTATGAATTCTGCTGTGGTTGGGAACTGGAGTGGGAAAGAGGGCAGTTTAAAAGGGGTAGGTCCATTCTGAATCCCAGACATCGGCTAAAATCCAAACCCTGGATGATATCAGCAAATGCCAGCTTATTTTAACACAATCCAGAAGGGCCTGGTAGATATTAAACTTTGGAAGAAGAGACGAATTTGAAACACGGTATGATTAAGTCAGCCCCACCAAAGACCAGAAATGACTAATACTGGAAGGCCTGGCGGACACCTCTCTTAGCCTGGTTACCTGGCAGGTTCTTCTCAGTTGATAGAAAGTAAGATTTAACACAAGCCAGAGCTTCCTGGCTGGAGTTTGGACACTGGCCTTAACATACTCACAGGCCTTTCTCAACTGTCCACATCCAGATTATCTGCCACAAATATTTTAGGCTCAGGGTGGCTTGCCAGGATGTCTCTGACTCCCCAACCCTTCAAGAGCAGCTGTTAGAGGGAATGCAGATGAATTTTAATATTAGCCTATGCCAAATATAATTAGGAGGGTAAATCTGCTGCCAGTAAAAAGAGAAAGATATCGTATGTGCATTCCAGACCAAATGGTTTCTTGCATTATCTGCATGAGGCTCTCCTCGGGGCACGAGCATCCTAGAGACACACAAATGCGTGTGTCCTTGCACACAGCAGTGGCCTGTCTGGGGGTGCTGGTGAAGTTAGTGGGTGCACACGTTATTCCATTACGTCCTCTTAATATCACCATGCAGGGTGTGGTACCGCCTGCATTCTACAAGGTGCAAGAAGCCAACTTGATGGAACCATCTCCCAGCCCCGTCTCTCCACAGAGCCGGTTTTCCCTGCCAAGAACACTCTTTCTGTCTCTCAACACCTGCTCCTCCTTCAGGTCTCCAGGTTAAATGTCCCTATCTTCTGAGAAGCCTGCCCTCCTGTACTCTGGGGTTGGGTTAGGTTTCCCTACCCTGATTACACTGCTATCATCAGGACTGCTGCAGCCCCAGCCTGTCACCCTACATAGGAGTGTATCATCATCATCATCAAAACGCAACAACCGGCAGCTGCAGCATCAGGATGTGAGCACAGAAAACGTAGAAACAGAACGAAAATCCCTGTTTCCTGCCTCCCCAGCCACTGGTCTGTCCACTCTGTCACAGGACAATGGTTAACACCTGTTCCTGCCTGTCCCGCAACCATGCTCCTCTTTCTCATAATAGCATCTGGGTTTTCTCCAGTGGGCCGCCCCTCCCCCAGCTCAGTCCATGTGGTTTATGGGGGCGCTGATCCCACTCCAAGCTTCCTGGAAGCACCCAGACCCGACCAGCTTATTTTATCCTGGTGGCCCTGTGTCCTCGCTCTAATGCCCAAGGACAGTTGTTCATGAAGCTGACGAGGTTAAAGTTGCTGGGCCTCTGACTTGCACGGGCTCCTTCCAAGTTGGAATGTGTGGACGTGGTTGGTTGTTTTTGTGATGCTTTCAAAATTAGGTATTTTATCCTCGCTTGGTTAAGAATGCTGTCTCTTCCCATTCTGACTTCCCGCCCGTCCCCTTGTGTCATGTGGTATTGGAGTGAACACAAGCATTTCTGGAATCAAGCTAAGGGGAACTTGAATTGGGGATATATTTATTTAGGTTTAGTGAAAAATAAATGCATAATAAATAGAAATACGTAAATACATATATTTGTATATAAATGGTCCACAGTTATGAAAGAGAATCGTGTATTCTTTCCCTTAAAAAAGACAACCCCCAAACTGGATAAACTTGGGTCCCACAAAAATCTAGACCTGCCCTGGCCAGTAAAGTAAGAATCAATCGTTTGCAAGAAATAATGGACTTGGGTGCTATCTTTCACCTGTGATGGCTCAGCTCATAGGATATGAGGACGCAGAGCTGGGTAGTCATCTTGGCTACCTTACTGGGAGACACTAACAGAGGGAAGACGGAGATGTGACGGAGACAGAGAGAAAATGAATGAATGTGTGTGTGTGTGTGTGTGTGTGTGTTAATGACATGGTTTGAGCTCCTGGATCAACCAGCCCTTCTTTGGCAAGATCTATCTCAGGATTTTTCAAATCTATGAGCCAGATTTTTTAAAAAAACATTTATGTATTTGGCGGCACTGGGTCTTAAGCTGTGGCATGTGGGATCTAGTTTCCTGACCAGCAATCGAACCTGGGACCCCTGCATTGGGAGCCTGGAATCCCAGCCACTGGACCACCAGGGAATTTCCTATGGACCAGATCTTAAGCAAGTTCAGGTTGAGTATCCAACAGACCCCAAAGAATCCTGACTTAACTCTCCATCACTTGGAGCCCTTGCTTTTCAGGAAAAACAAAACCACCACCAACACATAATTGACCCAATGCAGTACTCTCGAAGCTGGCTTCCAGCAGTTTCTGCCAGTGGGTGTCTACCCCTTCCAGGGTCTTTTTCTCCTCACTCCTGCTTCCCCAGGTTACATTTTTCTGTAAGTAGATTTTATTTAAGGGCCAGTTGTGACTGAGGGGAAAGAAGAAAGGGGGAAAAAAAAAAACCCTTCCCAACAAATAGCATTCTGGCCTTTTTTTCTCATCAGAGCATAAGGTTGATGGCCATTCTGCTTTGAGGTTTGAATAGGATTGAGACGAAACATCTGTTGGGGGAGGGAGGGGAAAACGCCAGGAGAGGGAGAGGGAAAGGGAAAAAAGCCTTCTTTGGGCTAAAAATATCATGTCCCTGCCACTCTCCCCCCATCCCCGCCCAAGTTAAAACATGTGATGAAATTCAACTTTTAAAATCTAACCCCGAGCTACTTGAAGCTATGAAAGCCTCCTCGGTATCTGACACAAGTCAGAATTTCCACTGTTCAAGCTGAGCTTTTATGAAGAACAGACTTGAGAGAAACTGCTGTCACGGCTGCAGCCCGGGCTTCTGGGGGGACTGCAGTGGACTGGAGTCGGGGCGACTGACACTCGCCGGCAGGACAGGCTCTGAACTGAGGGAGAGGAGCCAGCGGGGTGTGGCCCGCCTGCCCCCTCCATCTGGGGGTCCCTGCTGCTCGGCAGTGAACTCCCCTTCCTCCCAGACTGACGGGAACCACTGCTGCCCCATCGATTGAGAGCCTCGCCTGGGACTCCAGGGCTCTGGTGCAGCGGTCCATGGCCTCTTCCTGAGAAGTCCCCTCCCTCTCTCTGTCTTTCTCTCTCTTCCCCAGCTGCTCCCTAAACTCCAGACTTGGTGTCCATCTGTCTGCTCCACAGCCCTACCTGCATGTCACACAGGCATCTTGAGGCCAACACATCCAAAAACAAAAGACATCGTCACCTCAGAAGGGAACACGTAGTTCCCGAAGCCCAGTCTCTAAGGTGTCCCTGGGACCCCTTTCTTTCCCTCACCCCCCTCCCCGTCTCTCTCCCAGCCCTACCACGCCACCCCCAGGCCCCTCCACGTCGCTCCAGCCCCTCAGCCCCACTAGGCCAAGACCATCACCTCTCCCCTGCACCATCGCAATCGCCTCCTGTTCTCATTGCTCCCCCCCACCTCAGAATGACCTGGCCTTCACAGAAGCCACAATTCTCTGGTGCAAAGGGAAGTCAGAATCTGGCACTCACCTACCTCAAACTTGCCAGCAGTCTCTCTTCAAAAGCAGCGTGAAATCCCAGCCCGGGGCCCCACCCTTGCCGGCTGCCCCATCCCCATCCCCCTGGTCTCTGGCTGCCATTTGGGCTTCCCTTCTGTGTTCCCCCAAACCCCACAACCCTCCCACCCTGGGGCTCCCCTCACTCCTCTGACTGCTCACCCCTCACATCCGCCCAAGGCGGCTCCTTCCTGGCACCTGCATCTCAGCTGAAACGTCATCTCCTCAGAGAGGCCTGTCACCCTCCACCTTCCCTGGGTTTTACCTCTTCACAGAACCACCCCTCCCAGAACCTTGTGTGAACCAGGTTATCAATTCACTGCCTGCCTCCCTCGTGCCAACACCCTCACAGAAAGGCCCACCTACCTTGTCCGTGGCTGGAACCCAAGGGCCTAACAGGGCCCCACACCTGCAGTAGGCACTCAGCAAATATTAAAACGTGTTGAGTGAAGAATAGACTGTCCTCAGGTCTGCTGTGTGACCTGAGACAGGTCATGCCTCTCTCTGGGCCTCAGATTTCTTACTACAAATGAAGGGGACAAAAGGCCTCCCAAGGGCTCCTTTGCTCTGTGAAGGGTTGACATTTCCCACCTGGGAGCCTCGATGGGCTGGAGCGGGGCACATGGGGCTTTCCTGGGAGCTGGACTCCAATCACTTCATGGTGTTGGCCTCATTCTTCTAGAGAGCATGGTTGGGCCCTGACTAACAATTTTTTTGACTTGACAACGGTACAAAAGCGATACACAACTGTATGTGGAATCTCAAATCTGGATCTTTTCCCAGGCTGGCGATATGTGGTACAACTCCTCTTGTGATGCTGGACAGAGGGTCCCAGCCCCCAGTCAGCTACGTAATCACGAGGGTCAAGAACCCATACACTTACAACCATCCTGAACTCAGACAGCCAAACTTTTTTTTACTTCCAGCACAGTATTCAATAGATGACATGAGCTATTCAACACTTTATTATAAATAGGCTTTGTGTTAGATGATTTCACCCAAGTGTAGGCTAATGTAAGGTGGGCAAGGCTAAGCTATGATGTTCAGGAGGTTAGATGTGTGAACGCACTTTCAACTAATGATATTTTCAACTTACAATGGGTTTATTGGGACATGACCCCATCCTAGGGCTTCCCAGATACTGCTAGTGGTAAAGAATCCACCTGCCAATGCAGGAGACATAAGAGACACGGGTTTGATCCCTGGGTTGGGAAGATCCCCTGGAGGAGGGCATGGCAACCCACTCCAGTATTATTGTCTGGAGAATCCCATGGACAGAGGAGCCTGGCAGGCTACAGTCCATACGGTCACAGAGAGTTGGACATGACTGAAGCGACTTAGCACGCACGCACGACCCCATCCTAAGTCAAGGAAGATCTGTTTTTATTGAGCTGTATGGCATGCCAGACTATGTCACGCACTGGGAGTGGAAGGAGACATTCAGAGATTCTAATAGGATTAAAGAAGCTTTGAAAATAGGCTGGCTTTGATCTGGACTAGTAAATAATTACAAACACCAGTTGGCTCCTCTTCAAGAAAGAGGAACCCACGAAACAAGAGTCAGGACAGCTCCCAGACACTGGCATACTCTGAACCAGCGCTGCGCTCTGGGCTTATATAAATAAGCTCGCTGTTACAGGCCCTCAGAGGAAGACATGCTATGTCTGCCCCCAACAAGAAACTGAAACACAGAGAAGTTAAGTGACTCTCCTAAGACCAAACAGTGAGCTGCAGTACAGCCAGGCTGGATCTGGGGTCTGACTCCAGAATAAAGGGAGAAGGGTGCCTCTCGTGTACTCCCATGGGGTGGCAGGAAGACCAAGTTTGGGCCATGCCAACAGGGACAGGCCTTGAGCTCACAGTGGGGCTGCTTTGCCCTTGGGTGTCAGTCCCAACGCCACTGCTCTGCTCCACAGGACTCCAGGCACCTCCACTCTGGGGCCAGAGAAGCCGAGACCCCTGCAGACTCTGCCAGATGACACCTGGGCTGGGCCAAAACAAGGCCTGTCTATCAGCAGCCCTGGGGCCTAGACAGGGGGCCCAGGCCCCAGAGGGAGGGGCTGCCCGACTCACTTTTGGTCCTTAATAAATGCACGACCAGCAGGCAGAGTTCTGTGGACTCAAACTTTCTATGGAAGATGCCGAGCTAACCCACTCTGCCCACTTTCACCTCCAAGCAACGAGGTAGAAAGACAAGAAACAGTCATGATGTTGAGGGTTAGTGGTCAGAGGCCAAGGGTGAGAGGTGGGAGTGAGCCAAGATGTTGGGCAGGGATGTGGCCAGCACCAGGTGGGGAGAGAGGGGATGCGGGGAGAGAAGGGGCCTGTGACCATCTTCAGGTCCTTCTCCCCTGACAGGCGCAGAGTCAGAGTTCAGTCGATGCTGGGTCGAGAGGACACCCCCAGACACAGTGCTTCCTGGAGCCCCTGACACCAAGCTCCACCTCAGGCCACAAGCCCAGGCTGCCACCACCTGTCGTCCTGCCCAACTGGCGAGGTGGGGACCTCAGGTGGGCACTGGAGTGAAGGGTGGGGTGAACCCCCCAGTCCTTAGCGCCCTGCTGGGTCAGCAGAAAGTGGGGGGGGGGGGTCCCTTTCCCCTCCCCCTACAAGCCGCAGGTCCCGCCCGCAACGCTCTGGAGCGCGGGACTTTTCGTGCTTACTTTGTTCTCTCCACAGTTCAAAAGAGCTCGCAGTCCCAGCCCTCGCTCCGGGCCCAGCCTTAATCTCCCATCCCTCGAGCTCCCAGCTGGCCAGTTAAGGCAGTTAAGACGCTGGATTAGGGCCGGCTTTACATAACAACGCTGGAGCTAAAGCCATGCTCTCCTGGGATGGCTAAAAGACTTCTTTTTATCTTCACGCCTCAGATGGCTTTTTTTCTCCCTTAGCCCTCCAGCCAGCCAAGAGGCAATGAACTTGGCCAACAGGAAGACAAAGAGGAGATTCAGGATTCAGCTTGCTCTCCCTTGGCCCGAGGCTCGGAGGGATGCCCGCAGCCCCAGCTCCAGGCCAGGTGGCTGCTTCGTTGTGGCCAGGACGCGGCAGCACCCACCAGGCCTAGCCATCCACAGCCACGTCCATCATCCTGGGAGTGCTGCCTCGGACCCGGCACCAGCGGTGGCCCAAGAACCACAGGCGGCCGCTGGGGCCAGCATCCCTTCCAAGAAGCCTCAGGGGCCACACAGGCAGGCCCAGAGCAGCCCAGCCCTACTGCCTTATTTACTTACTGTTTTCACTTTTTAATTCTGTTATTAGTCTTTCGCTTCAAAGGAATACATGATCACATTCTTCTTGTAAAAGTTGAAACATTAATTACAGTTAATACTACAATCCTCTGACCATGCTTTCCAATTTTAATCTCCTCCTCCCCTGTTCAGAAGGAACTACTCTTTCTGTCTGTCTAAGCTTCTAGCTACACAATTGTATACATACATATGTGGTCCACATTCATACACACGAGGAAATCCAGAGTGCTGTCTGGTACCTTTTGTTACATAAAAGGTAATTAACATACTATCTATAACACACTGCATCTTTCAGCAACCTGGTCTGTCTTACATTCTGTGCTCTGTATAAGCTTTTGTTTGGAGAAAAGGGGCTGGAAACTCGACCACCAACAACCTAGTCTAATCCCTAGTTGGAAACTGAGTCAGGCTTGTGGCTCCCAACTCCTCCTCCCCGCCCCAAAGGTGGTACTGATATACTCGGACACCATCAATGACTGGCAAGGTGCCCAGTCGAGGCACCTTCGAAGCTGTCCTCGAAGCCTGACCTGCAGTGGTCCTAGTGGGCCACGGGATGGACCAAGTGCCACCAACACCCCCACCCTTTCTCTGACAGGAGCTGGGACTCTTGGGCACCTCCTGTTTATCTCCCCTCCATCAACCAATGTTTATAAGTGCCACCCAGCAGCAGTTTATCCTCTCTACAGGGTGCCCACATTCTCTGCGCATCCGCGGAGCCCACACCCCCCTGCATTGTGTTAGAGAGGGAGGGGCCTGGCCAAAAGCCATAGCGAGTCTCTGTGGGAGCAGGAGGGGAGGGGGACTTGGAGACAAGTCTCTGCGTTCCTCGGCCAAGGGCTCCTGCTACTGCATCCAACAGGGCTCGTACTCTGATCAGAGGTTGAACAAAGCACCCCTCTTCCGAAGAGGATTCCATGGGCATGTCATGTCTGCAGGGAAAGATGCCTCATGTGAAACCAATTACATGATTTCAGGCTGAGCCTCAGTGGCCAGGGAAGTGCCTTATTTGGGGCAGTCACCAGGGACTCAACACATGATGAAAATATAGACAGATGGTGAGATGAGTGAATAACAACTGGAAGATGGTTAAATGGGTTAAGGAATGAGTGATAGATGAGGGAGAGATGGGCGAAGGATGGATTCTGGATGGCTGGGTGGTAGATAAGGACTGGCCGGATGGGTGACAAAAGAGTAGGCAGATGAAGGAACAGGCAGTGATGGAAGGATGGGTGGGTGAAGGATGGAGCAAAAGATGAGTGGATGAGCGTTGGATGGGTGGGTCATGGATCACTGGGTGGATGATGAGTGAGTGATGGGTGGATGAATGGATAGATAAGTGGACAGGTGGGTACTTGTATGGCGAGAGATGGATGGAATAGATGGAAGATGAATGAATAAGAGGATGAGCTTGCTAAGTTACCAGGTGATTGAGCAAATGAATAGAAAATGGAATGAGTGCTGAAGCCCATGTAATCCTTGTCTGGGGTCACCTTAGCCCCCAGATCCTACATCCTGCAGGCCTTCACCTGACTCCCCCAATCACCTCTAGGCACCAGGTGCTGGCATCTCTCCATGGAGCCAAGGATGACAGCTGAGGCTTGGGGAAGCCCAGGGAACAATGAGAATCAAAGCCACTGAGCCTGAGTGTAGCCATCAGATCCAAATATGCTCAAGAGAAACACCCTAGAGTCCTGACAGAGATGTCTGTCCATGTGCCGCCTCCTCCTTCTATTTGGGACCTGCTTGAATTTGAGCAAAGTCTGAGAGATACTCGGGTCCCAGGCACCCTCCAAATCCTGGGCCACAGAGTGAATCTCTCAAAATAGTGCTTCTCAAAGTACAGCATGCACACAAGTCATCTGAGGAGCCTATTACAGAGCAGACCAGATTCAGCAGCCTGGGTGGAGCTGAGGAGTCTACATTTATCACAGCTCTCAGGCCCGATGTGGCCACAGTCCTTGGGTCTTGCCAAGGCTCCCCTCCAGAACTTCCTGGCATGGTCTACTCTCCTCTCAGGACCCTACAGCCCTTCCAAGACCTATATTTTCCCTCAGAGACCCCTGCCAGCCCCCTGTTCCAGTCCCAGAGAGGGCTTTACTGTACAAAGTGTTAGTCACTCAGTCATGTCTGACTCTTTGTGACCCCATGGACTGTAACCCACCAGGCTCCTCTGTCCATGGAATTCTCCAGGCAAGAATACTGGAGTCGGTTGCCATTCTCTTCTCCAGGAGATCTTCCCCACCCAGGGATCAAACCCAGGTCTCTTGCATTGCAGGTGGATTCTCTATTGTCTGAGCCTCCAGGAAAGCACATTTATTGCCCAAAGGCTGCATCAGTTCAGCAATTCTCTCCTCTGATTCTGAGTGGAAAAGGGAAATGCTATCCCTTTCAGCAAATGCTTTCATATGCTGTCCAGTCATTGTACCAGCTTAGGGAATTGAATAGGAAGAGGCCCTCATTCCCATTCTACAAGTGTAGAAACAGACTCAAAAAGGGGACGTGGCTTCCTAAAGTCAAATCAGTACACCAGTGGCCCCCAACTCTCTACTTGAGTGTCCTAATTCTTTCTACAACGCACTGCTTCCTTGAAGAAAGCAAGGAGTGAGAACTACAGAGGAAAGTGGTGAGGGGCTGGGGCTCTGTTTGTGTGTGTGCACACCTGTGCTCCAGATGTGTGATGTGAATGGAGAAACATGAGGGTTGCTTCATACAGTGCATGCTACATGCCTAGCCCTGCTTAAGAAGCCTATGAGTGGCCACTCCCCCGCAGTGGGGAAGGTGAGGTCAAACAACTTGTCCAAGACCCCATGGCTAACACAGAGCAGGATGTGAGCCTGGGTGGCCTGAATCCACTCCCAGTGAGGACCAATGAGGCACTCCACTTCCCTCTTGCTCCTCACCCCATCCACCCCCAGTGCACCCCCACAGAGAGTCCTGTCCTTCTCCTCCTGGTCTGCAGATTTTCTGGAGGGTATGAAAGGCATAAGGTAGACCAGATGGTCCTTCCCCACCTCACTGCCCTTGGGAAGAAAGTAATAGGTTCTAGTACCTTCTAGCCGAAAGTCTTCCTCTTCCTCCTCGCTGAGCGTTTCTCTGAAAACTTCACCCACAAGCTCCTAGAGGAAGACAAAGCAGGAATATTAAAGAAGTACTGGAGTCAGGTAGGAACCTGGCATCCTTACAGTCAAGGTGGCATTGTGAAGGTGTGTGTGGCTGGTCACAAAGAAGCAGGGACCCTGTTCTCAATCTTCTGATTGAAATTTAGGTCAAGTAGGGAGAGCCTATGACACTTGTAAAGTTCATTACTGCACTGCTTTTTAGAAAGTAAGTTTTTCTCAGCCTATAGCCTGCCATGAAATATTACACAGGCTCATACTTCCCACTTGGAAAGGGAGATCCACCCTCCACCCAGGAAAATGACAAAGACAAGCTCAGAAAATGTCCCTCCTCTACCCTTCTGGGCCAACCCAATAGATTTAGGACCAGAGCCACCTCTGTGGGTCCCTAGAGGAGACCTTAGTTTGGATCCTTCCTCTATGAGAGGGTCCCAGGCAGCTGTCTTGATGAGTTTTATAAAAAGGGCCTGGTTTGCTGAAGGGAGCACTCCCTCAGCATAAACCCAGCTGTTAACATATACCCAAACTTGACATAATCCCTTAACATAAACCCAACACAACATCTTCAGCGCAACATCTAGGAACCTGTAGGCTCTGCCTTTAGCTGACCTTCAGTCATGTCTCCCACATCTCCCCCTTCCAGCAGCTGGCCTGATCCTTGCATATGCTTTGCCTTGGTCTGCAGGCATGAGTTTAAAATGTCCAGTAACTCATGCCATGTAGCAGAGCTGCTCCCAATCAGCCTGGTCAGGCTGCCACCCACGTGTTGTGAGGCTGGCAAGGGAAGTTAGTTAGGTCCACAGGCTGGGAAATTTCTGGGATATCAATAAAGGTCCCATCTATCTGATCCCACTCCAGTAGGATGACTCTAGAAACAGAGGAGCCCAGACTAGCGCTTGTCAAACAGCTTCTGTATTTATTGGTATTCTGCCAAGAGGAGTAATGAGATCAAAAGGGATTGTTTTAAACAAGGCCCTTTGGGCTTCCCAGGTGGTTCCCGTGGTAAAGAACCCACCTGCTAATGCAATGTAAGAAACACAGGTTCAATCCCTGGGGGAGGGCTTGGCAACCCACACCAGTACTCTTGCCTGGAGAATCCCATGGACAGAGGAGACTGGTGGGCCACAGTCCATGGGGTTGCAGAGTCGGACACAACTGAAGCAACTTAGCATGCATGCATGCAAACAAGACCCTTTACTGCAAGACTTACTATGGTAACAGACTGCAGATACCTAAGTAGTAGCTTATGCTGCACCCCTCAAACCTATTTAGACCAGGAAGCTTTTTTCAAAAGCATCACATGGGATTTATGTTCCAAGGAGCCCATGCTGGTAAATATGCCTATTTTAGGGGAGAGATGAGGCTTGGGTGTGGGGGGAAGGGTCACACTGCTTTCTCTCTCTTAATGCCCACAGTGATGCCATGGCAGTGCTTCATGAACCACAAAAAGAGGAGCAACAAAAAGCCTCAACTTGGCAGCTCTCGCCAACTTCTCCTTTTGAAAAAAAAAAAAGTATAAAGAAAAAGAAAAAACACACTCTTCAAAAATTAGAAGAAAAAAAAAATCCTGCACTGGAGATGCTTAAGAGAAAAACCAAGAGCTCGCCTCGATTAACAAAAGAAAAACAATGCTTTGTATAGCTGATCTTATCAATTGGACACAGCTGGAGATAAGTCTCGTGTGTGTGTTTTTTTAAAGATGAACAGCTAACGTTTTATGGATTAGAAGTGGTGTTCTCTGTTCTCTTTCTTCTTTCAAATCATTCTAGGACATTACACACCCTTTCTTAGACATTGTTCAAATGTGGTCATTCAGACTGCTGGTGTCCCATGGACTTCAAAACCAGGCTGCATTATTCTTCAAGTCAGGATGTCTTCTCTCTCTCCTCCTCCGCCAATTATTATAATCACTGAACACTTCCTGGGCTTGTAAACTGGCTGTTTGTGTTAACAGAGCTGGAGCTGACAGGGTAACTGGGAGATGGTGACAGGAAAGGGCTGCACTCGGCTGGCATCATTAGATGGCTGGGACGCCCCGGCAGCCAATTAAAGCCGATCTTTCATGCCGGAGAGAGACGGATGCTGCTTCTCCAGAAAGGCTGGCAGGCAGCGTTTCCTCACAGGAGTGGGTGACCGTCTTCAAGGGAAGCGACAGACCCTCGTGTGCAGAGGCCCAGTGGAGGCTGGGAGCCGGCGCTGACCTCTGAGCAACCCTGACCGCTCCTGGCAAGGCCGACAGGACCTGTGAGATGGAAACTTCTGGGCACTGGCATCTTTTTACTGGCACACTCAGAGGAGTTTAACGACTCCAAACGTCACCAGCAACAAAGCAGCCTTCTGGAAGAAGCCCCATAACGATGCCTCGCACCCACAGTCATCACTTGGATGACGGCTTCAACGCTCCCTGAGAAGAACTGTCTGCTGAGCGGGTCTGGCTCTCTTGACATATTAAAGATACGTCTGTGCATATGAAAGCACAGTTCTGGCAAGTTCTGGGGTCGGTCTCTTCCCACTAAACCTCACTCTGCTCTGTGTAACACATCGACAGCTCCTCAGCTCTGTGGTCTACTGACACCCAGGGCCATGCAGCTGATCAACTATGGCAAACATTCATTTCCTCCACTGACCCAGACAGCCCAGGGCCTGGGGAGTGTGGTGTCTGTGGTCCTCAAGCTTTGAATCACCAGGCCAGAGGCCACATAAAATGTTGAGTCAGACACAGGATCACATCCTGCCTCCGTGGCCTCCCTCGCCCTGGATGTGGGGCCAGTCGCTGCCTTCGGGAAATCTCAAACTACTTATCTGTAAAATGGGAACAGTGATAAACCATTAAAAAGTCAGCTGACACCTACTGTGCATTTCCTATGTGCTAGGCACTTTATATTATCTCCCTTTATCATCATAACAGCCCTGCTCTTTCCATCTCTTGAGGAACAAATGCTCGTAAAAATAATGTGCAAATTTTAAAGTGAAAGGTATAATTGTTACTGTTTTCCTACAAAGTGCCTCAACCCTCAAGGAATGAGATAGGAAAACAATCCCAATGACAGACACTCACATCCCTGAGCCCTCATGATATATATGAGGTACTGATCAATTGGGATATTCACCAGAACCTCCAGAGAATGGGGTTCCCAACAGTCCTGTGGGTTTAAATGAGGAGGAGCCTCCAAGAGGCGAGGAGACCCTGTGGTGGATCATCAGCAGGGCCAAGACTTGAGCCAGCTCCTTCAGGTGCTGGCCCGACCTTGTACAGTGGAATTGGGGCTCCCATGGGCATGGGGATGGAGGTGGCCAAGAGTCCTGGCACTTGCTGGGGACCAAGAATCATGCTTAAAGAAGTGCAGAAAATCAGCCCAGCCAGCCGCTCCAGTGTGTCAGAGACCAAACACTCCCCTCTGTCCTGCAGGACTCAAAGGCCCCACGGCTCCTCCTCACTAGGTTTGGGACAGGGCCAAGTCTCGGCCATGAGCCTTCCTGCAGACTGGTCCTAAGGGCCTGGCCCCAAACCCTGCATGCAGGGCTCCTGGCCATGAGTCCCAAGGGAGCCCCAGCACAGAGGATGCAGGGCAGGGAACTGGTGCTGCTCAGACCTCGGTTCAAATCCCTGCTCTACGTGGGTGAAGGAGGTTTATCTCCAGTGTTCCTCAGTCTTCCCGTCTCTGCATAGGGATGAGAGCAATCGCTCTGTCTCAAGGCAGGTGTGAAAGTACTTGCATTGCACGGAAAGTACTTAGCATTACATCTGATACCATGACTGGGGCTTGACAGATGGTGGTTACCCTTTATTACTTGCACTCTTACTGTCAAATGGCTACCAGAACATTGCTGGGCAAAGCTGAATGGCTCACCAGACCCGAGGTACCCCCACAGACACAAAGAAACAAGACACAGAGAAACACACTCTTCTTCTGTGTGGTGCATATTTCTGGTGCTTTGTTTAACCCCTGTGGCAGTCCTTTGAGGTAATATGATTATCATCCCCACTTTACAGATGAGAAAACTGAGACACAGAGAGGTTTAGTGACTTGCCCAAGGTCACACAGCTAGTAACTGTCAGAGCCAGGATTAAAGGCAGGTGGCATGGCTCCAGAGCCCATACTCTTCACCACGCTGCCCTGGAAGAAGCCTGAGCGTGGGGTATGGTGTGCAGTGACCTCCCTCACTGCTCTCTTCATCAGCTCAGCCATCACGGCCCCCTCTCTTCTGGTCTCTAGGACAGTCAGACTCAGCCTCTGCTCCAAGTTCTGATCAAAGACCTTCCTGGATCCACATACCTCCGGCCCCACCCAACCTGGTGCCAGGCTGCCTCCTGCCCAGTGCCCAGGCTGAGTGGCCTACAGGGCCCAGACCTGCCTCCCTCCCAAGTCCCAACGCTGCCCCTCCTCTGCCCCACACTGGGCCTCAGGACGAGAGGCCAGCTCCTCCGGGCGCTGAATGTGCAGCCAGCATCAGCCCAGAGCCCAGAATTGCAGGCACAGTGCCTTATAAGGCCTCCAGGGATGGGAACCCACATCAAAGCAGGGCCTTGGGGAGCGGGCTGGAGTTCAGTTAGGGTTTTTTCCTCTTTGTCTTTGAGACTTCATACTCCTGAGCTTAATATCTTTCCCCACCGCCTGCCCCAGCAGTTCTTTGTCAATCTTTCTGTTCTCTAAGAGCTAACAGATGTTGGTGCCACGGGGTTTCAAAGGCAACTCCTGGTGCCCACAGAACACGGCACAACTTACAGATTCCAAGAATGCACGGGGCTGGGACAAGCCAGGGAAAGAGAAGGGTGGGAGGCAGGACCCAGCCACCCTGTAACCCTGAGATCCAAGCAGCCTGCCCTGGAGCTGATCCAGGAAATTCCTGGCGAGCTCCCTCTACACAGCACACTCCACAGAGGCGGCGTTCCTGCATTCGGGGCGTTCCTGGGGAGCCAGCGCCACTGCAGGCAGGCCCCTTGGAGAGTAAGCTCTGGCCATGCAGGGCAGGGATGCTTCACTCCCAGAACCCAGCTGGACATGGGAGTCAGGCGCCTGCAGGCCCCTTGGGAGTTGAGTGATAGCAGATGCCTTACTTAACCCCTCTGGGACCCTTTTTGCTCCTCTATAAAATGGGGATTTCGTTGTCAAAGAGGAGTCAGTAAGAAAATGCAGACCAGATACCTAGGACAGTGTCTGATGCAAACGGGGGAAGGGAACACAAGCATGAACTTCTCCTTCAGCAGCACCCTATTCCTGCCATGTGCTTGGAACATTCTCACATTTTATCTTCGCAAAACCCTAACACCCAGTGATTCAATGCCTCAATGTCCACCCTGGTGCACAATACTCGTGTGTGTGCACCACGGAGACATGTTCAAGTTCAGTCAGGTGGAAGGCAAGGCTGTTTCTATTAGCCCACAGTCAGAAACACTCTGTACGCCCAGCAAAGGAAAGTAAACTAGATCTATGTGTGGAAAACCACACAGAGGCTCAAAAGAGCCAGGTAGACCTGCACACACTGACACACAGAACCCACGCCACACGCAAGACACACAGGGTACGATTCTACTTGGATACTCAAGAAAACGCCACACACACGTATGTACCGTGAGGTCGCCGACAGGAACACAATATCCACGGTTACTCCCAAGGAGGGGAGGGAGACGAGATGGAGGGAAACAGGAGTCACAAACTTCAGCAGAATGGTTCCAGTTTTTAAGGCAAGCATCCTTCTTTGCCACTTGGGTCATTAAAACGCTGTTTTAGCAAAATCACACACAAGAACCCGCTTGACAAGAGAGGGGCCTGAGGCTCAGCCAGGAGACTAAGTGGCTGGTTCAAGGTCACTTAAGAAGAGAAAGTGACAGGCAGGGGCTAGGGCTCCATGGCCCTGGGCTCCTTGTCTGGAAAATGGGGCAGAAGGCCACCATGATGCTCATGGGGCCTCTAGCACAGGCTTTCTGGGGCTCCAGCCCCCCACCCAGCAGCAGAGAGACCCCTTCTCTTGGGCTTCACTCAAGAATCAAGAGTGAGAGGGTCATCCACTTTCTGAGGTTCAATGTCCCCGATTCCAACCTGTGCCTCTAACCTTTGTTATTTCTGCCCTCTGAGAGCGTTCCCTGGCCCCCCAAGTGTGCTCTATGCACACGGGCCGGGGAATAGGCAGAGGGTGCCAGCAGCAGCACTAGAGGGGGCTTCTGGGGGCCCGGACTCCAGCATCAGGGGCTGGGGATCCTCTCCTCCCCAGAGATGAGAGGGAAACAGACACACTCTTTCCAGACCAGATTCCAGCAGAACCCAGCAGACCTCAAGGGGCAGCTTCCCAAAAGAAATGGCACCTCCCCTCAAAGGAGCAAACGGGGGCAGAGCCCTCGGCCTCCCCTAAGGACACTGCAGCCTCGAGGGGCCACAGGTCCACCTGCCCAGCATGTGTCCTCTGGCTGCAGTGAAGCCAAGTGGAGTTGTCCCCTGGGATCTTTCTCACGAGAGCTGGTGGAAAAGACGTCTTCTCTGTTGTTGAGGCTGCGCCTCCTCTCCTCTCCAGCTGCTGGTGAAGGTCCACCCAGGAGAGAACACCCCCCGCCACCACAGGGACAGAGAGAGACCCATGCGGGAGAGGGTGCTCGTCCATGGCCTCAGGTCCAGCCGTCTCTAACAAGGAGGCCCCCGAGGGCAGGGATCTGAGTCCATTTTGCTCTAGGACAGGGCTCGCTGCACAGCAGACACTCAAATACCTGTTGAATGAATTCTGAGTCAGACCCACTCTCATTGGCCTTTCCTGGGGACCAAACAGCTAAATTGTCACAGAAGCCACTAAACTGCCCTCCTGTTCACACAATTCTTACAACTGAAAACTCTGACCTCCAAAGACCCAGCATCAAGCCAAGCTTGGAGGCCAAAGAGAGGAAGCTACCACCGCTGGCTTCACTGCAACACCTCCACGAGTGTCCCCAAGCCCTACCCCACTGCAGGAGCCCAGCGAGCTAGGTTGGGGACAGGAAGGTGGCCCCGAGGGCTGCAGCCTGCAGCGCCAGCCTGCGTGTTTGGTCTACGAGGACCAGCTCTCCAGGGATGTGTGGCAGTCATTAAAATTCCTCAGATTTCTCCCTGACTGTTTTTAATCTGCTCGAGATGTAATCTCTGGGCCCATGTCGCGGGGATTCCAGCCTGAGCTTGCTTCCTAGACTTGAAGAACTGCTTCTCAGGAAGGTGGACAGTAGGCAAGGGATGGGAGGGGAGGACTTCTGACCCTTGGGGCCTGACTCTTGGGCCACCACATCCCCCTCCTCTGACCCCCAGGTCCTAGACCCTACAGGGTACAAATCACCCCCAAAGACAGGTTTGTCCCATCCTGGAGACACACAACTGGCCACAGACAGCAAGAAGCAAAGCCCACATCCTGGGCTGTCAACCCAGCAAGCTGTGGGCACCCTTAAGCCATCGTCCCAACCTCCCCCGGAACTGGGTCCCACCTGAGCCACCGTGAGTACTTAATACTTTTCTTTAAATTGGCTCTCTCTGTCCTCTTGAAAAAAAAAAAAAAAGAACACCTAGAGAAGGAAATGGCAACCCACTGCAGTATTCTTGCCTGGCAAATCCCATGGACAAAGGAACCTGACAGGCTACAGTTCATGGGGTCGCAAGAGCCTTGGACATGACTTAGCAACTAAACAATTGTATAGCACAGGGACGTCTACTCAGTGTTTTCTGGTGACCTAAATGGGAAGGAAATCCAAAAAAACAGGGGATATATGTATGTGCATAGCTGATTCACTTGGCTGTATGGTAGAAACTAAGATAATACCCGAAAGCAACTCTATTCCAATAAAGATTTATTTTAAAAATCCTGGAAGTCTTGCCACAAGGAAGATCAATACAATCATGGGTGTGATGTCCTAGTTGAAGCTGAGGTTTTAAAAAAATATGATGCGTGTGAAACCAAGATGAAACTGTTAAAATACAAGATGTCCACCACCGCCCTCAAATCCCGTCCCCCCAGTAGAATGTGGAACGTGCCCTGGAAAGGACAAGGTTTAAGGAGCCCAAAGTTGAAGTCTCTGCCCATCGCCTCCACCCTGAGCCATCAGGCTGGTTCTGACGGGAGGGAAGGAGTTGGGGGAGGAAGCAGGGAGGCAGGGAGCCAGGCAAGTACCTGGTGAGGTCAGATGGAAAAAGGTTCTCCTTTGTCAAAGATAAGGTGTCCATAGGTGCGTGGATTTATCTCTTGGCTTTCTATTTTGTTCCATTGATCTATATTTCTGTCTTTGTGCCAGTACCATACTGTCTTGATGACTGTGGCTTTGTAGTAGAGCCTGAAGTCAGGCAGGTTGATTCCTCCAGTTCCATTCTTCTTTCTCAAGATTGCTTTGGCTATTCAAGGTTTTTTGTATTTCCATACAAATTGTGAAATTATTTGTTCTAGCTCTGTGAAAAATACTGTTGGTAGCTTGATAGGGATTGCATTGAATCTATAGATTGCTTTGGGTAGTATATTCATTTTCACTATATTGATTCTTCCAATCCATCAACATGGCATATTTCTCCATCTATTAGTGTCCTCTTTGATTTCTTTCACCAGTGTTTTATAGTTTTCTATATATAGGTCTTTAGTTTCTTTAGGTAGATATATTCCTAAGTATTTTATTCTTTTCATTGCAATGGTGAATGGAATTGTTTCCTTAATTTCTCTTTCTCTCTTCTCATTATTAGTGTATAGGAATGCAAGGGATTTCTGTGTGTTGATTTTATATCCTGCAACTTTACTATATTCACTGATTAGCTCTAGTAATTTTCTGGTGGAGTCTTTAGGGTTTTCTATGTAGAGGATCATGTCATCTGCAAACAGTGAAAGTTTTACTTCTTCTTTTCCAATTTAGATTCCTTTTATTTCTTTTTCTGCTCTGATTGCTGTGGCCAAAACTTCCAAAACTATGTTCCTTATCTTTGACAAAGGAGGTAAGAATATACAATGGAGAAAAGACAATCTCTTTAACAAGTGGTGCTGGGAAAACTGGTCAAAACCACTTGTAAAAAGAATGAATCTAGAACACTTTCTAACACCATACACAAAAATAAACTCAAAATGGATTAAAGATCTAAATGTAAGACCAGAAACTATAAAACTCTTAGAGGAGAACATAGGCAAAACACTCTCCAACATAAATCACAGCAGGATCCTCTATGACCCACCTCCCAGAATATTGGAAATAAAAGCAAAAATAAACAAGTGGGACCTAATTAAACTTAAAAGCTTCTGCAAAACAAAGGAAACTATAAGCAAGGTGAAAAGACAGCCTTCAGAATGGGAGAAAATAATAGCAAATGAAGCAACTGACAAAGAAGTAATCTCAAAAATATACAAGCAACTCCTGCAGCTCAATTCCAGAAAAATAAACAACACAATAAAAAAATGGGAACTAAACAGACATTTCTCCAAAGACATAGAGATGGCTAACAAACACATGAAAAGATGCTCAACACCACTCATTATCAGAGAAATGCAAATCAAAACCACAATGAGGTACCATTTCACGCCAGTCAGAATGGCTGCGATCCAAAAGTCTACAAGCAATAAATGCTGGAGAGGGTGTGGAGAAAAGGGAACCCTCTTACACTGTTGGTGGGAATGCAAACTAGTACAGCCATTATCAAGAACAGTGTGGAGATTCCTTAAAAAACTGGAAATAGAACTGCCTTATGATCCAGCAATCCCACTGCTGGGCATACACACCAAGGAAACCAGAAGGGAAAGAGACACGTGTACCACAATGTTCATCGCAGCACTGTTTATAATAGCCAGGACATGGAAGCAACCTAGATGTCCATCAGCAGATGAATGGATAAGAAAGCTGTGGTACATATACACAATGGAGTATTACTCAGCCATTAAAAAGAATGCATTTGAATCAGTTCTAATGAGGTGGATGAAACTGGAGCCTATTATACAGAGTGAAGTAAGCCAAAAAGAAAAACACCAATACAGTATACTAACGCATATATATGGAATTTAGAAAGATGGTAACGATAACCTTGTATGTGAGACAGCAAAAGAGACACAGATATATAGAACAGTCTTTTGGACTCTGTGGGAGAGGGAGAGGGTAGGATGATTTGGGAGAATGGCATTGAAACATGTATAATATCATATAAGAAACAAATCAGTCCAGGTTCGATGCAGGATACAGGATGCTTGGGGCTGGTGCACTGGGATGACCCAGAGGGATGGTATGGGGAGGGAGGTAGGAGGGGGGTTCAGGATGGGGAACACGTGTATACCCATGGCAGATTCATGTTGATGTATGGCAAAACCAATACAATGTTGAAAAGCAATTAGCCTCCAATTAAAATAAATAAATTTAAATTAAAAAAAAAAAAAAGGAAGGTTCTCACGGCCTACGGATCCTCCTTTTCCTGTAACCACAGGCCCTCCCTCTAGGGCTCACACTTTTGGAACGTGACTCTGGACATGGAGAACATGGCTGATGCCAACAGAAAATGGCAAAACTTAGCATGACCCAGAATGCGCCCTAACCTCCAACCTCTGGGATTTCAGGCTCTTCTGAGGAGATGACCCAACACAAGGCAGATGGTCCAGGGCCGGGTGGGGTGCGGCGCTTGCTGCTGTGTGACTGGAATTTTCCTACAAGTAAGTGTTCAAAGGAGTGTCTACAGTGGAAACCAGGATCTGATGGGCTTGTTGGGCGTGGGAGTAACTGAGGTCATGCGTATAAAGGATTCAGTGATCGTCGTAACCGGCGTCTCTTTGGTAAGGGCTGGCCTATGCCAGAGCTCTGCTCAGCACATTCGACGCACGGCTAAATGCTCCAAACAGCCCCGTGGGTTGGGCACTGTTGCCACCCCATTTCAGCGGCCAGGAAACAGGCTCAGAGAGGGGAAGTAACCATCTGACTCTGGCTCCTCTGCTTTTGGGGCTTCCCAGGTGGCGCTAGTGGTAAAGAACTTGCCTGCCAATGTAGGAGACATAAGAGACGTGAGTTCGATCCCTGGGTTGGGAAGATCCCCTGGAGAAGGGCATGGCAACCCACTCTAGTATTCTTGCCTAGAAAATCCCACGGACAGAGGAGCCTGGCCGGCTACAGTCCATAGGGTCACACAGAGTCAGACACGACTGAAGTGACTTCACCTGTCTGTGCCTCAGTTTCCTCATCGGAACATGGACATGACGGCCCCCACCGGGTGGGGCGGCTGCAGAGAGGCACTAGGAGGGCAGGTGGAAGCGTGCAGCACACGCCAGGCAGTCGGCACACCATCAACACAGCTGTGCCTGCTCTCTCCCTCTGGGCCCCCTCTTTCACTCTCTGCCCTCCCAGCCTCTCTTCCAGCCCCGCTGTCTTTGGGACATTGTACAGCTGATCAAAGCCGGACCTAGCGAGGCCTCAGCCCACCCCATGAGGCACCCCATGAGGCCTTTAGCGGCAGGCCCGGTAGGCTGCCTGCACTCAGCACTTCTTAGCGTCTCTGCCTCTTGCCTGGCCACTGGCCAGTCATGCCACCGCCAGCTGACCCTGCCACACGACCGGTGTGCCACACCCCTGGCCTGCCACGCTGCAGACCAGCCATGCCACCAACATGCCACGATGTTGGCCTGCCACACCCTTCAGCCGGGTGCTGATAACAGGACAGGCCAAAGGGGCCGGGGTGCACCTCTGATCACCGAACAGCTGGGGCTGCCGCTGCCAGCAGCTCCTGGCCTTGGGACAGGCCCCAGGTCGGCTGCCAGGGTCCAGCGCGTGTGCCTGGCTGAGCAGGGTGGCGGTGATCCAGGTTGCTTATGACAGACGCATGGGCGTCCGTGGACCAGAGAACGGGGCCCCCACAGACCACAGGCCACTTCTTTGTGTGGAAAGGATGTGCACCCCTGCCCAGGGCCAGGTCCAGCCCAGTCAGGGCCCCGAGCGGCCAGGGGACCCTGGGAAGTGTGGTGTTTCTCTCAGCCTTGAGAGTAAGAGATTTAGGCTTCTGGCTTCTGGCTAATGTAAATAAACAGATGGAGTACATTCCTCTTGTTTTGAATATCCAAAGACTCCTCATCAGTTTCATGAGAGAACCAAAGAACAATGGTTTGGGCTAGACTCTAAGACCCTTCTGCTATACACACTCAGCCCACCGCATCTGGCCTTGAAGCTCTTGCAGGAGTCATCTTCCTGCCCCTCTGATGCTAGCTGACATTAGGCCTGCCTTCCTCTCTCCTGATCCCCCTCCCCACCGCCCCTAACCCCATAACCCAGCTTTGACACCCTTTCCCCAGCTGGACTGCCTTCCTTGGGGTCTCCAAATCCCACCTGTGCTCTTTTCTCCACTGGGAGAGCCCTCTCCCCTCGATAGCTGGATGAAGTCTTACCCCTGCTCCACTCTAGTGTGACTGCCGACTTCCAACACCCACCCCCTCCACCACCATCAAACTGGAACAGAATCAAGGGTCGCCCCTCTGGGCTCCCAGAGGACGCAGTTCATTCAGGATCTTAGCTAATGCTGTGTCGCCCGATCTGTACCTCAATGTCCACATCTGTAAAATGGGCCTGTGACTCAGGAGTGCCCCGAGAGTCACACATGAGGTGGCCGTGAAAGAACAGAAGAGTTAATGATACTGTCTGGGAGTGAGTGCCGTTAGGTGGGCGGGCAGGTGCGGGACAGCCGATCCCGTTTTGTTTATAGAGTCACATTCTCCGGAATACTTCTGGAAGGACACGCAATAGCTATTCTTGGGGAGTTGAGGTGCTGTCCTTCCCACTGTCCAGGTCTGTAGACTGCCTGGGTTCTCTGTTGTCTCTCTTCTTTCTCTTTTTTAAATCAAGAGCATGTAGTGTTTTTACACTAAAAAAGAAATTAAACTTTGTTCCATGAAGAAGAATGACACAGCTCCCTGCTTACCCAAAGGTTCCATCAAGCCCCTGGGCTGGCGTCTCAGACCACACTGTCCCAGCCCTGCTCCCGATTTCTTTCCTGTGTCCAACTGGGGCAGCTCCCTCCTTCTTGTTGTTCAGGCCAGAAACCCAGGAGTCATCCTGCCACGTGTCTTCAAACCTTCTGCTCAATCCACAGTGCATCCTGATGCCTCTGGCTTCAAAAGGTACCCTGAGACCGCGTCTTCCCTCCCCTGCACGCACCGAGCCCTCCAGGCCAATGCAGCAGGACAATGACCACCCTTTCTATTCTCCGCACCCACCTCCCACCCCATTCTCCAAGGTCCTCCTCACGCCCCACAAAGCCCCACCCAATCTGTTACAACACCTCCCTGCCTTCATCTGTTATTTCTCTGTCACTCTGCCCCAGCTACCCCAGGCCCCTTGCTATTGCTCAAACACGCTTGGCACCACCTCAGGGCCTTTGTCCTATCTGTTTCCTCTGCCTGGGAATTTTTCTTCAAATATCCTCTCCTCCCACTCCTCCAGGTTTTGGTCACCTCATCACCTGGGTGAGATCTTCCAACCCCCCTATTGAAACTTGCAGCACTGCCTGTACCCCCTCACCCTCTTCCCTGCCTAGCTTTTCTCTGGGACACTTCCCACCCTCTGCACACATAGCAGTGCCTGACAAAGGAGGCAGGCCGTGAATACGTGTTGATGACTAAACACGGCTCTACAGTTTTACTGACTCAGAAAGACATACCCCGTGTATTTGTCAAAGGGAAAAGCAGTTGCCAAAGAGCAGAGGGAATCCGATTGCATCTGCTAAAGTCGTCTGCGTGTGTTTCCATGCCGTGTAGTCCGAGAGGCCCACGTGGAGGGACCAGCACCACACCAGAACGTTCCCAGAGGTTTGTCCTGGGCACTGGATTCAAGGTCTGCAGTTGTTTGCCATGAATGTGCAGGAGGATTTCTACAATCCGAAGTAGTAGCCAGGCATTTGGGAGAAAACAAAAACGGGCACCTGAGCTGGTTCTAGAAGGAATGGCTCATGGGAGACTGCCCACGGGGTCCTGGATCCAATGGGTGGTGAGGTTTACAACTCTCCAGTGACATGAGGTGGAGAAGGCAATGGCACCCCACTCCAGTCCTCTTGCCTGGAAAACCCCATGGACGGAGGAGCCTGGAAGGCTGCAGTCCATGGGGTCGCAAGAGTTGGACACGACTGAGCGACTTCACTTTCACTTTTCACTTTCATGCATTGGAGAAGGAAATGGCAACCCACTCCAATGTTCTTGCCTGGAGAATCCCAGGGATGGGGGAGCCTGGTGGGCTGCCGTCTATGGGGTCGCACAGAGTCGGACACAACTGAAGAGACTTAGCAGCAGCAGCAGCAGCAGCAGTAGCAGCAGTGACATGGGGGCTTTTCCAATCCTCACTGGGAGAGAAGGTGGAAGCCCGGGGCTTCTCGGCACCTCAGACCCCACTGCTCCCTCCCACAGCCATGCTGAGCTCGCAGACTGTGAAAAGACCACTGCTGGAAACCCATTGCTTCTCATTGCCTTTGGCTGTGTACACATAGGAAGTCAGGGGCTGGCGAGACCCCTCTTTGTGGTTCATGTAATGCAGACAAGGTTTTGATTCCAGAAATGGCACAAGGCCAGCTGAGCATGTCAAACTGGGCTGTCACTGGGAGTGGGGGAGGGTGGCAGCTGCCCCCTGTTCCCCGAACCCGCTGCACACCAAATTCTGCTGTTTCCATTCATAGGCAAGGAAGGAAGGGAATAAAGAAGGGAGGGAGAGACAAAAAATAGGTTTTGGGGATCAGGAAGGCAGCCCCTATCTGGTCTGGTCAACCACCTACATCTCTGTCATCCCAGAGTGGTCCTCTGGGAAGCCTGTGGCGGTCTGGGAGATGCTGCGTGGTCAGCATCCAAGGTCTGAGGATGTTCTGGGGCCTGGGAGCAAGTCAGCATCCCCGACAGTGACTCTGCCCATCACACCTATACTTTGTTCTATCACAGTCCTTGGGTCTTCCGACTCACCCAACAACCATGGGAGGTCACCAAGGTCAGCTATCATCCCCTTTTACAGATGAAAAGCCCGAGGCTCTGAAAGCGGAGGCAAGAACGTGGCGCAGTGGGAGGGCCAGGGCCTCGTGGGATCAGCCTCTCGGCAGGACAGGACACGTGGTATGTATCCACGTGGCAGTGGAAGGCAGGCGCGTGTTGCACGCACACCCAGCCTCCCAGACCACAGGCGTGGGGCTAGACCGGCACCCTGGTTCAGAACGGCACAAACCCCTCCAAGAGTGTCCCCCCAGAAAAATGCCATACAGATAAAACCACACGGTAAGCCTTTTCGCGAACTTGAGGTTAAGGACTCTCGGAGTACAGATGGAGAACCCGAGTCCTCAAAAAGCAACAGGATCGGCTCAGAGTCACACAGCTGAAGAGCAGCAGGGCCATGATCAGAACCCAGAGCATCCACAGCAGGCAACAAAAGATGAGGCCTCACAGGGGTTGAAATAAAAACCAGAGTCTCTCAACTCTACCAGAGGCCACTGTGGGAGCACTCTGACCAGATTCTCCAGGTGCCAGGACCAGTGGTCCATGCAGTCTGGGGAAGATCCAGGGTTCTGCTGCGGGACTTCTCAAGCCTTTATAGACTGTTCTCATTAGGAACCCCTGAGGTGTCCACAACATGAGGGATTTCCCCATCTTCTCTAGATTCTTAGATGTAGACTCACCCCTCTGTCTCATTTACCATTTCCGCATCCCCCCAGCCCCCATTCAGCGTGCAGTCCCTGCCATCAGCCCAAACCAGTGAGGTTTCTTCAGAAGACAATCCCCAGTGCTTTGATGGGAGAGTCAGAGAACCCCAAATCCCGCCCCCCCCGACCCTCCACCAGGTGGCCCCAGGCCAGTGACTGCCTGGAGCAGGAGAATGAAAGCCCAGCTTCCATGCCTTCTGTGGGGACTGACTCTGAGCCACACTTACAGTCCAGAGCTACCCACAGGTCAGACTAAAACCAAGGCTCTGCCTGAAATTACACCTTGCCTGCTCCTTCTCCTTCTCTCCTCCGAATCCCCTCCCCACTCCCGCCCCATTGCTGGTCTGTTCTGGGAGAGCATCCTCCAGAAATCACTGACACACAATCCTTGTCTCAGCCTCTGCTTCTGTTTCTGTGAACCTAAGCTATCTCTCCACTGAACAGCCTCCAACAGGTAGTTGGAGGAATCCTGACACATTTGGCGAATTCACAGGGAACAGACAGGCTGATTAGTCTCAGACAAAGGCATCACCCCATGGCCAGGCCAGCGAGGTCAAGGACCAAGGGTCTTCATGCCAGGGCTTGGATCTGAGTGGCAGGCAGGTGGACACTGACATTTTTTTGTAAGATTTTTTTTTTTCAATGTGGGCCATTTTTAAAGTCTCTATTGAGCTTGCTACAATATTGTTTCTGTTTTATAGTTTTTGGTTTTTCAGCTGCCAGGCATGTGGGAGATTAGCTCCCTCACCAGGGATTGAGCCCACACCCCATGCATTGGAAGGCAAAGTCTTAGCCACTAGACTACAAGAGAAGTCTTGAGGATGGACATTTCCTCCCACCTACCACCCACCCTATCCCAACTTTGAGAAAGCCTTCTCTTCTTTGAGGCCTAATTCAAGTACATGAAGGCCTCCCTGAGCACCTCAAACGGCGCCCCCCCACCCCTCCACCAGACTTCCCTCACTACTATCCACAGCTCTCAGACCGCCTTCACAGACTGTGTCTTCAGGGGGTGTCCAAGGCTGGAGCAAAGCCCTTGGCCCCTTTCATCACCTCTGCAGTGGGCACCTGGGACTTGGACAACGTCCCCTCTTCCCTTAGCATCCACTCTTCCGTCTTCTGGCAACCATGTAATTTTCCTTAGAAAGCCACCCCTTCACAGGCTTGCCAGATTTTACAAATAAAAACCACAGGACACTGAGTGAAGTCTGAACCTCAAATTCAATCATTGTTTAGTATAAGCTATGCCATGCAGTACTTGGGATATACTCATATTTTTAAAGAGGGATTCCCAGATGGCCTTACTGGTAAAGAACTTGTCTACCAATGCAGACATAAGAGATGCAGGTTTGATCCCTGGGTTTGGAAGATCCCCTGGAGGAAAGCATTGCAACCCACTCCAGTATTCTTGCCTGGAGAATCCCATGGACAGAGAAGCCTAGCAGGCTACAGTCCGTAGCATTGCATAGATTTTAAAATATATTCTTTATTTGAAATTCAAATTGAACTAGGCACCCTGTATTTTATCTAGAAATCTTCCCCTCCACCATTTCCATCCAAGAGGTGTGGACAGGACTGATTTCTCCCCCTAACTGGACAAGGAAGGACACATGTCCCCAGGTCTGACCAGTGAGAACTCTGTACATTCCTGGTCACAGGGATTGGCCAAGTATGGGCACATGAGCCAAGGTCAAAGAGATGCAATCCCAAGGACATCTGCTCTCTTTCTGGTGACATTAATGAGATGTGAGGGTAGGGATCTGACACTGAGGAAGACATTCTACCTCCTTACAGGGAGAGTCTGTCAAAGGAAAAAAGCCATCACGGAGGGAAAGAGAACCAGGAGGTAAAACCAAAGAAAATATGCCGTGACAACACTGTGCATCTGGACCAAACTGTGCCTGAAGCTAGAGCTTCTCCTAGACTTTTCAGTTATATGAACTGCTAAATCTCCCCTTCTAGCTTAAGCCAGTTTGAGCTTGTTCTCTGTCATGAACAAGTTCGGCTCAATTCAGCCTCCTCTCACCCCACCCACCCCTGGGACAACAGTGGGCACAGAACCCACACTCAGTATTTCAGCTGCATGTGTCCATAACTTTACACCTCGCTGTGCAAGGCCGTGTGGGATTATGGGAAAGCCTGGGCTTTCGAGTCAGGCAGGCTGTTCCCATCCCAGCTCCGTCCCGTCCTTCTTCCAGGACCTTGCATGAATAACTCAACTCTCGCGAGCCTCAGTTTCCTCATAAGTAAAACAAAGATCCTCGTATCTAGACCTGGCCTGCCCATATAATTTTACTGCCCAAACCAGGACCCTTCTGAGAGTGAAAGGGGGCAATTTTAAGAACCAGGCCAAGACAATAGGAGCAGCTGGAACTGTCTTGGGTAAACAGGCCAGGGGTAGCATGGACCTACAACTGACCTTGCCTACCTCCTCCTGAGCCATGGTCAGTGTATACCATCCTGTCCACCCTCCCCTCTGCCCAGAACACTCCCCCCCACTCTCTCCTTCTAGCTACTTCCATCTCGGCTTTAATGTCCCCTCTTGGAGGCACTATCCTGTGGCACTCAGACTCAGTGTGGTCCCCACTCTGTGCCCTGGCCACCTGTGACACCCTTGTTATCCTCAGGGGTCTTTATAACTACTCCTTGTGGATGGCCAGTCTCCCGCATGGCTAACTCATCAAGGACAGGGACTGTACATTTCTTCTTCATTCCTGAAGGCCCTACAGACCTGGCCCAGTGCCTGGAATACAAAAAAGGGCAGCCAAAAAAGTAAACAGCTAACCCTCCTTTTCCTCCTCTCTACAAATCCCGTATTTTCTTCGTGTTGATAAACCCAGCTTGGGTAAGCTGTCAAGCAGGGCCAAATGGGACTAGGATCACAGAGTGGGGAGGGTGTGGGGCAGGGTACGGCCTGCCCCCAGCCGGCCAGGACACGCTAATAATGGTCTCAGAGCCAGCGACTCTGGGGATGGCAGCCCCAGGAGGCCCCGCCCAGCTCAGGAGTCCCTAGGCGGCGGCGGGGGTGCACTGGCCCCACGACAGTTTTCATTGATCTGGGGCCAACGGAGACTGGACCCAGGCCGGCTGCCTATTCCAGAATCCAGCCCTGGCTCCTGCTCAACACACAGGCCCGGCGTCTCCCCGCGGCCCCAGCCAGCTTTGTCCTCGGCAGCCACAGCCAAGTCACTGCCCAGAATGCAAATTGGGCAGGTGCAAAGGGGCCTCTCCAACCTGAGACCAAGGCCGTGACATCCCACACACAGCCCCAACTGTTCCACCCACGAGCAGACGGCGTCCCCTTGGGATGCTCAGCCCCTTCCCACACAGCAATCCTGGTTTACCCCGGGGAGGGCTCACTGCTTGAGTTCTTGGTCCAGACAGGCTCCCAGCCTGAGGTCAGCTACCTGGAGAACTTTGTCAGACCAGCTCCTTGACTCGCACCCCCAACCAGATGGCACAGCACTACTTTATTTCCACAGGCTTCCTCCTCCGCTCTATAGGCCTCAATGGCTCCCTCTTCCTGACCAACTCAAATCCCTCTGTAGCCTTGCCCTTCCTTCCCAGGCCTGCTCATTGGGAGACAAGTGGTTATAGGGGTGGAGGAATATTAGCCTGGGAGCCATACACCCTGCCTCATTTTCACTATTTGTACAAAGTGAGGAGACAGGGCTCCAACAGTCCATGATTCCATGGCTCACAGTAAAGCCAATCCAGCCAAGTTCTGACCTCTTCGTCCTTCTTCTGCTCTTCAGGCTACCCTGAAGGGCTCTTGCCCACTTACAAAGCCACTTACAAAGTCATCTCTCAAGACTGCTGCTCTCAGGAGCAAATGTGCCTTGAGGAGAACGAAGGAGATATGTAGGATCTGAATGCTTCCCTCAGTCAGATTCTGGATCAGCCTAGCACATAGCTCCCATGGCCCCAAACTTCCTGCCCCAGGAGTGAGACAGACTGAGAAATGGCAAACACCTAAAGCACTAAAACACTGCAGGCAGGACCCCAGCAGCTCAGCTTACGTGTATCTCAAAAAATAATACCTATCAAGGTTAATTTCATGAAAGGCTGAGTCCTAATGGCTATGAGCTCAGATGATGCTGTAGGGGCCAAGAGAATCACAAAGTGAGGTGGGGCCCAGATTCAGCCCCGGGTTTGGGTCTTGGCTCTGTCACCGACCGTCTGTGAAATGCTGGGCAAGGTGTTAACTTCTCCGTGCCTCAGTTTCCTCCTTTGTATCATGGGGAAATAATAACACCTACCTCGTGGAGTCATTGTGATGCTTAAATTAGATAATGAAGTGCTTAGAACAGTGTCTAGCTCTATATAAATAAGAAGCTCTTTATATATATAGAAGCTTCTTTATATATAAAGAAGCTCTATATAAATATTGATTCAACAAATAAAACTAAAGGTTAATATAAACTACATAAAGAGGTACTCATAGAAAAGAAGAATGATTCCCCTCCCCACCAAAAAGGATGACTGAATACCTTTAGCATTCATTGGCTTTTACATATAGGAAGGTATAAATTTTGCTTTTTCCACTGGAGGTATGCCAGTCTTATATGAGGTTACTGATATGTTCTTGTATTACCCTACAAGCACAGAAGGATCAATATGGGGAGATGACGTTGGGCCAAACAGTCCTGGAAAAGGCTGGGTCTCTTCCAGAAAAAAAGGCTGGACTGGCAAGAGAGGTTACTTACAACGCCAATCTCAAAAGAGGGATTCCACATCGTTTGCCTGCCCATTTCCTTTAGAGGGGAGCAGGAATGGCCCAGACTGGAGCCACCACGCCCCAGGAGATGAATCCTCAAGGTGGCCCCACTAATTAAGGACACTACGAGCAAGGCACAGCCCTGCCTTCATAGTGCCCCTGTTGCAGCTGATACTTCACAAGGCCAGGGGAGAGGGCTGTGAGCGCTGTCCTCTTGCTGGCTGTTCGGCACACTGGACTACAGAAATGCAAAACCAAGCAAGACCCCACGAGTTCCTCGTAGACAACACAGTCGTTGCTTTTTCCTTTATTTTTAATTGTCTAAATCTATTCAGCCACTCTGTGTCTTTGGACTGGAGACTTGAATCCATTTACACTTAAAGAAACTACGGAAAGGGAAGGATTCACTCCTGCCATTTTGCTCACGCCTTCTGTTAGTCTTAATTCTTTTGCCCTCTTGCTGTCCTCTTTCCTGTTTTATTGGATTTTTACCTGGTATGCTTTGAGTCTTCTCTTTTTTTTCTTTTGTGTAGCTTCTCTGCATATTTTCTTTGTGGTTACCATGGGGCTTACATAGAATATCTCAGTTATTAGAGTCTATTTTAAGTTGCTGAAAACTTAGGTTCAAAAATTCAAACATAGAAAAAGTCAACACTTACTTCTCCCCCTACCACATTTTACATGGTTGTTGTCACAATTTACATCTATTTATATTGTGCATTTATTAACACATTTTCCAGTTATAGGTATTTTTAATACTTTGTTTTCTAACTTTCGTACTGTAATTAAAAGTGACTTGTGTGCATGCGTGCTAAGTCGCATCAGTTGTGTACGACTCTTTGCGACTCCAGGGACAATAGCCCACCACGCTCCTCTGTCCGTGGGCTTCTTCAGGGAAAATTACTGGAGTGGGTTGACATGCCCTCCTCCAGGGGATCTTTCCGACCCAGGGATTGAAACTGTGTGTCCTGCAGCTCCTGCATTGCAGGCAGATCCTTTACCACTGAGCCACCAGCGAAGCCCCTAAAAGTGACTTTCAGTTCAGTTCAGTCACTCAGTCGTGTCTAATTCTTTGTGACCCCATGAATCGCAGCATTCCAGGCCTCCCTGTCCATCACCAACTCCCAGAGTTCACTCAAACTCATGTCCATCGAGTCGGTGATGCCATCCAGCCATCTCATCCTCTGTCGTCCCCTTGTCCTCCTGCCCCCAATCCCTCCCAGCATCAGGGTCTTTTCCAATGAGTCAACTCTTCACATGAGGTGGCCAAAGTATTGGAGCTTCAGCTTTAGCATCATTCCTTCCAAAGAACACCCAGGGCTGATCTCCTTCAGAATGGACTGGTTGGATCTCCTTGCAGTCCAAGGGACTCTCAAGAGTCTTCTCCAATACCACTGTTCAAAAGCATCAATTCTTTGGCACTCAGCTTTCTTCACAGTCCAACTCTCACATCCATACATGACCACAGGAAAAACCATAGCCTTGACTAGACGGACCTTTGTTGGCAAAGTAATGTCTCTGCTTTTCAATATGCTATCTAGGTTGATCATAACTTTCCTTCCAAGGAGTAAGCGTCTTTTAATTTCGTGGCTGCAGTCACCATCTGCGGTGATTTTGGAGCCCAGAAAAATAAAGTCTGACACTGTTTCCACTGTTCCCCCAACTATTTCCCATGAAGTGATGGGACCAGATGCCATGATCTTAGTTTTCTGAATGTTGAGCTTTAAGCCCACTTTTTCACTCTCCTCTTTCACTTTCATCAAGAGGCTCTTTAGTTCCTCTTCACTTTCTGCCATAAGGGTGGTGTTATCTGCGTATCTGAGGTTATTGATATTTCTCCCGGCAATCTTGATTCCAGCTTGTGCTTTTTCTAGCCCAGCATTTCTCATGATGTACTCTGCATATAAGTTAAATAAGCAGGGTGACAATATACAGCCTTGACATACTCCTTTTCCTATTTGGAACCAGTCTGTTGTTTCATGTCCAGTTCTAACTGTTGCTTCCTGACTTGCATATAGCTTTCTCAAGAGGCAGGTCAGGTGGTCTGGTATTCCCATCTCTTTCAGGATTCTCCACAGTTTATTGTGATCCACACAGTCAAAGGCTTTGGCATAGTCAATAAAGCAGAAATAGATGTTTTTCTGGAACTCTCTTGCTTTCTCCATGATCCAGCGGGTGTTGGCAATTTGATCTCTGGTTCCTCTGCCTTTTCTAAAACCAGCTTGAACAACTGGAAGTTCACGGTTCATGTATCGCTGAAGTCTGGCTTGGAGAATTTCGAGCATTACTTTACTAAGCGTGTGAGATGAGTGCAATTGTGTGGTAGTTTGAGCATTCTTTGGCATTGCCTTTCTTTGGGATTGGAATGAAAACGGACTTTTCTAGTCCTGTGGTCACTGCTGAGTTTTCCAAATTTGCTGGCATATTGAGTGCAGCACTTTCACAGCATCGTCTTCCAGGATTTGAAATAGCTCAACTGGAATTGCATCACCTCCACTAGCTTTGTTGGTAGTGATGCTTCCTAAGGCCCACTTGACTCCACATTCCAGGATGTCTCCCCACTGTTATCACAGCATGCTGTATTTGTCTGTGCATTTACCTTTACCAATGAGTTTTATACTTTCTTACATATCGTGTCGCTGTTGGACTCTTTAGTGTTTCTAGTAAGGCAGGTCTACTGGCCTCCCTCAGCTATTATTTACCTGGGAATAATTTTATTTCTCTATCATTTCTGAAGGTGTTTTGCCAGGTATAGTATTCTTGGTTGGCAGGTTTTTATTTTTCTTTCTGTACTTTTAAAATATCAAGACTTCAAAAATATATTAGCATTCCCACGTTTGCTACAGGATTATTCACAATAGCCAGGATGAAGAAACAATGTCTCCTTCAGTAGATGACTAGATAAAGAAAATGCAGTATATATATATATATATATATATATATATATATAATTGAATATCACTCAGCCTTTAAAAAGAAGGAAATTCTATAATCTGCAAAAACATAGACCAGCTGCATAGATGAATGTTATGCCAAGTGAAATAAATCAGTCACAGAAGGACAAATAATGCATGCTTCCACTTATATGAGGAACTTAAAAGCAGATTCATAGACTCAAAGAGTGGAATGGTGTTGCCAGGGGCTGGGGAAGGGTAGAAATGGAGAGTTGCTAGTCAATGGGCATGAAGTTTCAGTAAAGCAAGATGAATAAGCTCTAGAGAACAGCTGTACAACACCGTACCAATCGTCAAATAAAACATATTCTTGGACTCTTAACAATTTGCTAAGTTAATTTAGTATGTTAAGTTATTCTCATGTTAAATGTTCTTACCACAATAAAATACAAATAAAGTTTTTAAGCATAAATAAGTAGGGACTTCCCTGGTGGTCCACTGGTAAAACTCTGTGCTCGCAGTTCAGGGGGCCTGGATTCAATCCCTGGTTGGGGAACTAGATCTCACCTGCTGCAACTAAGAGTTCACATGCAGCAGTTAAAGACTGCGCATGCATCGATGAAATTAAAGGTCCTGCGTGTCGCAACTAAGACCTGGTGCAATCAAATAAATAAATAAAAATAAATATAGTTTTAAAAAGCATAAGTAAGTGAATGAAGAAGAAAACCCATAAGGACAATACAGGCTTTAAAAGCTGTGTTAAGTCACAAGTAAACTTTACCATTTAAATAAACTTGATTGGTTGGTGGAGCTGAGTTCATGAGGACTCATTTCTATATTCTACTCTTGTGTATGACTGAAATTTGCTATCATGACTACTTTTCAAGGGGTTAGGAGGAAGGGCAGCTTAGCCTGAAAACTAAGAGCAGGACTTTGAATCCTTCTCAGAGAAGCAGTCAGATCCAAGGCTCACCAGGCATCAGCTAGTCAACAACCAAGAAACTGTGATGCTGGGTTCTGAGAAGGTGCTAGATTTCTTTTAGGCCCAGCAAGATCACAGCAACACAGGAGGGGCTAGCTGCTGCACGGCACTGACTGTGAGCTAGCCACCATCCCAAGAGCTTTACGATTATTGACTCATTAAACCATCACAACAACCATGAGGTTCTCATTGCTATTTCCCCATTCTATAGGTGAGAAAACTGAGGCCTGAAGCAGTTAAGAAACTTGACCAAGCGGCTAAGAAGTGTCAGCCGTGGGATTCAAAACCAGGCCATGCTCTAGGCTGTGCTCTAACCACCATATTGAACTGCCATTCCATGTCAGCCCAGAGCAGGTCATGGTCCAGCGGGATCAGATATAAAAACAACAAAACAATGGGTTAAAGCTGTAGCATCACCATAGCTTTGGAATAGATTTCATAACAAGTGCAGTAAAAAGTTGGTAACTACGGTATCCACCACTAGGTTATTTGATTTGTCCTTCTAAATGCATGCTCGCAGTCCCACGTATTTATGGGAATTCAACTTGAAATCAGCATTTAAATCTTTAAGAAAAATTGGCTCCTCAGATAGACATATAAGTTGAATGAACTGAGCAGTAAAAGTACAAATAGGCGCAGGTGCCCCTCTCCATGCTGAAGTCACCTGGACGTCAGGGAATCCCAACAACACCACAGCGCTGACCCATCACCCGCACTGGGCCTGTTTCACTCAGCACCAGCCTGAGTTAGCCACCTTTGCCCTGAGCAATTCTGCTGTACAGGACCCTCTGGGACTCCCTCTACTGATTCAGCTTTGGGCTTAGTCACATGACACATCCCAGGGGCAGACAGATGTCCAGAAGCAAGTCAGGTCTCAGAGATCCTCAGGTTCTTTCAGGTCCATCAAGCTATATGCAAAGTGCAGGACAATTTTCCCATAAATCACTAGTTCAGACCAGTGACTTCAGAGGATTGAAGCTATCTTGATATTCAAGATAATACTTTTCCCTCCTATATAATACAAACGTAGGTTGGATTAACAGAAGAATTGCATCTATATCACTGTAGATGATTCTACTATCACCAGAATAGGACAGACCCCACCTGGAAAATGAGCTTTGTATGTAAACAAGTGGGTACACTCGCCTTGCTGTTGAAAATGTGGCCTGAGGGGCAGCAGTCTCTATATGCAGAGTCTCAGGCCCCACCTCATCTACAAAATCAGTATTTGCATTTTTATATGATTCTTACGTAATTCATATGCACATTCAAGTTCAGGAAGCCCTAGTCTACTGATAACCAGAAAGATGACTGCAGAGTTCAGTTCAGTTCAGTCGCTCAGTAGTGTCTCACTCTTTGTGACCCCATGGACTGCAGCACACCAGGCCTCCCTGTCCAACACCAACTCCTGGAGTTTACCCAAACTCATGTCCATTGAGTCGGTGATGCCATCCAACCATCTCATCTTCTGTCGTCCCCTTCTCCTCCTGCCTTCAATCTTTCCCAGCATCAGGGTCTTTCCAAATGAGTCAGCTCTTCGCATCAGGTGGCCAAAGTATTGGAGTTTCAGCTTCAACATCAGTCCTTCCAATGAACACTCAGGACTGATCTCCTTTAGGATGGACTAGTTGGATCTCCTTGCAGTTCAAGAGACTCTCAAGAGTCTTCTCCAACACCACAGTTCAAAAGCATCAATTCTTCGGTGCTCAACTTTCTTTACAGTCCAACTCCCACATCCATACATGACTACTAAAAAAACCATAGCCTTGACTAGATGGACCTTTGTTAACAAAGTAATGTCTCTGACTGCATAGTTAAAGCTGGTATTTATTCACTTAGCAGGTACCGAGCCCTGTTTTAAATACTTAAATTACTCACATAAGCCTTGCAAGATTGAGGTGGGGACTATCACAATCCCCACTTTACAGATAAAGAAACTAAGATTTAGAAAGACTAAGTAAGCTACTGCAGAGCACACAGCTTCAGAGAGGTAGAGCTGACAACAGAACGGTGAAGAGGTGGAAACTCAAGCTGAAGACCCCAGATGATCTGCAGGAGAGGGTGGGAGGCTTTTTCCTTTCTGCAAAGTGAGAAGGTCAATTCTGGGTGCCCCTTGAAGGCAGAGCAGAACTCATAGCAGAAAGGGCTCAAAAACCCTATCCTTGTAGGAGCTGGAGCCATTCAACAACAACAAAAAAGAGGCCACTCAAGGTGGTGAGCTCCCCATCACAGGGAGGTATTCAAGCAAAAGCTGGGTGGCCTTCTATACAAAATGTACTGGAGAGGATACCTACTTCATGAAGGAGTCAAGCTTGATAGCTTGGACTTTCCTCTTTAATCCCAAGGCCAGGAAGATGTTTCCTACATCTGCTGGAAGACTGGAAGGTAAGAATGCCCTCCTTCCCCATCAAGGGCTTCCTGTGGATAATGATGGCCCATGGGAGCCTAGGAACTCTCTGTGGCCTTATGAGTCCAAACAGATGATGGACACTTTTGTTACCCCTCTGGCCCAAGCACCTTCCTCATCCTGAATCCCAGACATGTGGCCCTGGTGGTCCTCAGACAGGAGGTAGAGCTAACTGACCCTTAACTGGCGACAGGAGGGGACTCCCCTCACCTGCTCTGAAGCAAGGCAATACCTCTGTGGCTCAGAGAGTTGCACTTTCACACAGGGAAAGAAGCCCCCATTCACTTCACCCATGGGCTGTGGCTTTCACTTAGCAGATCCCACACACTGGCATCTTCAAGTACCCACAATTTGGGCTTAGCTCACAGAACACAGTTAAAACATCAAACCCTGATGGGAACTTGTCTTCTAAAATGTCAGCCCATGGAGCTCTTTCAGAGGGACACAGTCCTGGCCTGGAGACAGCTCAACCGAGGCTCAGAACCTGATCGCTGGAGCTGGAATCACAGCTCCCCATGTGAATGGACCGCTCTGTGCCTCAGAATCTTGTCTGGAACATAAGGACAGTAATAGCATCTATCTCACGAAGCACACTTAGAACAGTCCCAGGCACGGAGTAAGCACTGCATTGAAACATAGACAAAAAAAGTGGACCAAAACACCCTCATAAAACAAAGCTGCTGAGTATGTTCACAAACTAGCACACTCAATGAAATAATGAACAAAGCACCTGGTGTGTCGGGCACACAGAAGTCTCTGGATAAGTGGTGGCTGTAGGCACTGGGGATTCTGCTGCTATCATTTTTATTACAATGATCAGATTCTAAGGAGAGAAGAGAAGAAAACTGACACAGACCACAGGGTCCAGCCCAAGGGGCCAGGATACAGAGGGAAAGGGATGGCAGACCCTGATGGCCGAGGCGGGCAGCACAGAGAGGAGGGGAAGGCCCTGCCTGGGTAAGAGCTGGGCAGCTGGATCTTGGAGGCGGCGAGGCCTCCACAGAGCCAGCTCCTTAGGCCTCAGAAGTCAGGCCAGCTTTCAGTTCCCGGCATTCCGGCCCCAAGTCCCCACTCGGGCCAGCTGCCCAGGGCACTCAGATTCTTCCAGGGCCCAGGACGTGCTTCCAAGGCAGCCTCATCGCAGACTTAGGCCCAGAATTCCTTGGCCGGCAAGGACCTCCTCTCCGAGCGGCTGACACGGCCCAGCTGCTGGGGCGCCTTCTCCTGCACTCCCACCAAGGTCCTGCCAGCTCCAAAGTGGATGAACGGGAATTGCCAGTGTCCCCAGATCCCGCTTCAGCCATGTGTTTGGTACAAATGCCAGTGAAGTGAAGGGCCTTGGCCGCCTCTCCTCGTCCTTCGGTGTCTCTCTATAGTGGCCAATACTGCGGGGTCAAAATCGGAATCTAAAGACAGATTTTCCCCACCCTGGAACAAAAAATCCCATGAAAGGCCAAGTTTGAAGGAAAAAGAAACGAAAAAGAACCCTCTCTGTTCTCCAGAGTAGCGCATCCCGAATCTAGCACTGTCCGTGATTCTTCAAGGGAGCCAGGGAAACTGCCATCATCTGGCCTCATCACAGGTCCCTTCATCAGGAGGCTGTGTGCACCCCACCCCATGTCTGGGACCTCAGTCTGGGTGTCTGGGCCTTGTTTCCATCTACAGATGACAGCCTAGAGCCCTCAGGGGCACAGCCGCTGAAGGATGTGGGCTACGGTGTCATGAGGCCTCTGCCATCCACAGTCAGGTACAGACAAGCTCAGCAGGGGCCACCCTAGATGGAAGAGACCCCATGCTCACTCACGGAGGCCGAAGATGAGAAGCCAACCAGCTCCAGTCACTATCAGTTAGCATGTACCTATAACCTAGGGTCACTTCTAATTACAATAATCACTGACGTGCACTCTGTGCACCAGATATTATGCCGTATACTTTATACTTTTCTTCTTTCTAAACCCTTGCAACATCCCTTCTGTTATTATCCATTTTATGAATGAGAAAACTGAAACAGGCTGAATAATGACAAAGGTTACACATACATTTAGAAAGTGGCAACTCCAGGGCCTGTGGGCAGGAAAAAACACCCTCAGCCCAGCTGTGGCAAGCTGAGTGCATTAACGGCCTCGATTGGTTCACACCCCCCTGCACGTACCCGCTCCGGCAGTGTTCATCCGCACTGACTATGAGCTTAGCCACGTGACTTGCTCTGGCCAATGGGACTGCAGCAAATGTGATGCAACCAGATACTTGATAAGGCACTTGGGGTTTCCACTTCCTCTCTGGAATGCCAACCACTGTAATGAGAAAGGTTGGGGCTTGCCTGCTGGAGGAAAGTGACACGCACTTGAATGACAGTCAGTGTATGTCAGATAGCTCTTTTCTAGAGCAGGCAGCTGCCAATCTACTGTGCCAACTGTCCTCAGAAGCACAAGTAAGCCCAATCCAGATCAGCCTAGCCCAGCCCAGATCAATAAAACTCCTCCAACCAATCCAAAGAAGCGATAACTAATGGTTGATTTAAGTCACTAAGTCTTAGGGTGATTCGTTACAGAGCAATAGTTTAGTATGTATATATACACACACACACACACACAAATACAGATTTTTCTCTTACTGTCTATTCTCTTTTGACATAGGGAACAAACCTCTTGAGATTAACAAAGTGAAGCGATGCTACTGTGAATGAAAACTCCATTTAAATCGAGGGGTTCATGCTAAATGAGGGATCACCAATGAGTTTATTTAGATGAGTCTCTGAAACCTAGAACCCTTGGAAACACCCATGAAGAGATCAGACCACATCTGCAGCTGTGACCCTCATCACTCCGACACACCTGTGCAATGGAAGCATTTATAACCCCCAACCCCACACTCATCAGACAAAGCTCTACCACGTGCCAGGGGATGCCTCAGTTTCCTCCCACGCAAGCTGACATTAAGTTATGACTCTATTTTGGATATCTGTGGTATAAAAAACTGCCCCAAACTTTGTGGCTTAAAACGGCCACTTCCTTATCTCTCACAATGCTGTGGGCTGACAGGGCTCAGCTGGGTGACTGTGCTGGTCGTATCTGAGACTCTCACGTGACTGCCGGCAGATGGAAGTTGCGCTGCCGTCAGCAGGAGCTCACTTGGGCTGGAGCACACAAAACGGTTCACTCCATGTCTGGCCCCTTGGCAGGCGAGGCTGGGGCGCCAGGCTCAGTGTCTCCCAGCTGAGACACGGACGGCTAGGCTTCTCTCTCGCTTCATTCCGTCTCTGAGCCTCAGTCTCTCCATGTGACCTCTCCATGTGGTTTCTCCACCCAGATCACTGGACTTCTCCCAGGGCAGCCTGGGGCTCTCCAAAGCACGAGAGCAGAAGCTGCCAGGCCTTCTTGGTGCTTCTTTCACTGCTTTCTGAGGAAAGCAGTTATAGGGCCTGTACAGGTTCAAGGTAGGGGAATAAATCCCACTTCTTAATGGTGTTGGGGGTGTGGTGACAGAAAGCTGCAGCCACTTTCATTCATCACAACCTCCTACCTCCTACACGTGGCCCACTTGGCTGAACAACCCAGGTCAGAACAGCCCACATCCTGAAGTGGAGGGGTCACCCACCATAGACCTTAATCCACACCAAGCAGCAGGCCTGGGATGGATCTACAGCATATACGTTGAATAAGCAAATGGGCTTTCCTGCCAGAACCACAGACAGGTCTGGAAAGAACACCAAGGGGAAGGCAGTGGGCTATGGACCCCAGAATCCCTGCCGGGTCACTGGAGACCCCTGAGGTCCCGTTCAGAATGAACATATGAGATGATCCATGAATGGCACCGTTCCCATCCCTGGACACACACAGGGACGTCTGGAAGGTGTGAGGTCACCACGTTCTTTGCAAAGACCTCAGTCTAGAAATGGGCACCGGCACGATCTGGTCTCCCTCGGGCCCTAGGACAGAAAAGAATCTTTTCTTGGCAAGAGCCCTAAGCAGAGGCCTGAGGGACTGCTAGATGGAGGGCAGCCCCGGGAGAGTCCTTAATCGTTTAACTAAAATCACATTTGAGGCATAATTAGCAGACAGCTCCAAATTCATGATCTGAGGCCCATCGGCTCAAATGGACTAATTAATTGAGACATACTTGGGCGGGCAACGCGCTCTGGCCTTCTCTGAAACATCCCAGGGAACTCAGCAGATCAAGGCTGGCGTCTGGTCCACGAGTCACCTTCCTATGGCTAGGCAAAGAGACAAACGTGTTCCTGGGCAAGAAATATACCTCGCAGCACGCCACAGCTCAGGGAGGTCAACCAGGCAATCTCCCGACCCTCATGATTCACCCTCCCCAGAACCACTCCTCCAGCCCAGCAGGCTCATAGCAACCAAGAGCTGTTTCAAAATTGCCCAACATCATCCTGGATCAGAAAAACAAAGTCACCCACTCTGTGGAAGCCCACAAAGTACCCAGAGCCAGAGACCCACCATAGAGAGCAGGCGCTGGCTATTCAGCCAACTTGCTCAATCCAAGTTGCTTCTGAGCAAGCGGCTGGCACCCCACACAGCAAGGGGGACTCAAAATTTCAGTGGGGAGCTTGGGAAACTGGTCCCCAAATTGAAGGAACACTGAGTTATACTAAAACCCCCATATTGAGATTTACAAGGCACCTGAGCAAAACAAAGCTCTGAAAAGTCCTGCAGGAAAGAAACTGGGTTATTCAGTTGTTGTATCAATTTTTCCCAAACTTCTTTTAGCACAGGATCTTTTATTCCCTAGAAACACTATTAGGATACTATATCTGGGAAATCCTGTCCTACGGGAAGCATAGGACATCAGCAAAGGGAAGACATCATAACTACAATCCTATAGGAACTCAATTATCCAAATAAGTGTAGTGGGCCAGGTTGCATATTTGTATAGTAAACACACAGAAACTTTCATCTCCACGCAGAAATACACTCAATTTTCTTAAAACAAAGAACCATCTTGGCTCACCTTTTCCCCTTTCTCTGAGAGAAAATTTTTTATTTTTTTTTAGAGAAATTGAAACATTTATTGAAAAGAAACATAGGAGAAATACATGCAATGGCAGTGATGAAGGCCAGGAGAGAGAGAAACAGGATTGGTGGGTGCTGCAGGGCTCTGGCGTGTGCCCCCCAGAGCCCTGGCCACACTTAGCTCCAGTTGAACTGATGCCAGTGTTGTATACCACATCACAATGTTTTATGCCTGTAACTCATGTAATACTGAGTTATAATCAACTATACTTCAATCTTTAAAAGGGGAGAAAAATAACAAGAAGTCAGAAATCTGGACTTCTAAGTGAAATTTCCCATATTTTAAGTGTTGGTTCTATTTTTTTTTTAAGATTTTTTTTGATGCGGATTTTTTAAAAGTCTTTATTGAATTTGTTACAATATTGCTTCTGTTTTATGTTTTGGGGATTTTTTTTTTAATGCAAGGCATACGGGATCTTAGTTTCCCAACTAGGAATCAAACTCACACACCCCTGCATTGGACAGTGAAATTTTAACCACTGGAACACCAGGGAAGTCCTTTTTTTCTTTTTTTAAGTTAAGTCAAATACAACATTTCTTGGGGCCAGATATGGCCCATCAACTTGTAATCTCTGCCAAAAGGACGAGAGTAGGGTGGTCATTGACCTGGCGCTGTCTCCTGTTTTCCAAGCTTCTCTGGCCAGCGCACCCTTGGGAAGCAGAGCTGTAGGGTTGAGTACGCTTGCCCTCTGGGGTGCTGTCCCTTGCATTCACCCAGCACATACATGGCATTCCCTATGTGTACCCGCTCTTATGCCAGATGCAGTGACAGCTTCCTAAAGATGTGGGCTTTGCCATTGCAAAGGCTCCTGGATCCTCTCCTCACCTTGGCACATGTGACAAGCGGTGAGCTATGAGTCCTGCACACAATGGGGGCTCAAAGTGGCCGGGCCATCAAGGGGAACCTTCATGGCATCATAATGCTAAGGTTACTTCCAGAAATGGGATCTGTTCTCAAATGAAAAATAAAAACAAAATGGCCACCTGGAAAGGCTTACCAAGGAAGGGGACAGACAGAAAACCTGGGTGCAGCAGGCCAGGCCACAGGAGTATGTGCACAACCACAGGCTCGCTGGGTCCTTGGAATGGCCCCTGTGATAACACAGCCAGGGCTTCCTTTGAATGTTTATTTGTTTTCACAGATGAGGCCCATGGATGTAAACCGACTTTCCTCTAAGGACATAGCAAGTCTTGCATTCCTGACAGGAGGAGATGTCATGAAAGCAGTGATGAGACACAGCCTATGCTGCAGCCAGTCTGGCTCCCAAGTTGCCCAGGAGGACTCAGGCCTCCAGGGCATTTTCTGAACCATGAGGGAAGGTATATCCATCTCCTTGCATGCATCTCAGTCGCTTCAGTCATGTCCAACTCTTTGAGACCCTATTGACTGTAGTCCGCTAGGCTTCTCTGTCCATGGAATTCTCCAGGCGAGAATACTGGTGTGGGTTGCCATGCCCTTCTTCAGGGGATCTTTCCAACCCAAGGACTGAACCCATGTCTCCTTCATGGCAGGCAGATTCTTTACCAGAGTCACTGGGGACACCCATATTAGTCTCATATATTCCTCAAAAATCAGATGGACAACCACAGAGTTGGCAGAGTGGGCATCCAATTGGAACCTGAGTGTGAACTGCTCAGCAAAGTGCTAGCAGCCCCAAGATGCAACACCATGCACATGGAAAAGAGGCAGACACTTCTGGACCAGGAGCTAGACAGCCAGGTGAGGAAGTCAGCAGAAAAAGAAGCCCAGGCACCAACAGCCCCTGCAAAGGGCACAAGACTCAAGCTGTGGTAGTGACAGAAATGGACACCTGTGCTCACAGGTTCATGCTCCCCCTTCCACAGTTTGGGACTGTCACTGGGAGGTGGCTGCCCCAGACAGGACTACATTTCCCAGCACCCCTTGCATCATGGGACCACATGATGATGTGCCATCTCACAGCCAGGGATCTTCCACTTCTCTTTCCATCACTAGCTGGAAGAAAGGACTCAGAGAAGCACATGAATGAGCCACAAGATGGAAGGAGCCTGGGCCACAAAATCACCACCACAGGGGCGACAGTCAACTTCCAACCAAAGACACCTGTTTTTGACTGGTACATGAGTAATAATGAAAATTCTTGTGTGTTAGGTCACATACATCTTTGCTACAACAACTAGGGTGACCCCATCTAAACCAGGAGAAGAAAGAAAGGAAAATGCCATGGATTGAGAGAGGAGATCCTCACCAAGGTGAGCAGCTCAAGGCCTCCATGATACAAGAAAAACTCACCTTGCTAAGTCAGATCAGCCACTGCCTCCTACATGCAGCCCTCCTGAAAGCCCCTAAACAAGATCAACTTTAAGACCCCTGGGTGATTAATTATGCCTACCACCTTGATCAAGAATACCTTATGAAAAGTTATTTTGAAAAAAAAAAAAGCTATTTTCCCAGTGTAGTCTGCCCACCCACCCAATAACCTGCTGAAGGGTATTCCTACCGTCTCCATTGACAAGCGAGGACCACGGGGTCCAGAGATGCAGGGACTGTTCCGGGTCAAGCAGCTGGGAGAGGCAGAGCCAGATTTTGACCTAAACTCCTGTGCCTTCCATCAACCCCTCCTGCACTGGGGTATTTCACACCTTTTCCCACAAATCACTTTCTGCACCATTCACCACACTGGGTACCTCCTAAAGAGGCTGCTGAGGCCAGGGTTGGGGGCCAGACTCAACAGTCAGTGCAGAGGGTCTTGTGCCAACCCACAGCTTCTCTCAGGCCAAATTCTGCTGTTTCCTGAGCCTGCCTGGGAGCTGCTGCTACTGCTGCTGTTTAGGCACTAAGTCATGTCCAACTCTTCATAACACTGTGGACTATAGCCTGCCACGTTCCTCTGTCCATGGAATTTCCCTGGTAGGTAGCCTACCTGGGAGGCTCCCATCCAAAACTAGCTCTCTAACCCAGCTCTCCTACAGTCTTACTAGTCACTAGTTATCGATATTTACACCAGGCATTACTATCACTGGGAGTCTGCATTGTCTTTGTAGCCTGGAAGAGGCGAAAGGGGTGAGTGGCCAGATGCCATTATGTGATCTGATGTTGGAGGGTGGAGAAAGCTGCTCCTCCTAGTGGTTCTGGGGCATGCTTAGCAGTACACACATCTGCCAGCCAGCAAGCATCCATTTATCTAAGGCCTGGGCAGGGCTCTGAGGGGAGTGAGGGCAAATTACCACACGCTTCCAGCTTTAAACAAAAGGCAAGAATAAGCCAAGAAGCTAGTAACCAATCTCAGGAGCTGAGAATCATCTAGAAGCCAGAGGTGGGTTTGGTGGGAGCAAAACATGGCCCCCTACAGCAAGATGGAGCTATGGAGGCCAGCTCATTCTTTGTGGTGCCGTCCTATGCCTTGTAGAAGGTTTAGCAGCATCCCTGGCCTCCAATACTCTGGCCACCTGATGCAAAGAGCCGACTTGTTGGAAAAGACCCTGATGCTGGGAAAGCCTGAGGGCAGAAGGAGAAGGGGGTGACAGAGGATGAAGATAGGGGGTGACAGAGGATGAAGATAGTTGGATGGCATCATTGACTCAATGGATATGAGTTTGAGCAAACTCCAGGAGATAATGAAGGGCAGGGAAGCCTAGTGTGCTGCAGTCCATGGGGTTGCAAAGAGATGGACACAACTGAGTGACCGAACAACAATAAAAAAAAAAACAACTAGCCTCTACAGATCAGATGCCAGTAGCAACACCCACCCAATTGGTGACAACCAAGAATGTCTCCACACATTGCCAAATGTCCCCTGATCCCGCTGAGAACCCCTGCTCTAAATTAGGGTGCGACCAGTGGCTGGCCATGCCAAAATTTAGGCCTGGTGCTCTCAGATCTTCCATCTTCTCATATCTGGATTTTTTTTGTGTGAAATGCCCCAATTTTTAAATTTTGCCAACCAATTAATTAAAAATAATCTGCTTAGGCAATGTGAACCAAAACATTTGTATGCCAGTTACCAGCTGAGCCTCTGCTACATCCTGAAGGAAGAAGAGAAAGGACATAACCCACCTATCAATGCTGAAGGCCCTGAGCTCCCTACAGACCAAGCTCAGACCCCCAACAGCCTGGAAGAGCCCTCTGCAAGGCTCACACAACAAAGGTGGAGACAGACAAGGAATCTGAGTTATTTCTGGGGGAATATTGTCACCACCTCACAGGCTTTGCAAACACTCTCTCCCAGGAACACAGGCAGACAAACCCATCCCCAGAACAGATTCCTCAGCAGGAAAATTGAATTTCCTCATTCACATCCCTGCCCCTACTTAACCTCCTCTCCCCCAAATACAATTACTCTCCTGCCGATGTTTCTGGAGCCCAGACCCTGTGCGGTTCTGGTCCACCAAGCAGATACTGATGAACCACCCCCTACAACAACACCAGCCTCTGGGCACTGGTGAATCTTTCAGTGCCAACACTGCCCTAGAGGACTGGGCTCTGTATCTTCCAGCCCTTAGTTAGAGAACTTGTTCTAAGCAAGTTTCCTTTACTTCGAGTGAAAATCTGGGTTACTAGGGGGAGGGCAGGAGAGAATCTAATAAATCTTAGAATATACTTTTTGGCTAAAAGAGAGAAGAAAAAAAAAACCTACTTACTGGTGTCATGAAACAACTTTCCAGCTCTCTCTGAAGAGAGCGGGTTCAGAAGTTACTATTGTATTCAAGCTGTATTAAATCAAGCTGTGAGCAGCACCGGGGTTATGCTTTTAAAGAATGCCCTGAGCCAATTCTGATGTTTAAAGGGAAAAGGAAAAGTTTCCAAGGCTTCCATAAATTCCGATGAGAGGAAGTTTCAAACTTGGGTGTTCACAGTCCATGGCCCCCACATGGAAACAGCTTGGTTTCATGTATTTGGTTTTCCTGTTCAAACTTGAGGGTCTTTTAACTTTTTATTTTTACAGGGCTCCAAAGAAAAGGGAGAGGGAGCCATTAGTTCCCTGAGTGCCAAAGAAAACCCCGGAGCCTCCCTCGGAGGGCCTCTCTGCCTGAGGCAGCCGCGAGGCAGGGGTGTGGGCAGGGGACCCCTGGGTCCTGGCACACCCCGGCCGGCTCCTCCTGCCCGCTGGAGGCCAGGCCTGTGGGGCCAGCCACTAATTAACTCCGACAAGATCAATGCAGGCCGGAGCATGTGAGTGGAGACCGCGCAGGACAGTCATTTGGCTGTGGCTGAGCTTCAGCGGCCGCCGGCAGCAGGAGGAACAAAATGGAGCCTTTCCAAAAACAAGAGGAGGCCCAGCCAAGAGCCGAGGAATCCTAATTTTAGTCCCTGGGGGGAGACGGCTGTGTCTGCTCAGCCAGAGCACCAGTGAGGACCGCATCCCTCAGAAATGTCAACCAAAGCAAACAGGCCCTCCCAGGACACAGCCCCCAGCTCTGACTTCAAGCAGCTCACCCTCGGTCGGGAGGGCTGACTCACACACATCAGGTTCCAATCCGCAAGCCCCACTCTCCAAGCGCTGCCCACCTGGGAGGTGGTCAAGGTCGGTGTAGGATACCCATTTGATAGGCAGGAACACTGAGTCCCGAGAGGGGCAACGGTGAGGCAGAATGAACACGGGCAGTCCTGAATCTGGATCCAACAGGGTCACACAACACCTGTGTGACCTGGAAGAAGACACCTTGTTACTCAGAGCCTCAGTTTCACCATCTGCAAAATGGGAGTGAGGATGCGTCCCTCAAAAAGTTGTAATAAGGCACAAATAAAAGCTGGAAAGGTATCTGTATATATTGTATGTATTGTATCTGTATATATTGGGTTGGTATCTGTATACACTGGTTTGAGTTTTGAAAGAACTTTTTGGCCAACCCAATATACACACACGTACGTAGATATACGTTTAAAGGTGACTCTTGAGCTGTGCCGCAGACACAGAGGGTTGACAGCAGTCATCCTATGACCACACACCCCTCCCCCATCTGGGGTAACAGCACCCTGACCCGCCCTGGGCTGCTGCCTTCCCTCAGCCCCTGTGGCTGTGAGCCTGACCAATTTCCAGACACCTACTGAATCAGAATCACCAGGGGCTGAACCCAGAAGTAACTCTTTGTTTAATTTCCCCAGGTGCACAAGAGACGGTCTTAGGAACAGCTGCCAGAAAAATTCGAGAGGACCCAGAGGCTGTGCTCACAGAGGGTGTTAATCCCCCCAGGAAGCTCACATCTGCAGAGGGTCTCAGATTCCAAAGGGCTGTCCAGATGGGACCCTATCCCAGACCTGAAACGAGATGAGAGACCCCGAGGGGCATTCCTGCGGGGCAGAGACCAGGTGGAGTTCTGACCTGACCCTGGAAAGTACTCTCTGGCTTTTTCCGCCATGACCCTCCTTGCCCCCCGCAGAGCAGATCAAGGAGAGAACAGACGCCCAGAGTCTCCACACTGAGCCTGCCCCTGGTTCCTGTAACATTTGACCACAGTCCCAGAGGCCTGAGGGGGAAACCAGGGACATCCACTTGCCACAGGGCAACTGCAGCATCAGGAGGTCTCCATAGCAACACTGCATCTGGAGAAATGGACGAGTTACCTGGTGACCAGATAGGGTACAGGGGGTGCAGTGGCAGGCAGGGGTAGGGTGGTACTCAAGGATGGGGCTGGGGCTTTTCCAGAAAGGAGGGAAATAACAAACATCTGTCCAGAGGGGGAAAAAAGTCTTCCAGCAAGATTTTTCCTTCTTCTATCTCCTCTTCCTCATAAGAAGACATCTTGCAGGGAATAGTTAGTAGTTATAATAGGAGCAGCTTTACCAAGCACCATCTATGCCAGACGACGGGGTTCACGACCTTACTGAATTCATACACCAATCCCAGAAAGGAGGGTCAACCAGTAGTCCCATTTTACAGGTAGGAAGACTAAAGCCCCAGGGAGATGAGGGAGATTGCTTAAGGTAACACAACCAGTAGAGGGTGTGTGTGTGTGTGTGTGTGTGTGTGTGTGTGTGTGTGTGTTCAGTAAGCTCAGTCATGTCTGACTCTTTGTGACCCTATGGATGGTAGCCCGCCAGGCTCCTCACTCCAGATCCAAATTCATCCGGTTCTAGAGTCCACTCTCCTGCTCTCTTCTGACAGGCATGGCAGCAGCCCTTCCATCCTCCACATTCTCTGGGCTCAGCAGAGACTGGCTTTGGATCCAGCTCCACCTGACCCAGAGGCACACTCAAGCCCTGACACCACGCTGCCGCTAAGCTGTTTAAGAGAAACTGAGCACTCACTTTTAGGGATGGGCTCCTTGTCCAGAGAATTTGTTTCCCATGGTCCCCCAGCAGATGCTCTGAGCCCCTGCCCAGCTAGCGCACTAAGAAGGGGGTGGGGCACATGACCTTGGAACACCCAACCTCCACCCTTTCCCAAATAACATGTGGGGTGGAAGAAAAAGCACTGGTTAATTCCAAAAAAAAGTTCAAGATTGAAGCAACTTAGTAGTAACTGAGTGTAACCTCCCCAACCCTATTTATGGACAGGATAGTTGAAGCCCGGAGAAGGGAAGGAACTTGGGCAAGGCATGCTGCTAAGTCATTTCAGTCGTGTCCGACTCTGTGCAACCCCATAGACGGCAGCCCACCAGGCTCCCCCATCCCTGGGATTCTTCAGGCAAGAACACTGGAGTGGGTTGTCATTTCCTTCTCCAATGCATGAAAGTGAAGTCGCTCAGTCGTGTCTGACTCTCAGCGAACCCCTGGACTGCAGCCCACCAGGCTCCTCTGTCCATGGGATTTTCCAGGCAAGAGTACTGGAGTGGGGTGCCATCGCCTTCTCCATGACAAGGCATAAGCAAAGCAATTTCTTTCTGCAGGTATTGATGGATGGATCCCTTCTATGTGCCAGGCACCATGCTAGGCATGGAGCTCTGGGGGTTAATAATAAAGACTGTCCCCTGACAGCAGAGTTGATGTTCCTATAGGAGGTGAGCAATAACTCACCCCAAGGAAGTGGAAGGAGTAGGGTGCTACAAGGCAGCAGAGCCCAACATTTTTTGGCACCAGCGACCAGTTTTGTGGAAGATAATTTTTGCACAGACGGCAGGGGGTGGGTTGTGGGGGAGATGGTTTAGGTGGTAATGCAAGCAATAGGGAGTGATGGGGAGTGGCAGATGCAACTTGGCTCATTTGCCAGGCCACCACTCACTTCCTGCTGTGCTGCCCAGGAGGTGCCAAGGACCAGTACTAGTCCGCAGCCTAGGGGTTGGGGACCCCCCCCATAAGGAACAGCAGTGACAAAGGAGCTGGTCCTAAGCGGGGCCTCAGGGAAGGCTGCTCTGAGGCCGTGATGTGGAAGTGGTGTCTTGAAAGGTGGGTAGGGGAAAACCAGGCTAAGAGTGTGGAGAAGAGGAGCCCTAGCAGTGGGACCTGCCTGTGCACAGGCCCTGAGGTAGAAGCATGATGGATGAGTTCCAAAAAGGACCAGAGTAGCGGGGACAGAGGGAGCTCAGGGGAAGGCAGTAGGAGATGAGAGGTGGGAAGGGGGCAAATCATGGGGAGTGTTATAGACTACAGGAAGGATTTTAACATTCACAAATCCCCTGCCTGGGAAGTCACAGCAGGGGATCTATACCGGAGGGTGATTCTGTAAAACCCCATTGTGTTCTGTAAGATCAGCCTGGCTGAAACACAGAGGATAAAATCAGAGGCTGGTGGAATCCTCCTGAAGTGATGTGATGATGGCTTAAACCAAGATGGGGACAGTGAGAAGAGTTGACAAAAGGTGTCCATCTCTTGGCTGTTCAGTTTAGGAAGGGGAGGAAGAGTTGGGAACGACCTCTAGGTTCTGACCTGAACAACAACAGGTGAGCAGAAGGCCCGTCACTGAGCCAGGGCGGCCTGGAGCCCTTGCAGTTCCCTAGGAAGATGAAGAGGGTAGTTTTCAGACAGTTGATGATTGGATGCTTGAGCAACGTGGAGAGACAGCGCCAAGCAGTGGTACCCAGGTCTCCAGTCACCCTGAAACTCCCAAGGCCTCCACACAACCCCCCAGGATGCCATGGACATACACCCTGGGTCTACCCAGCTGTGCAGCCAGCTAGTCATCCTCATCCTAGCTGCTCTGCTGATGGGCCTTTCTCCATCACCTCCTCCCACAGAAGGCAGAGCCTCAGCATCTGTGTCTCTCACATCATGATCTCAGAAGAGGGAATTTGCTTTAGTTATTGGAAGGCTGCCGTCTGCAAGTCCCCAAGCCAGGCCCATGTCACTGACAATTTCCAAGGCCTTGAAAGGGACCTTTAATCCAATTGTCTGTGGCAGGCAGTTAATGGGCAGCCCCTCCTTCCCCCTCCACCTTCCTCCTGGCTTTCCTTTTGAAGGCAGCCCCAGGGAAGAGCTGCCCAGCACAGCCCTGGTCCAGCCCTGACAGCTGCACGCCCACACAGCCAGGAGGGTCTGCCAGGCAGCTGGAGAAGACCACCGGTGCCCAGCCCTTGGTGTCAAACCCCTCTGTGCCTGGCACAGCACTGGCACAGTTGCAGGTGGGGGGCGTATCCCTAGCCATGTTCCTTGCTCAGCATGAAGTTCTGCACAGATATTACAGTGCCCCCAGCAACACATTTTCCAGATGGAAAAACCAAGGCTAACAGACATTATGGTCACCCTATAAATTCTGGAAGTGGATGTCTGACTGCATTCTGCGTCCAGAATGTCACTTATTACATGTCAATATGAGCAATGGTGCTAACTGCCACGTGAACTGCTCTGTGTGTGTCAGGTCCTGAGCTGTGTTTCAAGTCCTCAACCTACACAACAGCTCTGTGGTGTACGTACCATTTCTCCTCCCATTTTACCGGTGAGGAAACAGAGGCACGGAGAGGTTAAGGAACTTGCTCCAGACCACACAGCTAATAAGTGGCAAAGTCAGCATCTGCATCAGGTCTGGCTGTCTCTGGAGCACTTCTTATTCTTTATTATCTGTCCCTACCCATCAAACCAGTCAATCCAAAGGGAAATCAACCCTGAATATTCATTGGAAGGACTGATGCTGAAGCTGAAGCTCCAATACTTTGGCCACCTGGTGGGAAGAGCCGACTCATTGGAAAAGACCCTGATGCTGGGAAAGCTTGAAGGCAGGAGGAGAAGGGGACGACAGAGGATGAGACGGTTGGATGGCATCACTGACTCAATGGACATGAGTTTGAGTAAACTCCAGGAACTGGTGATGGACAGGGAGGCCTGGCGTGCTGCAGTCCATGGTGTCACAAAGAAATGGACATGACTTAGCAACTGAACAACAACAACCCCATACTTAGCCCAGTTGCACTTTTTTCCCTAATCACTTCAACATGAACTATAGGTATACGACAGGTATACTTTTTGTCTATCTGAATGTATGTATACATATGTATGTATGTATATGGGGGCAATGTCATCACCATTAAGAATGGTGTTGAATCTAGACCAGGGCTACGCAGTAGGAACAGAATGGAAGCCATACATGTAATTTTAAATCTTCTATGCATGTGTATCAATGGCACCCCACTCCAGTACTCTTGCCTGGAAAATCCCATGGACGGAGGAGCCTGGAAGGCTGCAGTCCATGGGGTCGCTGAGGGTCGGACACAACTGAGCGACTTCACTTTCACTTTTCACTTTCATGCATTGGAGAAGGAAATGGCAACCCACTCCAGTGTTCTTGCCTGGAGAATCCCAGGGACCGGGGAGCCTGGTAGGCTGCTATCTATGGGGTCGCACAGAGTTGGACATGACTGAAGCGACTTAGCAGCAGCAGCAGCAACGTAATATTGTTTACCTTCCCAAAAGCCTTGAAAGTAATGTTCTGAGAGACTTTTTTTCAATCAAAGAACCCTTTGGAGAGTCACCACCATTCCTAACCAGCAGGTCCCACTTGCGCATTCTGAGGCCTCCTATGGACAAGACACCATGCTAATATGTTCTCAAAGAGATATGAAGACTAAGAACTGTCAAGCAACTAAGGGGGGTGGTTATGAAACAGTTACCAAACCCTACTGCCCTCCAGGCCCTGAGACTCCCCACCTATTATCTTTTCACCCTCCCACTCAGCCTAGAAGGAGGAGGGGTTCGACAGTATCATCCCATTTCACTGATGAGGAAACTGAGACTGAGAAAACATGGATCTTGTCCAGGGCCCACCTATCTGACCTGGCCAACCCAGAGCAGAACTCAGTAGGCATCAGCAAAGCAATGCAAAGGCTTTTAGGAACAAGGAGGGCGGACTGGAGGGAAGGTTTTGGGGGGTTTATAAATGTGTGATGGAGGCTGCATGAGAAGGAAGAAGGAAGCCAGGCTTCTGAGGATGAAGAAGGGGCATTTGCAAGGAATGAACAAGCAATGCATGGCTTTCTGGCAGAAGGCACAGTCAAGGGGACTCTGAAGAGGCAGACAGTGTATCTAGGCACTAGGTGCCTTACAAGTAGCCCATGTGCAGAGCACCGTATGAGGAGAGTCCAAGCTCCATTATCAAGTAAAGCACCCGTTGCCCAACCCACGGGCCATAATGCCAGAGGAATCCACCTTCCCAAAATATTTACCAGAAGGCTCTGGGCACCAGACTCCATTCTGTAAACTTGGGTACCATTCCAAAGCTGAAACGATAGATCTCCTGGAGAGCAAGATAAACTCTCCCTCACATTCTAAATAACGACAGGGAGGTGAGGAAGAGAACGAAATAAATCAACCTTCTCCAACTGCCCAACTTAAAAGGGCTTATGCTCAGAAGCAAGAAGAAGGCAGGGATGCCGTCTCCTTATCAGGCACACGGCTGCTCCAGACACAAACAGAACTCTTGGCAGGCATCCTTCTTCTCCATCGTTGGGGGGAGGGGGGAACGAAGTCTTAATCCGCAAAGGTCAAACTCATCCTCCTTAAGTACAATCAAGCCAATGCTGTTTTTCCCTAATTTCCAGGAAACAACAGTCCCTTCCGTGAGCTGAGGTACAGACTGGGGTTCAAGAAATGAAGCTCGTAAATCTCCAATTTGCTGGCGTGACCCAGATTTCCAATCCTCCACCATGGATTCCAACCAGGAGTCTCATTTGGGACTCGAGAAACATGCCCACTGCACTCCAAGGCAAAGGAAGCTGCAGGATAAGTTGGTTTTGCAATATGTGTAAGGAAGGCCCATCTCCCTGCCTCTGACAATCACCATTGGACATCACGGATTGAGCAAACAAGTACTTAACAGAGATGATCTCGTTTAATACTCCACATGCCCATGAGGTGGATAACTCTGTTATCCCCAACTCTGCTATCCTCAACTTACAAATGGAAATGGAGGCTCAGAGGGGCGAAGACCAGAGCCTGTAAATGGGAGAGCCAGCTGACCCCAGGCTTGCTCTCCAGCTGGGGGCCTTTCCACACTGGTGTGCAAACCTGTTTCTTCCTTTCTCTGCCACCCCACTTCCCTCCTTTATAGCTTAGCCTCCCTTCTGCCCACCTAACAAGCCCCAAATCCCCAGGGAGGGTTAAGAGAAGGTGGGTGCACACCCAGGAGCCCCCCACCCCCTAGGCTCCTGCGTCATCTCATGTCACCTACTCCCAGCTCCAGAAATGCAGCCCAGCCTCTCAAACGGCCCATCCAAGAAGCGGGCTTCCTAGCATAATATTTTCCTCCCACAGAACGTGAGAATAAAGGGCTCTTTGCTTGTCTCCTGAAATAACTGGCTCTCACCATAAAGCAATCTTCTGCCCAGTAAAAATATTTCTGTAAAACTTGGTAACTCTATCTGCAGTTCCTTTTCTGAAAGTCAAAAATCTTGGACAGTGAAACATGGCAGGGACAGACTTTATGACAAGCTCATGAAGTCATGTCTCCCCAGAAATTTCCTCCTTAACCCTGTGATTAATTTGCTGTTAACCACAGGGGTTTTGTGTCTTAATACTCTCAAAGCAAAGCACTAGTCTGCATTTCTGCAGAACAATACCCACCACCTGAGACCTAGTGTCCAGCCAGGTGGGCAGCAGAACCACTGGCTGAGGCTCAGGGGCCAGAAAGGACTCTGCTGAGACTGGGGACCTCCACCAAGCAGACATCATGCACGGGGGAGCTGTCACCTGTCCATGGCCTGTCCACGGCCACGCAGGAGGCACAGTTTATAAAATAAGTGAGAGGTGTCCGAAGATCAGAATGGAAAACCGCTCACAACTAACTCAAACTCACCCCAAGATGGCTGGATAAGTCACTGAAATCTCATTGGCCTCAGTCTGCCCATCTGGAAACAGAAAAGAATCACTCCAGGGAACTCTTGAGTGAACAAAGATGTTCTCTCTGAACCTCTTCATCCATCAAATAGCAACAAAGCCCCTTCCAAATGCTGCCTTGGGTCCCAGAGAGATGGTGTGGGTTCACTGGGAATCAGCAGCTCCAGAGAGGTCTTATCAGACTATTGAGTATGTTTACTGAGTGCTTATTGCACGCTAAGCCTTAAATCGCAACGTGCATTATTTCATTTAATCCTTGAAATGACTCCAAGAGATGAATACTTTTTCCCTTCATTTTACAGGTAAGGAAATTAAAGCCCAAAGTGAATACAGTTCAGTACAAACCCAGATCGGAAGTCCAGGTCCAAAGCTGTGTGCCCCCCTGGAGTAGAGAAGATCCATATAAGAAAAAAAAAAAGTTAAAAGATGAGGTTTTTAAAATATTCATACAAACTGAGGCAGCAGTTCTTTACCTGGGGGCTACAGGTGCCCTGAAATTAGGGGTCAAGGTATAACAGCACTTATTTAAGGGGAAAGACACCATCTGATATAGCAGATTCCCAGAAGGGTCTTATTACCTATCCCCTGAGGATTAAGGATCACCTAACTATGCTCATCACAGAGAGGCTAGGAGCTTGAAAGGAAAGCTATGACTCATGGGGGCTGCATGGAGGAGCCCCACTTCTAGATTCGCATGGCAAATCACTTATGCTCTTCCAAGATCCAATGGCAAGCAATGGTCCTCCCCAGATAGGTAGCTAATTGTCAGGCTGCCTCATCCCCACCCACGCCTGCCAGCTGCCACCTGGAGCTGCGGTCAGTGCGTTTTACATGCAGCACAGATGATGGTTCCATCCATCCAGTGTGCATTCTGCAATCTTCTTCTCACAGGTGATTTTCCTTTAGGGAACCACCTACCCCCACCATCCCAGCCCTTGAGATTTGGAGGGGTGGCTCTCATCCCAGCCCCCACTCCAGAGTGGCCATGTGACCCAGAACTGGCAGAAGCAGAGGGTTTGGTTTTGGGCTGGCCATGGGATCAAGTCACTACTACAGGATCCCAGGCTAACTTTGGTCGAAACTATCTTCTAGTTGGAGATGGAAGCCCAGACTGCTAGGAGCCAAATTTCCACAACCTGAGGGAGAGTCAGCCCAAGAAAGAAGCTGACCCAAAAGAAACCAGAGCTGAGAGCAGAAGCTGCCACCCTGGGACAGAGCTGGATGGAGCTCTAGGACCCAGCTTTCCTGAATTCGGGTTTCCCTAGTGGCTCAGATGGTAAAGAATCTGTCTGCAATGTGGGAGACCTGGGTTTGATCCCTGGATCAGGAAGATCCCCTGGAGGAGGGCATGGCAACCCACTCCACTACTCTTGCCTGGAGAATCCCATGGACAGAGGACTTGGATGGGCTACAGTCCATGGGGTCACAAAGAGTTGGACACAACTGAGTGAATTCAATTCACCCTCCTGACCTCCCTGTTACACAGGTCAATAAGATGCCTCTGTAGGAAACAGCTGAGATGGGCTTAAAATTCAAAGGGTCCTGACTCATCCACATAGAGAAAGGTCACACCTACTTAGTCACAAACCCCCCTGAAGCTACTGCCCTTGTGAATTTTGAAGACCCTGGCTTTGCCGGGGGTGGGGTAGGGGGCACTCTGGCTTTGCCAGAAAAGAAATAGAGGGCTTGGTGGGGAAGGGACCCCTAAGGGCACTACCCTGAGTCCATCCCAACCCCACATCCCCTTCCAGCTATTGGCATCTCTCTTCATTTCTTCCAGAAAAGCGTATCCCTAGAGCTGTCTACATGTGCTATTTTCTCATTTCTCCTAAATGTATTGGCTCTTTGAAAAATACAAAGTGGTGCTTCCTCACTGGAGAAAAAAGTCAAACAATGTAAAAACGTACAATGTGAAAATTGAATTCCTTCTCTCCTCACCATCTCCCACCACTGCACGCCTCGGGGAAACAGAGTTTGACAGTGTATTATTCCAGATCTTTCCATGTGCTTCAGCAAATATATAGAGACACAGGCCTGAACAGACTTTTGTATACTGCAAAAAACAGGACCACCTTATACTGATGTTTTGTTCTTGCTTTGCTCATTCAACAGCATCTCAGGGCCTCCTTCCTATCAGGGTGTAGCCCTCACTCAACCTGGTTTTACCTAATGAAAAGGCTACACCACTGTTTACTGGCCTATCTTCTGGTGATGGATATTTGAGTTAGTACAAGTTTTCCTTCTTTCAAACAACGTAGCCATGGATGTTCACACATGTAGGTGCTTCTGCTCCCGTGCAAGTGTTCCTCAGTCCCTTCAGGATCCATGCCAGTCTCACCTGAGCTATCATTCCACCAAGACAGCTCCTGCCAAACCAGACTGGGCCCACCAGGACCCAAAGTCCAATGGACACCTTTTCTTAGGCTGTCAGCAGTTTCTCTCCAGGAGACCATATCTTCCCTCCTGGTAAAATACTTTGATGGCCCCCCAATCTATCACAGCTGGAGCTTCCCTGGTGGCTCAGATGTTAAGAATCTTCCTGCAATGCTGGAGACCCAGGTATGAACCTTGGGTCAGGGAGATTCCCCTGTAGAAGGAAATAGTGACCCACTGCAGTATTCTTGCCTGGAGAATCCCATGGACAGAGGAGCCCAGCGGGCTACAGTCCATGGGGTCGCAAAGAGTCGGACACGACTGAGTGACTACGCTTTCACTTGTACTTTTCCTTCATTCTATCACATCTCCCAGTATTTGTGTCCCTTCCCCTGAACCTGGGCTGAACCTGTGACTAGTTTTAACAAAGAGAATGTGACGCTGCCAATTCTAGGTCTAAATCCTTAAAAGTTCTGGCAGTTTCCACTTTTGCACTTGTAGGAAGTCGGCCATCATATAAGAAGTCTGATTACTCCGAGACTGCCATACTATGAGGAAGCCCAAGCTAACCCTGCGGTGAGGCCACCTGAAAGAGAACTGAAGCCCCAGACGATGAGCCAAGTGGACCTGTGGCAGCTGGCCCCTCGCTGTTGGAGCCAACCCAACTAGGCCACATGGAGCTGGAGATAAGGTGTCCCTGCCAAGCCCTGCTCAAACTCCATAATCTTAAGCAGATCACAAAATGATTAAGTCACTAAGTTTTGGACTAATTTGTTACACAACAAAACATAACCTACACATCCATCTTTTCTTCACTACATTCTGAGAGGAGGAAGCAAAGGCCAGGAGAGGTCACAGCAGACACCTAATGGCTAAGCTTGGCTCAGGATTCCCCAAAAAGTGTTCTGTCCAGAAGGACTGAGTTTGCAGGATGCAGCTGCTGCTTGTCATGCTCAGAGGCTGGTTTCTAAGGTGAGAGGACATGGGACCCCCAAGGGCCCTCTTCATGCCCTAAGCAAAGGGAGTGGGTGAGCAAGACAGTAATCCTGGGGAATTTGTTCTGACCAAACTGTCAACAACCCAAAAAGCCCTGACGTCAAGAAAGAAAACTTAGGCTCAGAGAGGGAACTTGCTCGAGGTCACACAGCCAGTGAGAAGCAGGGCTAGGTCCTGAAACCAGGCATTCAAACTCAGAGTCTAGACCAGTGACCAAACACCAGTGTTTTCTAACACTTATAGTGACCCACAATAAGAATTATGCTTTATAATGGGCCTCAGTATACATGGGTTTGGGTACAGATATGCATTTAGATATAGACATACCTGGCTTCCCTGGTGGCTCAGATGGTAAAGCGTTTGCCTGCAATGCAGGAGACCCGGGTTCAATCCCTGGGTTGGGAAGATCCCCTGGAGAAGGAAATAGCAACCCATTCCACCACTCTTGCCTGGAAAATTCCATGGACAGAGGAGCCTGGTAGGCTACAGTCCATGGGGTCGCAAAGAGTCGGACATGACTGAATGACTTCACTTTCTTTCTTTTTATAGACATATCTAGATCTATTTATCTATTTATTGGTATGGACATCCATGTCTATATATCCATATATATCTATCATCTATAGACATGCCTGTCCATGACTATCAACTAAACAGAAAGTAACACAAAGCAACATTTACTATTACTACACAGGATGTTCTCTCTTATTTTTGTTTTTGTCTATTTCATTTTTTTTAATACTGGTCACTACATAGATTTCAAGAGCCATGAATGAGCTTATAAGATACAGTTTAAGAAAAAAAAAAAAAAAACTCACCTATAATGAGTTAGGACAGCTCTAAAATCAGACTGCTCTGAATTTGAATCTTGCTAGAGCAAGATTCCACTTCCAAGTCAAATGACTTTAGGCAAGAAGGCAGATTTCCTTAAAATCTCAGTTTCCCCAGCAGTAAAATGGGATAATGACAGTACCTGCCTCATAGTGGGGCTGAGAGAACTCAGTAGTAGGGACAGCTCTTGGCCCAGGGCCTGGCATACAGCAGATGCTCAATGCTGTACCCAGGGTTCAGCACAGGGCTCAGCATACAGCAGGCACTTAACAACCACACTGAAGCTGCAGCCACAGAACCCCAAGTAAGGAGGCAAGTACCCAAGACCGACTGGGGCAGTGGGTTCCTTGAGATTCCAGGACAGGGGAGCAAGGAAAGTGCTCCCAGCACCCACTTGGAAGGCAACTTCCTTCCTGGTTTGTATTAGTTCTCTGACATCATCATTTTGCTTTTGAAGTCTATCTAGATCCCTGGGGGAAAGAAGGCTAAAACAAGGTCAGGGTCAAAAGCTGCCCTGTAACAAGGTACCCCAAAGTAGCACCCTCAAACCTACTCAGGTGGAGCTGCCATGAGTCAAAGCCTGCGTGAGAGCCCTCCCACCCCCAGCCTGTGCAGACAGCTGGAGTAAGAGACACATTTGGGAGGCTCGGGTCTTCCCCAGCCTCAGTTGTGGCCTGAGGGTGGCCAGGCCCATCCTGCTGACAGGCACCTTTTAGGCTCTGCCCCACCCTCTCCAGAGCCCCAGCTCTGTCTTCAAGCTTGAGGCTGCGGGCTTGGGCAGCACATGGCAAACCAGCCAATCAGCTCCAGGCTTTCATGGGACCTGAGATTCTCCCCCATCTCCCACTCAGCCAGAAGGAAGAGAATCTGGAGGGATCAGACATCATTAAAAAAATAAATAAAACTGTGGAAGATTTGCAGCAGATGGACAAGGGCTCAAAACAAGTTGCAACATATAGCATCCTGCCCCACAACCCCCAAGCGCTACCCACCCCTGAGCTGGACCCTGCATTTCTACTTGAACATCTCAGGGACTGGATTGTCCTAAGCCGGACACCAGAAGTGGGTTAAAGACTCCCCACTCAGCAATCATGCCTTGTGGCCTTTGCATTTCCCAAACCCTTTGTCTGAGCTGTTTTTACCAAATGTTTCATCACCGGGCTATTTATCCTTTTGGGACTCAACAACTTAGTTCCCTAAACCAAAGGAGAACCCCTCCTCATTCTCTCTTACCACGCCCTGTTCTTTCCCTTCATCACATGCAGTGCACATTTGGGTGAGCAGCCACTAACCACACCAGACAGCTGCAAGAGGAGGGGCAATGTCTGCTTTGTTCTCCTTGATTTGCCAGTGAACGCATTTCACTCTGAATGACTCCACAAGGTAGGAAATTATGACCGCCCATTCCACAGATGTGAAAGCTGAGGATCTGCAGTAAGCTATCAGGTAACCCAGGGCCACCCGGCTGGGAGAGTTGGGAAGTCTGATTCTGAAAGCTCTAAACACACTCCTGACACCTACTATGGGCACACTCTGGACGCTGGTATAAAAGGGGCCACAAACCACATCTATACTGTACTTACCCTACCTGTCCTCCCATCCTTCTCTCTACCAACTGAAACATACTATCCATGACTCCCCAGCGCCCAGCCTTGGCTTGGGCTGTACCTTCCACCTTGGAGGCAGCCTGAATCCACCCTCCCTGGCTGGGCTCAGGAGTTTAACTTGCTGAGCCTGTCTTCTCAGCTGTACACGGGGGAATAATACATGTAAAGAATGCATGTACAATATTAGGCACTTTAATATTCACTTGTATGTGCTATTATCCCTCACACAGTCATACCCCACCAAAATCTTGTAGGTTTAAATCAACAGTCACAAGCCAGCCCATATCCAGCTGTCTGGGTCCACCCAAAAGAGTGTTTTTGAAAATTTTTATGTAGTTGATGATAATTTTTTAAATTAGAAAAATTTCACATAAAAATCCAGACGGCTGGATTCTCTTAACAATCAAAAGATGTGGCAACACCAGGCCACATTCCCACATGACAACAGCTGGCTGGGGCTGAGGGGCGCTGCTCCCTGGACACGGCACATGTGCTCCCCAGGGCATCCGAGTCCTCCCCACCCCCTGTGTGTCTCCCAGCCAGCCTGATGCATTGGTGAATATGACTTCTCTGGTCCCTGCAGGTCCTTTAGATTCTGACCCTTGGTCTCAGTCTTACCATCCTTAGAGCTGTATTGACATGCCATGTCTTTCAAAAACACCTCCTCCAATCTCTATAACCCTGTGTCTCTTCCTGGTTTTGTAACTGTAAGAGCGAACTTACACAGTTACGATCCGTCCCATACTACAACCATTTTACAGTTTGAGCCCTCACAGCTGCCCTGTGAAGTAGACACTATTATCATCCTCACTCTACAGATGAGGAAACACAAGCACACCCATACTACAACCATTTTACAGTTTGAGTCCTCACAGCTGCCCTGTGAAGTAGACACTATTATCATCCTCACTCTACAGATGAGGAAACACAAGCACAGAGTTGATTAGTCTATTTCATCCCCACCCTCATCCATTACCTGCCCTCCCCTCCCCCCCACCCCCAGTCCTGTGTTGCTCTGTGCCCTCAGGAAGATAACCTTGTGGACCCATTCATCAGGGCTTCCCAGTCTCTGGCTTCTGAATTCAGCTGCCAATGGGAGGCCCCCGTAAGAAACTGGAGGATGCCAGGAGATGGGGGTGGTATGTTTCTTCTGCACCTCCTCACTACTTCTGTACTGTATCTCTGACTGCAGTTAATCCTCCATCTTTATAGCTTCGGCCTGGTCTCCACCTGTCCTCAGCTGTGATTCCTACATGGATCCAATCCAAAATATCCAACACATCCTCTCTGGCCCTTTTTTGCCCTTGCGGGGTGGTAACAGCTTCCTCCTATTGCCAGGGACCCACCAGATACTGGGTACCTCAAGACCCCATGAAGGCTCCCTAAATGCTGCCCATAGCTCCGGAAGCTAATTTCACTTAGACTCTCCGGAGTGGCTCTGTTTCCCACTAGATCCCTGGCTGACAGAGGTTCGACACTGTGTCCAAGCTCCCACAGGCAGAAAACGGCGCAGCAGGATCTGAACCCAGGACACTGGGCCGCAGAGTCCTCGCTCTGTAACCACCCCCTGACACTGCCTGGTGTTCTATTCTACTTCTCCCGGTCCTTCACCCGCCTGTGGCCCCCTCAAGAGTCCCCCGGGTGGCCCTTGAGAACTAAGCACTGTGCCTGGATCAAGGCAGACCTTCCAGAATCTCTCCCTCAGCCCATAGAATCAGTCACTTGATTCCTCTTTATCCTCTGAAGTATTTTTACAAGGGAGAGCCCATCCTTCCCCACATTCCTTCTTCCCCTAGATCAAAGGGCTTACCTCTGTCCTGCTGGTCCCTCACACAGGGCCCCTCACACACTTGTCTCTGCTCTGCACAAAGACCAAGCTCCATGGCATGGCTGAGAAGGCCCCCAGGCCCAGGCCGTGACCCCTCTTCAGCCAACTGAACTTCGATCAGTATCTCAAACAAACTGCCCTCTTCATCACAGGGCTTTCTCACATGTGGTGGGTCAGTCCAACAGACACTCATGTGGCTGTTAGGTGTTCTCTCCCCTTGCCTCGCTCATCACTACTCCTCTCCCTATGCAACTCTGGGCTTAAATCACAGCTCCTCTGAGACCACCTGTGACCCTGGACCAGTTCACACTCTCTGCTCCAGACTTTCAGAGTGTCTAGAGAAAGTCTTTCAGACTTTCAGAGAATGCCCAGAACATTCTCTAACATTCCCTAAATATTGTCATTATTCAGGAGATAACTTTTCAAACATGGGCCAATCAAACATGAATATCAATGCAAAGTAAAGTATTAGCAAATCAAATATGTGCTAAGTTGCTTCAGTTGTGTCTGACTCCTTGTGATCCTCTGGACTGCCAGGCTCCTCTGTCCATGGGATTCTCCAGGCAAGAATACTGGAGTGGGTTGCCATGCCCTCCTCCAGGGGATCTTCCTGACCCAGGGATCGAACCCACATCTCTTATGTCTCCTGCATTGGCAGGTGGGTTCTTTACCAATAGCGCCACCTGGAAAGCCTAGTAAATCAAATATAGTAATATTTTAAAGCATCAGTCTAGCACGGCAAAGAAAGATTTAGTTTAGGAATGCAAAGAAACTTAAACTCTAGGAAATCTGGCAATGTAAATCATTCATATAAATCACACATTATATTAGCAAAGAATCATCAGCTCCATCAATACTCCAATAGCATTTGATAAAATTCAATAATTATTCCTGGTTTAAAAAATCTTAGCAAGTCAGGAGATACAGAAAGCTTTCTTAATTAGTTAAACAATGAACATCATACTTAATAGTTATGAACCAGTCAAGGATATTCTAACCAATGCAATAAGATAAGAAAAATAGATGAGAGGCAAAGGTGAAAGTTCAGCTTCACGAAACTCTAAGTTCTATTCCTCATAACTTCCACAACATCCTAACCACACTCAAAAATCTGTGGAATGAACAGCCACCCAGATTAGGTCTGATTCCCATTAAGTGTTCTCAAAGTACCCAGAACCTCTCCTTTGAGGCATAAATCACGACTTAGATTGTGTAATTTGTTTTTACAAACCCTTATCTTCTCCGACTAGAATGTAAGGTCCATGAAAACAAGGACCACGCTCTACTGACAGAGCAGATGTATACCTGGCATAAAGTCAGTCCTGAATTTCTATTGCACGGGTGCATAAATGATTTGAATAGAATGCATTCAATACATAGTTTCTAAATTCCAATAAACGTAATAAATTTTATCCTACTTCTCAGCTAGAAGATTTGAGGCCCAGGGAAGGGAAGGATCCTTCAGCTAATGCCACACACCACTGTGAAGCCCACCCATTACCCTGGGTTCCTCTGAAAGGTGTCAGCCACACATAGGCCACAGCCCACATGGCTCAATAAGTAAGGAAAGTGAAGCCCAGAGCAATTCTCAGAGCCCTTGAAACAAACACACATCCAGGACACACCCCGGTGGCCAGAGTCACCTGGTAAGACCTGCCTTTCTGGACGTGCTGCCTTTCTGGGGCGAAGGATGACTTCAGCGGAGGGACCTGAGGCTTCCCTCTCAAAGCCCTGTGACAGGTACCGCGTGGATAAACAGCCCCCTCTGCTTTCCTGGGCAGTTATCAAAGAATTAGTTATGTCTCTGCAAATGCTTGTTTGGAAAAGGTTCTCCACCCCACCTGGGCTTGGCAGGAACAGCAGCATCACCAAGCCTGCCCTTTGGGGAGTGATCAGCCTTTTCCTCCAGCTCCTGAAGGAACTCGGCCATTCTTCATGTGCAGAGTCTGAAGTGAGCCATAAAGAAGCAGGCAGCTTCCCAGGATAAACGGAGCACGGTGACATCAAAGACTGCCTTCCAGATTAAACAACTGAGGCCTTCAGCTCTCTCTGGCGTTTCTTCCAGGATATTCTGGGCTCCTGCCTCAGTTCTCCCTTGGATGGAATGGCAGATATTTTGTTTGTGAGAGTCTGAATTTTTTCCTTCCTCGGGGAGTGGGGGAGGGAGGAGGCGAGGGGAAAGGAGGGGGAAAGAGAGTGAGAGGAAGAGAAAGAATGTCTGTGAGAGACAAGAGCCACAAAAAGAACATGTGTGAGTAGAAAAGAGAGCGGGAAGTCAGGGAGGCAGCCTGAAGTGCCTGCTTTGGAATCCAACAAGTGACCTAAAAATTCTAAAGTTGTGAACCTTCAGTTACAGTGAGTGAGGTTGCAAGAACCCTCGAGCAAAGAGGATTGTGTATGTGTGTGTGCTAAGTCGCTTCAGTCGTATCTGACTCTTTGTGACCCCATGGACTGTAGCCCGCCAGGCTCCTCTGTCCATGGGATTGATTCTCCAGGCAAGAATACTGGAGTGGGTTGTCATGCCCTCCTCCAGGGGATCTTCCCGACCCAGGGATCAAACCTGTGTCTTTTATATCTCCTGCATTGGCAGGCGGGTGTTCTTTACCACCAGTGCCACCTAGGAAGCCCATAAGGAGGATTGAGGGGTTCCTGACTTCCTGGGGCCCACAGATCTCCTTGTGGGCCCCTGACCCTTGCCCAGAGGGTCACAATGCACTCCTCTTCCTCAGACACATCTGGTAAACTGAGGCAGGAGACCCTCCAGCACAGGCCCACAGCAATTCTGGGGTAGGACAGGCTCTCCCTGGGATTGGCGTGTCACTACACCCCCTGGCCCTTGGGGTGCCTCCCTCTGCCAATCCCATGGCTCAGGCGCCACATCCTACCCACAGCTGGGCTTCTGACCTTCCTCCCACACAGGGCAGCAGGGGCCACCCCTCACTCAAACAGCTGGGGCAATGCCCCCCAGTCCCTGGGCATGACACTGCATGCTAATCCACTCTACAGAGCATGCTGGTATCTGGACCAACAGACTGGCTGCCAGGCCAGCTCCACCCCACCCACCTGTCCAGAGGGACAGGGAGCTCACATGTGCCAAGAACCACTAAACTGTGGGGGGGATTTGTAAAATCTAAAATTTGTAGCAAGAATGAGCACCAGAGAGTTCCAGACCCCACAGGACGCACAGCCACTTGGAGCCCACAGTCCCTTCTCGAGGGCTCAACCCAACCATGGACACTAACGTGCCGGGGCCTCCCCCAGCTCCTGCTGCACAAACCCATTCCCTCTTTCCACACTTCCTTGCTCACTGGCCCAGCCTCTCATGAATGCCACTGTCTGCCAATGCACCTGTGCACATGCTTATTCTTCATCTCCTTTATTAGACTGGAAGCCACAGGAGGACAGGCACCACCACTCTGTGATCTGCCACTGTAGCCTCAATGCCTGTCTTGGCTAGGGAGTTCATAATTAATAACAATTCATTATTGATCATAGTGAATGAACAGCTGAGAGTCTGGAAGAAAAGGCCAAATTATAGTCTGTCATTTATTCCTGCTTTCAGCTTTACCTGGACGGAGTAGGAAGAGGCAGTGATGGTGACCTAAACCATCTTCATTCATTCTTCATTCATTCACTGAGCAAATTTATCATGAGAGCCCACTGCATGCCCTGGGACTGCCACAAGGAAGACGGATTCCTCAGGAGGTGATTCTTCCTTTGCTGACCGTTCAGCCTTGTTGCTTTAAGGCCTCAGAGGAACAGTCTGGCCCCTGAGCCCAGTGCCCAAGCTTCCTGGTATGAGGAGGAATACGCTCTCTCCAGTCATCACCCGCATTATCGCCTCACTCTGACCCCCCCACAGGGCGAGGGGATTAAACATTTCCCAAGTCTAGAAGTTTGTGGGACATACTGCGGTTGTCTCCTGGTTTAGCTTCCCACTGCGTTTACGACAGACTGCACAAGGTGTGAATGTAGAGTGTCTATTCCTGAGCTTGAGGGAAAGCACACACATAACAGCCTGACTCGGGGAACCAGAGTCCTTCTCAAAAACAAAAAGGTTTGTAGGGAGGATAAGACACTCCTCGAAGCCTCTACAAGAGACCCCGTCACAGAGATGCATTAATGTATCCAGAATGACACCCTTGCCCACTTTCCACCATTCTGAGGGACCCAGACCTACCGGAAACCAGAAGCTCCCCCCAGCACTCTGCCTAGCTCCAGCTTGCCCATGCTCTCCTCCCCACCCCCCACGGGTCCAGAAAGCTGCCAGGTGCGGCTATGAAGCTGGCCTGGGTGCCACAGGCAGAGGGCACCCTCCATGGAGAACTCAAAGAAGTCAGTGAGTGGAAGCCCAAACGCCTCCTCTAGCCTCAAAGCAAATCATCTTTTAATTGTGAAACACCAAATATTTAATTTATGCTCTACCTCAAATGTCAAGTCCACCTCCCGGCACATAGCTTTGAAACCACGTAAGGAGGCCTAACACTTTCCATATGGTGAAGACATGGGGCCTTTTAATTGTGCCAACTGGTATCATTCAAGGGTAATTCCCCTGGAATCCAGCACTCAGGCAGCAGCTGGGCCGGCCTCCAATCTCATCACCCAGCCCCATACGTCCCCGCAGGCTCCCACCATGCCTGCGCCCTCCCAATCTCCCCCAAATATCAAAATGCACGAGGTGCCCCTAATCAAATTACCAAAGCGCCTGGCAGCCACCTTTGATCCAGAGGCAGGCTTGCCTGCACCAAAGTGCTCAGCCTGTTTTCTTCAGGCGACTTTGCCATAAAAGAACAAAAGGACCAAACTGTGGGTTGGGGGAGGGGATGGTCTTAAATCCAGAGGTCAGCGTGCATATATGCACACGCATGTGCACGCTACAGGAGGGTTCACAGACACGCAGATTCTGCTTCTCCAAGTGTTCTCCTATCAATGTCTCCTATCAATATCTGTGTCCATTTACTCCATCTACTAAGCTTGTTAATTTTACCCATTATATCTTCCAGATCTAACATTTCCAATTGCTTTTCTTTTGTTAATGCCTGTTGCTGCTTCATGCTTCTAACACCATCCTTTATCTCTGAGATTATTATGCTTACTTTAATGTCTAATTATCTAGCACACAGTTGCCTGGCATACAAATTGTTCGTGTATCATTCATCTTCTGTAGAACTCATACAGCTTGCATGTCTCCTTATTTTTCTCCTCAGAGCTCATATTCCCTTGAAGCTCATCATGTACCACTAAAAGGGCAGATGTCTTAACCTGTGTCCCTCCTCTGGTTTCATAATCTGGGCCCCCATCTCCACCTTCCCAGGGCCTCAGGAACCTGCCAGGCTTTCCCCAGGTTCTACACTTTATGAAAAGTTACCTGCCAAAACTCTGCCAGAGATGAGCAGGTTATTACACCCGTTTTGCAGATGAGCTCATTAAGGTACACAAAGGTAAAATGGTTTATACAAGGTGACAAGCTATTGTGGCTGAGACTGACCTCATTTATTCATTATTTTTTGGAAGGGTAGGCATGGGTTAATTGCCGATGAGGTCACCCTCTCACATCCCAAGATCTTGCATGAAACTAAGACCCACCTTAAACGTTTACTAAGCTACTCAGACCCCCTCAGGGAGGAAGAGGGCAAGCAGGGGCCCCTAACGCTTCTGCCTGCCTCACCCCAAAGTGCTCGGCAGCTGGCCAGCATGCCACCTCTTAGGAATGACTAAGTGCGACCCCCTCCAGGCGGATGCTCTGGTGCGGGAAAGTACTAGTAAGTACTCCAGAAAGGGAGAAAACCAGAGTCCACACCAGCTGGCTGGCAATTTTACAGGGTTATGAGGAGGATTAAGACAATGTAAGCAAAATGCTTGACACACATGGGTGCTTAATAAATAGTAGTTATCTTTGCAATAATAATACTGCTGGTTGGATGAGCCAGGAATGTGTCCCCAGCTGCCTTGGTGAAAGGCTGGGTGATGGAGTAGAGACAGAAGCCATTCCCAGGACAGGGACAGGTCTGGGGTGGGGGGTGGGGGTGAAGCTCTGCCAGCGCTTGGAACGAAGCACACTTCAGAGCCCACACCCTCCTACATCCTGATGAGATAATGGAAGAACCCAGAGCCACCCTTTCCGTGCCCCTAGAACTCACGGAAACTAAACAGACCGGGGGTTGCCTACTGCAATCCCGTTTAATATCTCAAAGTTAAACTGGGGGTATTCTTTCTCATTCACAATTTTGACCAGTTGTACTTAACATTTTTCTCAGAATCGACTTCAGACTATCTGTTTCAATTTAGCTTCATCCTAAGCAATAATATCCATGAAATCAAGGGTTTGATGTCCCAGCTATTTTATTTTTTTCTGGTAAAAAGAAAAAAAATGTAACTGTTAAGATAAAAACTATTCCTCTAAGTACTACTTGAAATCACCTCGCAGGCACCCACAGGACAGCCCCACACCTTGGGCTCACCCTGGCTTCTCCCGAGGCCAACTCCACCTCTGCAGGCTCAGGAATGAGGCCAGCAGTGGGGGGAAGCCAGGCGTCCGGGTCCCAGTCACCAAGCACGACTCCCAAGGAGGCAGAGTTTCTCTCTTCTGAATATCCTGGATGGCAGGGCCCACCCTCCACCACCCAACATATGTCACACTGATGGCTCTCGGGCTCACATCTTCAAAAGTGCTTTGAACAAACACTAATGACCCCTCAGCATTTCTCTGCGAGAGGGGGCTGGGAAAGGAGGGGGCAGGCCCCATCCCATACTGTCCTCAGCTGGGGGAAGAAACCAGGCAACAAAATTCCCGTGACTTCACCAAAGCCACAGACTTAAGCTGGGGCCCCCTCTCCCCCCTCCCCCATTTTCCCCAATGGCAACTTTTACTGGCTCACATCCCTCTTGCTGGGAACACTACTATTTAATTAAAAACGACAGACTTTTGTTTTCCTCTCCTTCCTTCCTCCTCCCTCCCATCCTCCAGGATTGGATGCCAAGGAGACCCACCAAAAACATGCGGGTAACATTTGTTATGGCTTTGAAGATAAAAGTCAATTGAAGTAAGCCCTCGCTGTATTTCAAGTTTCCCCTAAAGCATGGAGCAAGCTGCCTGGCAGTTTAGGAAAGAAAAAAAAAAAAGGACTGCAAATAAATGTCATTCTGCAGGAATACTTTGTAAAAATAAACAGGCTGAAAAAACCCAAAACTTGATTAATGGAAATCCACTCAGTTGGCCTCTGTCTTGAGCTGCAAAATGCATTTGTTCATATGGCTAAATCGGATCATTTTCATTGGGCTTTAAATAAATAAGGAGATCAAAAACTAGAAATGGTGGGGGGAAGAAAGGGAAGTTTGTACTTCTGTTTTTAAAGGGCCCTAACTGCAGTGCCCCCTCCCCCCACCCAGCGCTGGCCTTTCCTAGGGGACAGTAGCTTCAATTCTAACCTAACCAACAGATGAAAAGAAATGCGGAGGAGAAAGCCCCCTGCTCAGCAGTGACAGTGTAGGAGGGGATGGGGGAGCTTCCTCTAGATGCAGGGGTTATATCATACATGCACAAGTCAACTATCCACAGGCTCACCTCCTGCAACTGACTACACTCAGTCCAGGTTCCACGACCCTAACACACAGACATACACACACACACACACACACTCACACACATCTGAAAACTCCACTGGCCCCTCCCCAGCCTATGAACAAGACCAAAGGACTAACCAGACCTGAAACTGAGTCTGTTCCCCTCTAAGTTTAAGAAAAAAAATTAAATGTCACATCAAAAAGTTGATTCATCCTTTGATCCTTGGCTTGCTCGAGTTCCACGCAGACCATCTGAAAGCCCTGTGCAGAGTTCCAGAGCCCATAGGACATCTGTGAACACCAGTCCCAGGCCAGGAGCTGCGGCTGGACTCACTCACTCCCCTGTCACATCTATTGCTCCCCTAGGAACAAATCCAGCCACAGGGACTCACTGGGTTAAGGCTGGGGTGGGCCAGACTAGAGCACAATGAGGCCCTCTCTCTCCTTGTGCACCAAGCCAAGGGGTCTCCCAGATCTCAGTACCCCCCAAGTTCTGCCCCCACCCAGATCACTGCCTGCTCTACTGGGACTCCAAGGCAGTTGGCACTGATGAATGCCACAGACACTTGGAACACATTCGGAGGGCAGCACAGTCCTGCCTTTCACCCAGACACCCCCAACCGCCTTCCCTCTTCCCTAGCCCAACTCCAAATCCACCTTTGAATGCTGGCCACAGAAACAAGGAAGAAATCAGAGCAAGTCCCCGAATCCCTCCAGCACAGACAAGTTCCCCATCAACTGGCCCACCTCACCTAGGACCTTTCCCCCCAGGCAGCCCTCTGCTCCCCAACTGGCCCCTCCATATGTGTCACCAGGAAGGTTCCCCGAGGCAGGGGGTGTGTAGGGTGATGTTGGTGGGGCAGGGGCACCTAAGGGATTTCTGGGCTTATAAGTTGTGCCAAGAGATGCTAAAAGTTGGCTGGGGGGTGTATGGAGACCCATCTCTGAGGTTGAAAGGGAGATAAGTGGGGATCGTACCCGAGCTCCTCTGCCAACAGTGCCCGCTGCCCGCAGCTGTCGGGGTCCCGAGCTGCCACCCGGGCAGCGCTGCCTCCCGATCCACTCCTCGATGCCTTTCCGAGCCCAGGCGGCGCTCACAGCGAAGCTGTCACCTGGAGCGGGGACGACATGAAGCCCCTGAGTCTGGCCCCTAAGCTCAAAGTTACCCGAGAGAAGAGAGAAAGAGTGGGCGAGGCAGAGGCAGCAAGGGACCAGGATGGTGCTGAGAGCTGCGCACGATCCTGAGAGAGGGACGCAGGTAATCAGGAGAAGGGGGTTCTCCAAGCGAAGCCCCGAGAGCAGGGACCTCGAGGCGAGCCAAGAGGGACACGTCTGGGGATCAGGAGAGCGAGCGCCAGAGGCCAGGACTGCGGAGAGGAGGGACAGACACGGGGTGAGGAGAAGAGGGGAACTGAGGGTCAGGAGAAGGGACGCAGGAGCCAAGATCTCGGAGGGAGGCTGACGACCAAAAAGAGAGGAGGCAGGCTCTTGGTGAAGGGGCGGCAGTGAGCGCGGAATCGGGGTACCGTAGGGGAGGGGTTGAAGGTCAGAAGAGAAAGTACTGGATAGCGGGGAGCGGGTAGGTGGGGCAGAGAGGGGGACACAAAGTGTGCTCCAAGGAGAGGGTTTGTGGGACTGGTGGCTGGAGTAACGGGTGCGGGTGGCCCTGGTAATCAGATCCGCGGGTTAGGCCATTCCGCTGCCGTCCGCGGTGCTTCCCCGTCTAGCCCCCACCCTCCTCCCCGGTCCGTGCCCCGCACGCCCCTACCTTCCGGGCTCTCCCTGCGCTTGCACACGGCGGCTGCAGGCACAATGCGCGCGGCGGCGGCGGCGGCGGCGGGAGCCGGAAAGAAAGGAGAGGCAGAGAGTTAGCAATCGCGGGGACGAGGGCGGCGGGGGCCAGGGGGCCGGCGCGCGGGCGGGGACACTGACCCGGCTTGGAGTGAAGTTTCCCCATGCTGGGGGAGCGGCTGGAGGGGGCGTCCCTAAGCCATGCGCCCGGCCGGCGGGCCCTGAAGGCTCGCCGCGCCTTGTCTCGCTCTCCTCCTCCTGAAGCAGCCCCGGAGCTGAGCGGAGCCCGAGGAAGCGCCGGGACTCGCTCCTGCCGCTGTTGCCGCGGCCGGACTGACGCCCGGGCGAGCCGAGCCCCCAGCCCGCCGCCGCGGCCTGCGCCTCCCCGCGCGCCCATTGGCCGGGCGCGGCGCATCAAAGGCGAGGCGGACCGCCGAGGGGGCGGGGCCGGAGCACTGGGGGCGGGGCGTGGAGAAGGGCTTAGGGCTGGACACAGCGCCCCCCTCCAGGCTTCGGTCTTTGACCCGGGCCGGCGGCTGGGGACCCGGGACTGGGGACTAGAGGTGGGGTTGGGTGGTGGAGGGAGGCGGAGGAGCTCTGGTCAGTAGGAATATTGGGACAGACACCCTCTTGGGTTCTGCCCGCTGTAGAACAACTGCTCCTCTCACAACGCTGCTCACGGCGCTGTGTGTTCCCTGCGCTCGATTTTTCCTGGAAGCGGACTGAATTCTGCGGCTCCACTTTACAGGTGATGAAACTGAGATCGGAGACGAGATGCTGCTCGGAGCGCCCGCGAGCGCTTTGCCCTTTCCCAAGTCTTGCACGGTCGGACTTCGGCAGAAAATGTTCGCTATTCCCCGCCCAAAGCCCGCCCCGCTTCTCCTCCGAACCTCTCTCTAGGCTTCGATTTGGTTGTGCAGGAGAAGCCCCCATTGCGCCTCCGGCCAACTGTGGACCCAGCCAGCTCGCGGCGGCTACAAGTGTCCGAAAGCCGCAAGTTGCCAGCCAATCGCTCTGTCCTCTCCTCCCGGGCCCGTGGGTGCCCGCCGGGGGGTCGGGGCGCGCTGCCAGCTGTGCGGCCCGGAAGGGGGTAACCGCTGGGTCTTTGATCTTCCTGGGTTTCCGCTCCCCGCTGCAGTTCGCCAGACCCAAGGGCTTGTTTGTTTTGTCTGGGGAGGTCTCTGCGGAGGGGAGGGCGACATCAAGGGGTTCCACTCCACCTTTGTGGTTCTCAGAGAGCACGCCTGCTCTGCTGGGGACACTTGGGGCCTGTTAAGTTCGGCCTGGTACTGGGCAGTCTGGGCGTGGGAAAAGAAAACCCTGTGCAAGGAGAGAAGAAAAGCGCTGCCCCTTGGACTGAGTTCTCTGTGTGAGCCTCCGTTTTACAGACTGTAAAACGGAGGCTCAATTCTGTCCTTTTTGCCAACTCCTTAGAGGGACACTGCCCAACAGAAAGATAATGTGAGCAACATAGGTAACTTAAAATTTTCTAGTAGCCACATTTTTTTTTAAGTAAAAAGCAACATTAACTAATTTTAATGTATTTTATTTAACCCAATAGATCAAAAATATTTCAATTTCAACATATAATGAGATGTACATTCTCTGTTTTGCATTGTTTAAAATCTGGTATATTTTACACTCAGAGCATAACTCAACCCAGATGAGCCATACTGCAAGGGATCGATGGCCACAGGTGTTTGGGCATCACAACTCTGCAGCATCTACATGTCTCCGAAGGATATTGGGGACTGCGTGGCCCTCTAGAGTCATAAATCCCTTCATCCAACAGTATCTTACTTCCATCCTTCAAATTTGCTTTTTACATCCCCTTTTGCAGAGAAATGAAGGCTACTCTTATAAGCAGGTACACAGCAAGCTGTGTTCCATTTGAGGAGTGCTGGGACCACCACCACCACCCCAAAAAATAGTTATTATTGTTCATTTTATATTGCATTTCTCTATACAGTACCTGGCACTTCCCAGGTGGCACCAGTGGTAAAGAACCCACTTGCCAATGAAGGAGTCATAAGAGACACGGGTTCAATCCCTGGGTCAGGAAGATCTCCTGGAGGAGGGCACAGCAATCCACTCCAGTACTCTTGCCTGGAGAATCCCATGGACAGAGGAGCCTGGCGGGCTACAGTCCATGGTGTCGGAAAGACTCGGAAATGACTGAAATGACTAAGCATGCATGAATACAGTATCTACTGTATGTCAGCCATTGTCTTAAGTCATGTATAACTCTTACAACCACTGTCTGATGCAGGTTCATACTTGTTCTATAAAAGAGGAAACCTACTAGGCTCAGAGTGGTGAAGTCACTTGCCCAAGGTCACACAGCTAGTCAGTGACCTGGTTAGGAACTGAGCCCAATCCTGTTGATTCCATTGCCCATGTTGTTTTTACATTGCCCATGTTGTCCCAACACTGTCCAAACTTAACATTCCAGCTGTGTGACAAGCACTGTTTCAGGCACTTAAGATACATCAGTGAAAAAAACAAAAAATCCCCACTCTCACGGAACTTGCACTCTACTGGAAGGAAGACTGAGAATAAACATAAAGAACAGGCAAATAGTACTCTAAGTTCACAGGCATCACCAGCTAGAGCAGTGGTTCTCAACTGAGGGCAGTTTTGCACTTTGGGGGGCATTTGGGATTGTTTGAAGGCATCTGGTAAGTAGACGCTAGGATTGCTGCTAAACATCCTAGAATGCACAGGACAGCCACCTGAAAGACTGATCCAGCCCCGAGTGTCAATAGTGCCAAAGTGAGAACCTCTGGGCAGCAGTGAGAATGAATGAGCAAAGCAGGGTGCCAGGGATCAGAAGTGAGAGGGAGGTGGGGGCTCTGCATGTCTGAATTCCAGTAGGAGCTTTCCTGCAGACCCCTCCGAAGGAAATGGAATTTGGTTGAGGGAGGAGGGATGCTGGATGTCTCTCTCACCCCCACCCCCCACTGGTGCCAGGGTGCACCTAAATCAAAGCAAAACTCGGAGCGGTCTTTCTCACAGTGCTCTGAAAGTTGGTTACTTCCTTAAACCGGTCATGGCTTTCTTCCTGCATGAGAAAAAAGTATCCCCTCATCCCCTTGGGAATTTCTTTTTACAGTTCAAAAAGAGATAAAAGCAAGAACTAAAACTCTGCAGTTACCAGCTTTGAGTCTTAAAGGAAGTAAATCCCAAATGTCCAGCCCAGACACAAAGCTCCCCCTCCACCTTCAGCCTGGCCCTTCCCAGCCCGGCAGGCGCCTGGGGCTTCACTGCTATGGGAACCATGACATGCCCACCCCCACCAACCTGGTCCTAGGGGGAGACACAAGAGAGGTGGGCCTGATGCTGAAACCTTAGGCTGTCCAGAGCTCTGAGGAGGGGTGCTCCAGAGGTCACCAGCCCACCATCCACCTGGGATGGCTATTCGCCCTTTGCTAGCTTCTGGCCCCATGACTTGCTGTCCTTTTATGTGTTTTAATAATTTATCTGGCCCACTTCTTGGGCTGTATACTTACAGTGACACATCTTTTTCTTTGAAGATTTCCCATCCTTTGAGGGAGGAGAATGGGGAAGGAAGGCAAGGAAGAGATAAGAGAGAGAGATAATAACAGAAACGGGTTTCATGGGGCTTGAGATTTAGCAAGGCTGGTTTAGGTGAAATCTGTTAGACATGGAGCTGGGAGGTTTAAACACACACACACACACACTCATCACCCTGGTTGGCTGTCCCATGCTTGTCCCCAAGTTAAGCCATCTGCTCTGGTCCCCTTCAAATGCCACTTCCTAGAAGAAGCCCTTCTTGGCCTTCCTGCCCGAAGAACTCTGACCACTCTGAAGAGTCAAGTTCCCCTCCCCACCTCTCTCCACTTAACACTCCTTTATTTTTTAAGGATGGAGCTAAATTTCCCTTCTGGAGTTAGGGCTCCTTGAGTTCTTGCCTGACTTGCATGTCTAGATGCAGTACCCAGCATTGCCCATAGGAGGTGCTCTATATGAAACTAGAGGACCCCACCCGGTCCCATCTCTACCTTGTGACATGTTGTGGTCAATAAGAGGGTGGGAGGGCTTCCAAGAATATGAGCTGGGATATATTAAAGAAAAAAGAATGTCCAAATTTGGCTGGCTCCCCCTAGATCCCTGGAGTTGCTTCATGCCACAGCTGCCTGGTAAGTTTCAGCACTGTGTGTGTGTTAGTCATTCAGTCGTGTCCAACTCTTTTGCAACCCGGTGGACTATAGCCTACCAGGTTCCTCTTGTCCATGGATTCTCCAGGAAAGACTGGAGTGGGTTGCCATTTCCTTCTCCAAGGTATCTTCCCAACCCAGGGATCGAACCCAGGTCTCCTGCGTTGGCAGGCAGATTCTTTACTGTCTGAGCCACCAAGAAAGCCTGGTTTGGGTGAGAATAGGAAAGTTAAACTGTGCTGTATGGGGCATCCCTGGTGGCTCAGTGGTAAAGAATTCGCCTGTCAGGGCAGAAGACACAAGTTCAATCCCTGATCCAGGAAGATCCTACATGCTACAGGGCAGCTAAGCCCATGTGCCACAACTACCAAGCCTGTGCCCTAGAGCCCAGGAGCCACCGCTGCTGAGCCCGCATGCTGAAGCCCCGAGCCCTAGAGCCCGTGCTTCATAACAAGAGAAGCCACTGCATTGAGAAGCCTGCACACCGCAACGAAGAGTAGCCCCCGCTCACACAGCTAGGAAAAGCCCACGCAGCAGCGAAGACCCAGCACAGCCAAAAATAAGTAAATAAATAAAATTTTTTAAAAAACTGTCCTACGTGAAAAAGTCACAGGAATTTTCAATATGGCAACCAGGAAAGAGAAGGAAAGAGTGACAAAGGAAACAGCATGAGGAGAAAGTGACAAATAAAAGGGCCCACGAAGGGGCAATCCAGTGAGCTAGGGACAGTCGATCCATTTTCAGGACAGTGAAGACTAAAACGTGATTGGCAGTTGTCACTTGCTCTGCTCGGTGCTGGAATTGCCCTTCATCCCTCCAAACCTCGGCAAAACCCTAACCACATCTCCAGGGTAATGGCGCAGGACAGAAGGAAGGAAGCAGAAAGATGGCCCAAACGTAGATCATCCATCCATAGGTCAACAGGCCACAGTCTTCAGAGTGGAGATGTTCATCAGGAGGGAAAGATGGGAGCAAGAGGGAGCCAGGAGGAACGCCAGCCCCAGCATCAGTCCTTGGAGGTGAGCGGAGGGCGTCTGGACCAGGGGTACTGTCCTCAAGCCACTCTATCCAGGTGTTAGAGGAGAGACCCCAAGGACAGATGCTGGCACCTAAATGTTGATAAAACTGAATTGAATTTTTGTGCTGCTGACACCTCCTGGGTCAAGAGTGTTTCAGCAAGTTCAGAATGCAGGCATGCTAGGTGACCTTGGAGGAGGGAGAGAGACAGCCCAGCCTCAGCATGGCCTGCTCTCCTCCACTCCCTGCCTCTCTGCTCCTCTCCAGGCCCCTCTGAGAAGTCCTTCCAGCCTCAATACCACTCTGTCTACTTCCAGACTTCTTTCACAAAAGGGAGAAAGAAACTCCCATCTTATGAAGACTTTGTTTTTCAGTAACAATCTGGGCCTACTCCCCATACTCAGTCTGCTCATCCAGAAGACAGAAAGAAGGGCCCAAGAGATCAGTCTTTCCCAAAAGGATGTCCATCGAACACCAGAATTATGAGATGCTCTTACTACATGAAAGAAAGAGCTCTGTGGGCCCTGGCCTAGCAAAGGGAGACAAGTTCCTCTTCTGCAGAACTTGTCAGAACCTTCAGGGAGTGCCCCAGCTGTGTGAGTTTCTGAAAGGAGGGCATCCTAAGCAGTTTTTTTCAAACTCACTGGACTGGGGAACCCTTTCTGGGAGACACAAGTGAAAATGAACATTCATGGGACAGCCTTTGGAAAATGCTAGACTTGGTGTCTTCTAAGGTTCCTTCCAATCAGAAATTCCAAGTGCTAAATCCAGGGTCCTAGCCTAGAAGGGTGGCAGTAAGGAAAGTTCAGTGGGGATAGAGCCAGTGTGGGGAGGTTCCCTGAAAGAGTAGTCATGTGTGTTTAATGGTGTGCATTTAATGTATTTCAGAACATATGCATCCACCTCCACGCCTCTGAACAGTCAGATACCTACAACCCATGAGAATTCATGTGGGGCTTCTTAAGGCCAAAGCTCGAGGCAAGACGGAAAAGCATTACTGTTCCAAAGCTTGCAGTGTTTGCCTCCCTCACCTACCTTCCCTTCTAGTTTAGCCTCGCCCCCCTCTCCTGTTCCTCCACCACCATCACCTTCTTTTCCTTCCATTTCACAGAGCACAGTTTCAGGGCGGCCCTGTTGCCATGTTGGTACACATGACCTCTTTACTCCTTGGCCACAGCTGATTGGATGCCTAACCCACGAGCTTGGCCAATTAGGATCTCTTTGCAGAATTTGACTAGCAAGGCCCAGGGTCTGGGGTCTGCTTGCTGGTGATCTCTGAAGCTGAAGGGCTCTGTAGTTTCCGTAGCTCCAGGGACTGGAGCAGCTGCTTAGGCATCCATGTGGGCTGATGAACAAGCAGAAAGAAGCAGGGGTAGGAGCTGTCGGAAAGAGAGATAGTAAGCCAGGTGAAGAAAGATGTGCAGAGAGACAGACAGAACGTCTTGGTCCCTGATGCTGCCTGTACGCAACTCCTAATCTTGTTAGTTCTGCCTATGTATTCTATGCAGAACTGAGAGACCCTTGGTTCCCCCGTCTTGGGCTGGTGTCAAAGAGCCTAGATGAGAGTTCCCTGGAATTTAATGTGCATATGAATCCCCTGGAATCATGTTAAAATGCAGTCTGGTATGGGACCTGAGAATCTGCTTTCTAACAAGCTCCAGGATGAGACTGATGCTGTTGGTTTATAAACTGCATTCAAGACTCTAGAAAGTGAAGTCTTCTCAACAGCCACTAGTGTTACAGAACTTGCCTCTTCATTGAGTAAGTTGCAGTACTGGGCAGAAGAAGGAGGAAAAGACATCAGGATAAAGGGACCTGAGAAATAAAGATACTCTCTTTCACCACATCGTTCAACAAAGATTTTTGAGGGTCTAATTTATACCAGGCTTTTATGTTGACAAAACAGACAAACATAAGTCAGTGCAATATTTGGTGTGTCTGTGGGGAAAATCAAGGAGGAAAGAGGGAGACGAAATACTGGGAGAGGGGTTGCAATTTTAGATAAAGGGGCCAGAGGGTAGTCTTTATGCAAAGATGTGAAAATTAGGAAGGGAGCCATAAGGATGCCAGGAGAAAGGAGGTTCAGGCAGCGGGAACAGCAGGTGCAAAGGTCCCGAGGCAGGGACATGCCAGGAATGTTTTGCAAACAAGGAAGCCAGTGGCTGTGAAGCAGAGAAAGTAGAGAGGAGGGGAAGATGAGGTGGGAAGGTGACAAGGCTAGTCTGTGGGAACCTTGTGGGCGTTGGCAAGGATGTCAGCTTTACTAGAGAGAGATGGCTGCTGTTAGGGGATTGTGAACCAGAGTGACAAGGCTGCTGAGTTGAGAGCAGAGTGGGAAGACAGGGGTGGTGGAGGAGATCAGGCAGGGGCAAGGAGACCCACCAAGAGGAGATGGCAGCAGCCTCGGCAAGACACGAGAGTGGTTGAGACCAGGATGATGGCAGTGGAGGAGGTGAGAGGTCGTGGGCCGAATGTGCTTGGAAGTCAGAGGCGACAAGACTAGCTAATAAACTGGATGTTGGGTGGAAGAGAAAGAACCGAGTTAAGGAAGATGATAAAATGGCCTGAGCAGCTGGGACGAGGAAGCTGCCACTAACCGAGATGATGAAGCCTACAGTGGGCGCTGTCTACAGAGCAGAGAAGCTGAGGACTCAGACTGAACATGTTCTTTGGAGAGGCCTGTTGGGTATCTGAGCAGTCAGATCAAGTAGGCAGTTGGATCCGTTCACCTAGGGTTCAGAAGTTGCGGGCTGAAAGCTACACCTGGGTGTCATAAACCTCGAGAGGGAATTTAAAGCCCGACATTGGATGAGCTCCCCTGGGGATTGAGTGCAGCCAGAGAACAGAAGAGGGCCAAGGACAGAGCAAGTCTGGAGGATGGCGAGTATCTGCCCATCTCCTGGAAATCTCCGCAGCTCCGCGACCCCTTGACCTCCATCCCATCTACGCAGCTCCCCTCCTAGAGAAGCCCTGCTCAGTAAATCCTTCTCTTACCTGCTCACCCCACCCCTGCCACCCGCCCCCACTCCACAGCAGGCAGGATTCCTGGCTCAGCATCTGAAGTCTCAAAGCAGTTCTTTGTTCAAACCAGCCCTGGAGATAAACGAGACAATGTGTGCAAAGTGCTCTGGGCTGCCGGCTGGGGACCCATGGAGGCCAGCTCTCTCTCTGACAAAGTGGATACGGCAGAGCTCCGCACCCTCCCCAAGTCAGCCGTGTCTGGGACTGTGTCACAGCACCCGGTGCCTGGCACACAGTAGGGGCTTTAGACATGTTTGTTGTGGACAGGAATGACAGCAAAGGGGCCCATCTGAGAAGAGGTGATGCTATCTCTCCTTGGACATCTCCCAGAGTTCTCTAAATCCCCCTCCCACGTCATTTGTGTTTCTTCTGACTCTGTGCCCAAGAGAGGTCACTGCCACCCTATGGCTCTCAGCAGCTTTTGGCCATATCACACCTACCCCTAGCCAGAGTGGGAAGGCAGATGGAGGTGTTCATACACCCAGCTACTACTGTGGTCCCTTCCCTCTGAAACCACAGGGCCAAGTGTTTTCTCCTCCATAGAACAGAGAATTCTTCATTTGCATCTTCCAGCAGAGAGCTGGGGTGCATCCTCCACCTGGAGCCACTTTTGACATCCTCGTCTGCGGACCTCTCTGGGTGACAAGTATCTTTGTACTCAGCCCCCTTCCCCAACCCCTCCCTCCCTCCCTGGGTTCTGACTCTTTCTTACAGGCTTCCGTCTGCACAAAGGGACCATTGAGAGGCAGGCCGTGGGACGCCGCCTTTGATCTGGGGTTCTAATAACGTGTGTATGTTTGCGTTCCAAAACAATGCAGCCGCCTCGCTGGATAGATGGAGGCGGGGGAGGACCAGAAAGTCGGCAGGACGCTTACAGTGGAGGCTGGGCAGTGAGCATCAGCTTGCTGGTTGGCACCTTTGGAGAGCACCTTGGCTGAGTCTGGCTGGTGAGGTTACACAGACCAAGACCCTGGCACGGCCGTGCTTTGCCAGATGCCCCTGAGCTCCACAGAGCCGGTGATCATGGGTTCACCAGGGGAATGGAGGAAAAGACAAAGGAGGGGTTTGGACAGGTAGAAGAAAGAAGTGAAAGTGTCAGTCACTCAGTCATGTCTGACTCTTTGCGATCCCATGGACTGTAGCCCACCAGGCTCCTCTGTCCATGGGATTCTCCAGCCCAGAATTCTGAAGTGGGTTGCCATTTCCGTCTCCAGGGGATCTTCCCTACTGAGGGATCAAACCTGCATCCCCTGTATTAAAGGCAGATTCTTTACCATCTGAGCCACAGCGTTGGTGGCATCTTCCCAGTCTAAAGGGGCAGCTGCAGCTCAGTGCCAGTTTCCACTCAAGGACCCTGAGTTACTAGATCTTTCAATTTTTCAGGAGTAGCTGCAAATCCATGTTTCTAGGTGAAATCTCCAAATTTTCAAATATTGGCAGTTAGTTCAAAAAAACATATAAATTATGATGTAGGCCAAATGAAACATGCACTCCTGCTGGGATCCTGCCCCTGGGCACCTGCTTCACCCTCTGCTTAGGTAAACGCATCCAGAGAAAATGTACACTGGAGACAGGCGAGGCGGGGGAAAGGAAATGATTCAGACCAGACCCAGGCTCTCTTCAAAAGGGAAAAACAGGATGATGATGGCAGACTCATGCCCCCTGCCCCAGTGTCCCCCAAACGCCCTCCCTGCCATCGCATTACCCCTCCAATCTCTCAGCAAATGGGTACTAAGTCCCTCCAGTGGGCCAGGACTAGGCTGGAAGCAGGAGATGCAGGAATGAATCAGAAAGGACTCCCTCAAGTCCAGGCAACCAGATAGAAATGTGGCGAGCTAGGCTGTGCTGGGGGCTCACTATTGCCAGGCTCTGTGTGAAGGCTTGTATGCATTTTATTACCTCACAGGGATTCTCAAGGAGAATAACGGAATTTACCAACACAGTGGCAGAGGCTAGATTCCCCACTGCCTGCTAGCCGAGCTCCTGCATGCGGTCACTACTCTTCACTGTTTCATGGGCTGCAAGATAGGTCTCCCAGGTTTGTGCCACGTAACACTTGGTATTGTGCAGTATATAACTTGTGTAACTATACGTGCCAACCCTGTGGTAGGACAAATTACAACAAATTAAGTGTTCATCAGTTCAGTTCAGTCACTCAGTTGTGTCCGACTCTTTGTGACCCCATGAATTGCAGCATGCCAGGCCTCCCTGTCCATCACCAACTCCCAGAGTTCACCCAGACGCACATCTATCGAGTCAGTGATGCCATCCAGCCATCTCATCCACTGTCGTCCCCTTGTCCTCCTGCCCCCAATCCCTCCCAGTATCAGAGTCTTTTCCAATGAGTCAACTCTTCACATGAGGTGGCCAAAGTACTGGAGTTTCAGCTTTAGCATCAGTCCTTCCAAAGAAATCCCAGGGCTGATTTCCTTCAGAATGGACTGGTTGGATCTCCTTGCAGTCCAAGGGACTCTCAAGAGTCTTCTCCAACACCACAGTTCAAAGGCATCAATTCTTCGGCGCTCAGCTTTCTTCACAATCCAACTCTCACATCCATACATGACCACTGGAAAAACCATAGCCTTGTCTAGATGGACCTTTGTTGACAAAGTAATGTCTCTGCTTTTCAATATGCTATCTAGGTTGGTCATAACATTCCTTCCAAGGAGTAAGCGTCTTTTAATTTCACGGCTGCAGTCACCATCTGCAGTGATTTTGGAGCCCCCAAAAATAAAGTCTGACACTGTTTCCACTGTTTCCCCATCTATTTCCCATGAAGTGATGGGACCTGATGCCATGATCTTCGTTTTCTGAATGTTGAGCTTTAAGCCAACTTTTTCACTCTCCTCTTTCACATTCATCAAGAGACTTTTTAGTTCCTCTTCACTTTCTGCCATAAGGGTGGTATCATCTGCATATCTGAGGTTATTGATATTTCTCCCGGCAATCTTGATTCCAGCTTGTGCTTCTTCCAGCTCAGCATTTCTCATGATGTACTCTGCATATAAGTTAAATAAGCAGGGTGACAATATACAGCCTTGACGTACTCCTTTTCCTATTTGGAACCAGTCTGTTGTTCCATGTCCAGTTCTAACTGTTGCTTCCTGACTTGCATACAAATTTCTCAAAAGGCAGGTCAGGTGGTCTGATATTCCCATCTCTTTGAGAATTTTCCACAGTTTACTGTGATCCACACAATCAAAGGCTTTGGCATAGTCAATAAAGCAGAAATAGATGTTTTTCTGGAATTCTCTTGCTTAGGTACATATAAAGTCCAAGAATGTTGTGGCCAGGGCCTCTCCTGAGAGCCTTCTTCCCAGCATAAATCTTGCATCTGGAGAATAAAAAAATTCCTCCTTTGCCCAGACCATCTGCCTCCCATGGGTACATGAGAGAGGCAGAGTTGAACATAGCACTTCCTGGCTCCAATATTTGCCCTCAGTTTTCTTGTCTATAAATGGGGATTGTAGTTAAGATGTAATTCTAACATCCCTGAAACAAGTGAAGCGGGATTCTAGGCTCAAAAAGGTAGCTCTGCCTTCCTCACCTGCCAGGAGAGTAAAGTTGAGCCCCTATTTATCCTCACTTCCTCCACCTATCAGCTGATAAAGAATCCGCCTGCAATGCAGGAGACCCCGGTTTGATTCCTGGGTCAGGAAGATCCGCTGGAGAAGAGATAGGCTACCCACTCCAGTTTTCTCAGGCTTCCCTTGTGGCTCAGCTCGTAAAGAATCTGCCTGCAATGCAGGAAACCTGGGTTCAATCCCTGGGTTGGGAAGACCCCCTGGAGAAGGGAAAGGTTACCCACTCCAGAATTCCGACCTGGAGAATTCCATGGACTGTATAGTCATGGGGTTGCAAAGAGTCGGACACGACTGAGCAACTTTCACTTTCACCTCCATCTATAAACAGTAGACAGCTCCCAGCTCGGCCTGGGCTCTTGGTAAGCTTCAGCAGTCATTAATGTTGCCTCTCGTCATCATCATCATCTCCATAACCTTCCATGGTTGGAACTATGCTGCAGAGGGCCGTGCCCTCCTCCTGCATAAAGCCTCCCGTGGTTCCCGCTGCCATCAGGCATCAGGCCAACCCTTTCCAAGAACTCACTGGGCTGCGCAGGCCAGCTGACCTTTCGTGTTTGCAACATAAGAGCAACGGGATGAAGCTCCCAGACAGTGTGAAGTGGAATGGGGCCCGCCCAGCCTGCCGCCTTCCATCTGGGCTGCTCTTCTCCCTGAGCAGGGGGGCCAGGGCTCCTCTATCCATTGCCCTGGATCACTTCAGGGAGGGCACTGGGGAGGAGGGCTGGTCACAACTCATTATCCAAGGTTGGCAAGTCAGGCCTTAAGAGAATGGCGCTGGCCTCAGAAAGGAAAGGGTGGAGGAGGGACGAGCTGACAGGTCTGGGAGCCCCACTGCTCTGCTCCCAGCTCCTCCCCTAAACCCTTAACCACCTTCTTTGTAGGAGGATACTCTTGGGGGCCCAAGTGGTTCAAGGGAAAATACAGAGGGCTAGTAATAACCTTTACAAAGCTCCTCGGCCTCACTAAAATCCCAGAGAATGGGAAGTAAACAGCAATAAGACACCTTTAAAGGGCTTTAATCAGAGGAGAGCTGTAATCACTCTCAAGCCAATGTCCCCTTCATACAAGGCAACGTTTTAATGCACATGTAACATTCTAGATACTCTTACTTCAGAATGCAACCCACTCCAGTACTCTTCCCTGGAGAATCCCATGGACAGAGGAGCCTGGCAGACTGCAGTCCGTGGGGTCTTGGGGAGTTGGACACGACTGAGCAACTTCACTTATTTACTTACTTACTTTAGATGCTGCTGCTGCTAAGTCACTTTAGTCGTGTCTGACTCTGTGCGACCCCATAGATGGCAGCCTACCAGGCTCCCTCATCCCTGGGATTCTCCAGGCAAGAACACTGGAGTGGGTTGCCATTTCCTTCTCCAATGCATGAAAGTGAAAAGTGAAAGTGAAGTCGCTCAGTTGTGTCCGACCCTCAGCGACCCCATGGACTGCAGCCTTCCAGGCTCCTCCGTCCATGGGATTTTCCAGGCAAGAGTACCGGAGTGGGGTGCCATTGCCTTCTCTGTACTTTAGATGAAGATCATTCAAATTTCAAAAAGACTTAAATGCCAATCAAACTGCTAATTCTTCTGTTCTTAAAGACAACAATGTGTGGGGTGGTCCAGTGGTTAGGAATCCATATTCCGCTGTAGGGGCATGGGTTAGATTCCCTGGTTGGGCAGCCAAGATCCCTCTAGCTATGTGATGCAGCCACACACACAAAAATAGGAATAGGTGCCAGCATTTCAAAAGGCAGTGTTGGGGAGCCCTCTTATCTCATATCCTGTTCCTCCTTGAGCTCCAGCATCTGGCCAGTTCCTCAGACACCCAAGGGGCCTCCTGAGTCTGTCCTCTTGCTTCGGCTCCACTCCCTGCCCTCCCCAGTCCAGCCTCCTGCTCATCCTTCAGCCCTGGCATGGGTGTCACTTCTTCCTCCACAAGCCAGCTGTTCTCTTCCTGTTTTAGCCCCCAGCTGGAGTCCTGGAGAGCTCTGACCTTCAACCCAAGTGGCTTAGTAACATGGTCCTTCATCTCCCCACTCTCACAATCATCAGATGGAATTCTGGACCAGCTGTTAACATACAGAGCCAAGGCTGTTGTTTGCAGGATGAGCAGGAATAGGGATCCATCCTACTTCTGTGCAGCTTCCCTCTGAAAATCAGTCCCCAGCCAATCTCCGGCCAGAGGACCACCTCCATACAGCTTGTGGAACCCGCGTGGTGACAGGCTGTCAACACTGACCACCCCATCCACCCCACACTGGATGCTAAGTTCAAGGTGATTCGTTGAGGGGCTGTCTTCAGGCTTCCCCCGACCCAGTGTGGGACAGTCACCAAACTGGGTCTGCTGGTCAGTGCTGAGACAAATCCAACTGTGGGAGATGAGCACATAACAGCATTGATGAAGGTGAGTCATGAGCTAAGGTATGGAAAGGCTTTACACAGAGCCTGGCTAATAGCAGACATACAGTAAAAGGGAGCTTGTCATTATTATTAAAAGAGCACCCCAAAATAATGTTTTCTTTAGGACTTTCTGGCTGTAAGTGACAGTGACAAAAACCTAATAAAACGAATCCAAGCAAAAAGGAAGGTTATGGGCTCACATAACCCAGATGCTGGGAGGACAGATCATGGGCAGCTTCAATTTATAACCTGAAAACTTTGTGTTGAGAGTGAAAAAGATAATTATTTACCTCCCCCAGCCCAGATGAGAAAAATCCTGGGGAAGGACTCTGATTGGTCTAGCTTGTGTCATGTACACATTCCTGGACTAGAGGAATTTGGTGGGTCCAGCTTGAGTCAGATGCCCAACCTCATGGCCAGATAGAGTTGATTGGCAGCCCCATCTCAATGACAATAGTTGATGAGAAGGAGCAAGTCCCCTAAAGTAAGGGGGAAAAGGAAACAGTTTCTTACCTAAGGAAGGCAGAATGTCCTCATAACTCTACCCTTCTGATACATGAACTCAAGGCCTGCCAAAGAGGTATTTACCTTCACTTTATGGATGGGGAGTCTCAAATCTATGCAATGACTTGCTCAAGGTCACATGATCTATAAGTGGGGGCCCTAGAACTCAGTCTCGGAGCATCTGCCTCCATAATTTTCCTCACATCTAATCCCTTTCTTTCTTCAGAAAGAAGAGAAGGGTTGACTGAACACAGGCACTCATATTTCCCAACTCAGCTACCTTCTTGGGTTAGTCCAGCTCATCCAGAGCCAAGCTGGATCTTTGGAAATGTCTTTGAATGGGTGAACTCGACCTCTTGAAATTGACCCCTGGGAAAGCAAAAGGGAAGACAGTAGAGACATAGGAATGAGAGACTGAACAATTTGAGAAGCAGGTTAACAGTCGTCCTTGACCTTGAAACACAGGTGACCTGGAGACAAGAAAGGAAAGCTGGTCTAAAAAGGAAAGAAAAGCTGGCTTGGTGAGGGAACCAGAGGGGGGAAAAATACTTTAGTTGAAAACAGAATAGAAAAATATATATCATACCTGGCCCAGGGCTACCCTCTGAAGCCTGGTCTCGATGTTGAGAAAAATGATTCTAAGATTCTCTCCTGTTGACTAGAACCATAATACCTCCCTCTCCAGATGGTTGTGGGCCTCCAGGGATGAAAGGAAACCATGAAGGGGGTGTCAGCATCAAGACGGATCCCCGGGTCAACTGACACTCCTGGAAGGGGGCCAGGTGCCACCCTTGAGAGCAAATAATTCATTCTCTGACGAGATGGCAAGAAATTTACTTTTCAGAATACTCAGAGGCCAGTCTCTCTCCTTCTTCCTGACCTGCCCACAGTACATCCTAGTCTGGCTTCTGCAACCCCCTTCTTCCAAGAACATCCAATGATTTTCCTTTCCTACCTCCTTACTATCCGAATCTACCTGTCCTGTGGCCTCTTCATTCACTGCTGTACAAGAAGCCCAGCTAATCTGCCTGATGTCACTGGAGTGACTGTAGGTGTCTTGGGTGAAGGTGCCAGTCATCTTTCCTTCCCAAAGAACACACTTAACACATGACAGAGGGCTTGTCCCCTAGGCTGACCTTAGGGTTTGAATAGGGCATGCCAACAACTCATCTCCAGGCTTTCGGGCATCCCAATACATCCTTTCACAACCAATAAGGTGCCAGGTCCCATCCATTCTTCTGAAATCTCCCTTTGATCTGCATTCTCTCCCTCCACACTGCCACTGTCCAGGTGTGATTGGCTAAATATGGCCACACATGGTTTGTCACTCTCCCTATGGAGCAGAGGCATTTATTTTCCCCCTTGATTTCGGGTTGGCCCTGTGACTACTGAACCAGTGGAGTGAAGGAGAAGCGAGCCTGTGCACGTGCTGGGCCTAGCCTTTAAGAGGATGGGCAGCTTTGTTTTCTCCCACTTGGAATGCTCTCTTCTGGAACACTCACTCCCAGAACCCAGCTGAAATGCTGGAAGACCAAGCCCCATGAAGAGGTCATACCTCTATGTCAGTCAACAGCACCAGCTCAGTTTCCAGCAGCCAGCCACAACCACCAGCCTTTGGAGTGCGCCATCTTGGATGTCTAGCATGAAAGAGTCCCCAGTTGACAGAAATCCCAGTCGACATCACACGGAGCAGAAGAGCTACCCCACTGGGCCCATTTAACCCTCAAAATCACAAGAGATAATAAAATGGTCAAGTCACTGAGTTTTCTGGTGGTTTGTTTCATAGCGATAAATACCTGAACTCCAGAATCAAACTTCCATCTCCCCTGTTGCAACCATTTGCTAACTATCTCCAAGCCGGCACACTCGTCTATTCTCGAGGGTTCTTTTCCAAGCCCAGAACTTAGTGTGTCATTCTTCTGAAGACTTCAACAGCTTCTCATGGGACATGATAATAGTACTTAGCCCATGGATTACCAGGGCAGCTTTATTAAGTACAGATGTGCCATTAAAAGTCTTTGAATCAGGCTATCAGATGGAGAAAAAACATGGCTGGTGTGGCAGATTAAGTTATTTGTCCATTATTCTTCCTTGTCTGCCTTTACCATGAGCCCTGATGAGCAGAGGGAAGTCTCTCACACCAGTGGGCTTGGCTGTGTAATTCATTTCACCCAGTTGAATATCGGCAAAAGCAACACTGTGCCAGTTCCAAGACAAGACCTTGAGAGGCGTCGCATATTTCTGCTCTTCCCTCTTGCACTGTTACCGTTCACTGTGAAAGAGTGTGCCCAAGATGACCACCAGCCTTTCAGCCTGGGTCCCAAGATGAGAGATATGAACCCAACCCCCAGCCTGGACCTGACTAACTTACAGAACTGTAGTGAGAAAAATTTGTTATTCTATCCCTTAGGGGTCACCGGTGACACAGCATCATTGCAGTAAGACCCTATGGACTGCAGCCCACCAGGCTCCTCTGTCCATGGGATTTTCCAGGCAAGAATACTGGAGTGAGTTTCCATGCCCTTCTCCAGGGGATCTTCCTGACCCAGGAATCAAACCCCAGTCTCCTGCATTGCAGGCAGATTCTTTATCATCTGAGCTACCACATCTCAACTAATATATCCGTGATTCCAAAGCATATCTCTGATAGAGAGCCATTGGCCCAAAGGATAAAGTCACAGATGCTTAGACTGGCATTCAAGATCTTCTTCAGTCTGACTCCCAGTTATCTTTCTGGCCTCAACTCCCAGCTTTCTCTTCTGTTTTTTTTTTGTTTTTTTTTTTTTTCCTTTTGTTTCTGTTTTTTTTTTTTTTTTTTAAGCTTTCTTTTCTGAACCAGTCAGGAGTCTGGGTGCTAAAACAGAATCCAACCCTGATGAACCCTAACATAAAAGGTACCCAGAGGTAGCTGTAAAATCAGACGGAGAAAATGGACAGAAAACAAGAAAAGTCAGGCAGGTGAGACCAGGGTCAGAAGAGACACAGTCAGAAAAAGAGAGCACTGTTCGTCACCTGGACTCTGGACACTGGATATTTAAGCCACTGCTTGCAGAGAGGGGATCTTGGGTTCTCCAGCTCCTTTGGAGAGGGAAGCACCCCCACTGGCACAGTCACATGCTAACCACCACTAGGGAAAGACCAGGTGGGACTCCTAAAGAGGACAGGGTCAGACTCCAGGCAGCCAGAATCCCCACAAACCTCCCCTGAACCTCCGTACTCCCTATGAAGAAGAAATGAGTTCACGTTTGTAAAACTGTTGACTGTTTCCAGCAAATAGAAAGTGCCATAGGAAAAGTGTTAGTCCTCAGTCATGTCCGATTCCTTGCGACCCCATGGACTGTAGCCCTCCAGGCTCCTCTGTCCATGGGAGTCTCCAGGCAAGAATACTGGAGTAGGTAGCCATTCCCTTCTCCAAGGGATCTTCTGACCCAGGAATTGAACCCAGGTCTCCTGCATTGCTGGCAGATTCTTCACCGTCTGAGCCACCAGGGAAGCCATAGGAATACTTCTCAAATAAATATTGCAATACATAACTTCTAGGCCATGGGCTAAATAAGGACTTTTTAAATTTTTTTTGCTGTTAATATTTATTTATTTGGTTGCTCCAGGTCTTAGTTGCAGCGTGTGGAATCTAGTTCCCTGACCAGGGTTTGAACCCGTGCACCCTGCATTGGGAACTTGGAGTCTTAGCCTCTGGACCACAAGAGAGGTCCCAGTCTTTTTTATTTTAATTTCCCTTCCTCTCCATTCTCTTAGGTTGGGTTCCCAGAAGCAGATTTCAAAAGAAGAAAATGTGTAGCGGGTTGGGTAGGGGGACCAGAAAGAGAAGGTATCAGTTAGGGCACAGATACCCAAGGGAGGATGTATTATCAAACAAGGATGCGTTATCAAGCAAAGTCCTCCAGACAGTAGCTTGGGGTCACTCCCACAGAGGAGCTCTGCAGTCACATGAGCTGCGTGAGCTGGGGTAGTGATACTCCCACACTGACAGACGTTGGTTGTTGATGTCTCTGGTTGCCTCTGGGTCAGAGCTTGCCCTCTCTGGTTCCAAGACTCTCCTCTTGGAGCTGTCAAGCGGCAAAGCACTTCCAAATAGGAGACTCCATGTGCCCAGCTGGAGTACTGGTTTGACATCCAGTCTAAGGAATTAGGGATTTTGACCCAGACATCTATTGCTCCGTGGCATTTCACCAGCAAGCCCTGGGCTGGGCCGGGCTGCACATAAATATTAGCCCAAGCTCAAGTGGTGTTTCCACTACTCATATTTTGAGGGTTCAGATGCAGGCTGGGCTTTCACAATTGGCAAAATACTCCCTTGCTCAGGCAATCTCCCAGCACTTCCTCAGCACCCTACAGGCACCAGGCACTGGCCTCAGTGTCTGGGAAGACCTCAGGCCTCGCACATTCACAGATGACTCCAGGTTCTGCCCAGCATCAGAAGAGAAGGACAGATCAAGTGGGTCAGGGTGCTGAGGAAAGAGATGCCACTTCCCACCTGAAGCTTAGGGACCGGCCTCAGGGAAGGGTCGCTTTTGAGCTGGCCTTGAAAGGATCTGAATGGACTGAACTGGGAAATTATCCTCTGGAGGACTTTCTTTGAACGCTCTCTCTACTTCAAGATCTTCTCATGAATTACCTCTTTTAACTACCTCAACTGCCCTGCAAGGAATATTTATCCCCATTTTCAAGATGAAGAAATTGGAACTTCCCTGGTAGTTCCATGGCTAAGACTCTGCACTCCCAATGCAGGGGGCCTGGATTTGATCCCTGGTCTCCAAGCAGTCCATCCTAAAGGAGATCAGTCCTAAGTGTTCATTGGAAGGACTGATGCTGAAGCTGAAACTCCAGTACTTTGGCCACCTGATGCAAAGAGCTGACTCATTGGAAAAGACCCTGATGCTGGGAAAGATTGAGGGCAGGAGGAGAAGGGGATGACAGAGGATGAGAAGGTTGGATGGCATCACCAACTCAAGGGACATGAGTTTGGGTAAACTCCGGGAGTTGGTGATGGACAGGGAGGCCTGGCGTTCTGTGGATCATGGGGTCGCAAAAAGTCGGACATGACTGAACTGAACTGGAAACTAAATCCCACGTGCCACAAAAAAAGATGCTGCATGCCATGGCTGAAAAAGATCTCATGTGTTGCAATTAAGACATAGAGCAGTCAAAAAAATAAATTTTTTGTAAATAAAAATGAAGATGAAGAAATTGAGACCCAGAGAAGTTAAGTAACTTGCCCAAGGTTATACAGTTAATAAATGTTTAGAGCAAGGTTTTCTAACTGCTATATGTACTTGCTATCTTCCATTAGAAAGATGCCAGTAGAGTTTAGACACATGTCTATAAGTTAAACTTGAGACAAAAGCCATAACCAATCCATGAAATAAACATGGATGACAGAGCACATCCACGGGAGATGGAAAGTGTGGTAGGGATTGCTTTTGTCTGTCAGACATAGCTCCCTCTCTTCACCCCATCTTTTTCTGATATAAGGTAGGGGTAGGCATGTGCGTGCATGTGTGCCTGCTAAGTCGCTTCAATCATGTCTGACTCTTTGTGACTCCATGGACTGTAGCCACCAGGCTCCTCTGCCTGTGGGATTCTCCTGGCAAGAACACTGGAGTGGGTTGCTATGCCCTCCTCCAGGGGATCTTCCTGACCCAGGGATCGAACCTGTGTCTCTTATGTCTCCTGCACTGACAGGTGGGTTCTTTTCCACTAGAGCCACCTGGGAAGCTCCAGGTGGGTGTACCAACAAAATTCCTTTCCCCAGATCTAGGCCTTGAGCTCATGGGTGGAAGGTGACTGCCACAAACACATCAGGTAGCAGACCCCCTGTCTCTGACATCCTCTGAAATATAACTTCCAGATCCAGCTGTTCAGCTCCAGCTTCAATCCTCCGTACTACCCCAGGGTTATTCCAATAAAAGCCCGCAAAAGGCTCAGGTTAGTCAGAACTTGTTGCTCCAGTTTGTCAGTAAGACGTCTCAGGTGACATAGTAGTTGATAACAGGAGTGGGGTGTGGAAAGTGACCTACCCTAAAATATGGAATTGGTGAGTATATATTGTCTCATTGTGTAAGCAAGTGTGTGTGGAATGTTTGCACATGCAGCCAAACAGATCCTGAGTGATGTATGAAACAGGTTGGGAAAGCCCCTTTCTTGGATGATCTTCCTTAAGCTACATCTCTCTGCTTGTTCTTCTTTTTGACTGTGGGTTTCAGGTTTGCTTCACTCTTTTCCTATTTTAACTAAGTCAGTGCTTTGCAAGGTGACAAAGGATGAGGAATCAGGTGGCCAGCTCAGGTAGGGAGTCCCCTGATGAGTCCAGGAGGGAGCAGAGAGAGCTGAGTGGCTCAGCAAGGAAGGCAGTGGGCTGGGGGAGGACAATTGGTTCTAGTGACACCTTCGACTTGCTGTGTGTCATTGTGAGTCTTCCCTTTCTGGGGTTCAGCCTCGCCTTTGATAGAATGAGGTCTCCTCTAAACCTAACAAGTTTGGGGTAAACATGAAGGCATCTGTCCTAGATCACATGAAGAGCCTGACAAGGTGAAGTCAGGTAGTAATCCTGGGGAGCCATGTCTATGTAGACCTCTCTGGGCTCTCACCTGAGAGTCTCTGCACCTGAAACCTACACATGCCAGCTTATTACTCTTCCCACATCTTCCTCTCCTAATTCCTCTCCTCTCCACACCACTCCCATTGTAGCAGAAAGAGTTATCTTTCCCCCACTATCCACTCTGCCTTCCTGGCTTTAGTAAGAGAATGGCCTCACAGCTACAGGCTCCATTTTCCCACCTCCCCTGCAGCTAAGCAGGGCCCTGTTTGAGCAGCACATGAGCAGAGGGGATGTCTGTATGCCCTGCACCTTATTCTTCCCTCATTTTGCAGGTTGGCACATTGACACAGGGTAGAGATCCAGCTTTAACCACGGGGATGGGCAGAAGACAAGATGGAAGTAGCTTGGACCCCTTACCCAACTGCCCTCCACTCCCAGACCACCTCCCAACTTGAGCTTCACCTGAGAGGAAAAAAAAAACCCGCCTAGTTCAAGTTGCCATACCCAGGGGGACTGTTCTTTCTTTAATATTTATTTATATATTTGTTTATTTGAGTCTTAGTTGCTGCAAGTGGGATCCAGTTCCCTGACCAGGGATAGAACCCAGGCCCCCTGCACTGGGAGCACAGAGTCTTAGCCACTGGACCAGCAGGGAAGTCTTGAAAGGACTGTTCTTAAAGCCGCTTACCGTGTGCCCTAGCAGATATCTCCTCCCCCGGTTCACACCCAATCCTCAAAGACTTTGCCAGCTGGGGCGAGAATCTGATATCCACCAAGAAGGGAGGAAAGATGGAGAGAACTGAGAGCAGGAGAGAGGGAAGAATAGCTTTTTCAGACACCCACTCTGGTCCAGACATCCATTATCTTGAAAGCTTGAATTGTATCATTGGCAAATACGGTCCATTTTTTCTCCTGAAGTGATAGGAACGCTTCACTCCTTTTGGGGCAAAGGTCTCAAGTCTGAATAACCATAATTTCTCTCTCAGCCTTTTTTTCCCAAGTGAAAATGATGCTCAGTTAGGTCAGCTCACAACTCAGACAATTGCCCAAGTACTTCTCTTTAAGACAACTACTGTTCTTCAGTGTGCAGGATGAATGCTATATGTGTTGGCCACGTAGAACATGAAAACCGCTTGTACTCAAAGGTGAGGAAATTAACAAATTAATCCATTTTTCCTGCTTCAAGGACATTCTTAAGTGATAACCATCTCTTTTTCTGTTTTTTGTTTTACCACGAGTGTATCACAGCCTGATTCACGTGCCAGCACAATCAGACTTACCCAATATTGCTCTCGCACCATCAATGCAAACCAGTCCACACAGTGAAAGGGCAAATAACATTTCAGTGTTATTATGAAAATAGTTCTGACCTTGTAGGCCCCCTGACAGCGACCCAGGCATTCTCAGACCACACTTTGATATGCCCTGCCTTTCACTATTTTGTCTTTTTCTATAAGCATACAAGCATGCATGTGCATGCTCCCACACACACACACACACACACAACACACACACACAGCTTCTATCATTTGATTTTGAAAAGGGCATTTGAATATCAAAAAGATGAAGGACGTCATTTCAGAAGAAAGCACAGCCCAGTAAACTGCATGCGTTTAGATTTATGAACAACCCACTGCATTGTCCTTACTTTTCTGGTTTTGCCAAGGCTGGAGGGGGGCAGATGTTGGCATAGAAGTCTGGTGTTTGGAAACCGCCTCTAGGATGGCACACCCCTTCTTGAACAGATGAGAGAAATGAAGCCCTGAAAGGCTGAGTGCTAGCTGGGGCACAGCTAAGCATGGTCGGACATGGCTGGAGCCTGGGTTCACCTCCAGACAGGCACCCCTCGCAGGAGGGCCCCAGGTAAGCTTTTACACACAGCCTACCCTTTCCAGAAGATCTGGGAGTAGACCAGCCCCCGGGAAGCCCCCAGTGAGGCATGTGTGGAAATGGGTGAAGAGCTCACATCCATCACGAGCACGCTGGAGAAATAGTCTGAGCTATTAACCGGCTGACACTGCTTGGCCTCTGCCCCACTTCCTCCCCCGCACCCGCACCCCCATTCCCCCATCCAGTATCCACTGTCTTGGGTCACTTCGTAGGAGCCACACAGATTCACATACCTACTCAGGTGCACAGCGCATATATATCTGCCAGCTACCCCCCAGCTCACACTCACACCTTACCTGCCCCGCCTCCATCCCCAGTTGCATTCTTTACATCCTCTCTCCCCATCAGGCCCACAGCCCTCTACTCACTGCCCACCCCTCCCACCGTCCCCTGGGCACACACAAGAAGACCCAGGCCTGAGGGTCAGGGCAGCCAACAGGCAAGTCGCTTCCCCATCCCAGGCCTCAGCTGCCCGGCTATAAGGAAGGAAAGGAGGACTGGAGGAGAAGGTCCATCTCTAGAGACCCTGGCCAGTTTCAACACCCCACGGGTCTATGATGGTAGAAAAGCATGTGGAAGTCCACCCCAGCTGCCCAGGTGGATAGGGAGAGAGGGGACTTGGGAGGCAGGAGGGAAGAGGGTGTCAGCAGGAGGTGTTGGCATCTGAGAGCACCCAGGACTGAGGCTCCAGGGTTGGATGTGAGGGTAAGGGGGACCGGTTGCAGGTGGTGGGTCTGAGGAGTTAGGTGGGGAGTGTCACAATAGGGGACTTCGGGGTGCAGTTTAGGGGCTTCCAAGGGCTCCTCAGTGGATGGTGAAATTGACCCTCCAGAGTCTCCACAGTGGTGTACAGAGTGGTTTATGCCTTTCTCTGCACAAAACTTTCCCCCTAGCAACGCCAAGCCAGCAAGCACAGAGACAGATATCCATCCCTTTATTCAAATAGTCAGCTTCTGTGGGAGGTGGTGATGGTGAATTGTATGTGTCCACTTGACTGGGCTCCACGGTGTGCAGTGAAAGTGTTAGAATCTCAGTCCTGTCAGACTCTTTGCGACCCCATGGACTGTAGCCCACCAGGCTCCTCTTTCCATGGGATTTCCTAGGCAAGAATACTGGAACGGGTTATCCTTTCCTCCTCCAGGGGATCTTTCTGACCCAGGGATTGAACCCAGGTCTCCCGCATTGCAGGTAGATTCTTTACCATCTGAACCAGTAGGGAAGCCCCCAGGGTGCAAAGACAGTGGATGGAACATAGACTGGGTGTGTCTGTTTGGAATTTTCTGGATGAGATTAACATTTGAATCAGGGGTCTGAGTAATGCAGATTGCCCTCCCCAGTGTGGGTGGGAATGCCAGATGGAATTTGCTGACCAGGGAGCCGTCAGCACCCAGAGTCCTGGAAAGGGCAGGGACCCTCTTCACTGTGCTTTGAGTCCGCTTGGATTTACACTCGGCAATACGGTTGGCTTGTGGGAAGGCAGAGATATGACTTGGCGACCCTAACTCAAAAGTTTGATGAATTTTAATCTGTGGCCAGTGAGAAAAGATGGGTTTTCCTGGTGCTGCTACCGCTGCTGCTTTCACATCAGTTGTGGCCAACTCTGTGCAACCCCACAGACGACAGCCCACCAGACTCCTCTGTCCCTGGGATTCTCCAGGCAAGAACTCTGGAATGGGTTGCCATTGCCTTCTCTGTTTTCTGGTGGCTCAGTGGTAAAGAATTCACCTGCCAATGCACGAGATGTGGGTTCAATCCCTGGCTGAGGAAGATCCCCTGGAGAAGCAAATGGCAACACACTCCAGTATTCTTGCCTGGAGAATTCCATGGACAAAGGTGCCCGGCAGGCTACAGTCCATGGGGTCACAAGGAGGTGGACACAACCTAGCCGCTGAGTACAATAAGAAGAGACACACACCTGTGTGTCTCTGAAGCTGCCTTCAGAGTGGCCTCCTGGATTTGCTTGTGCTTACCCAGAGAGGAACTAGCTTGACCTAGTGGGCTCAGAAATCTCCTCTGTTTCAAGAGCTAAATGACAGTCACAACCCCAGAACCCCCGTCCCTGGATCCCTCTCCCTGCTCCCCCACCAGGAGGATGGGAGACAGCAGTCTTCTCGGGGAATTAAACTCTTAAAGCGCTTCTCTTCATATCATGGAGGAGACAGGAACAAAGCTAGCATTCCCATTCCCTCCACTCACTGATAATGCAGGCGCAATGGATGTCAAGTCATACCAAACAAGCTGAAGCTACTAGTTAGAAACAGAAGCAATAACTCTAAAGGGAGTCCATGCCAAGGAAAGGATTGCCTTCTACTTTATACACTGTACATAAGTCCAGACTACCCAACAAGTAGGACCCCCCTGAGGGAGCAAGGGGGAGACACAGGGAGCAGGGAGAGGTATACTGCATGGCTTGGGTGCCAAGAAGGAGGAAAACCCCATCATGCCTAGGTAATTCCTGCTCTGGGGTCCCTGCCCACATGGAAGAGATAAACATGGTCTGGAACAGAAGAAATAGTCTCCCCACCCCAGGCCTTCTCAGATGAATGGAATCACCAATTTAAAGGGGAGGTGGGGACCTAGACCAAAAAATCAGACCAAGTAGCCTGACATGAGGTAGTCATGATGACAAGATGATGAGTGGGTTACACCAAAGGCTTAAGGGTCCAGCTTTTTCCATTTGAATATCTGCAGTTCTGTTTGCTAAATGTCCAAATGATTTCAAATCCACACCCTTACTCAGCTTCCTCCTTTGTGAAATGAAGATGATAATCATTGTAACCACCTCATCAGGATCTGTAAGGATCCAACGGCTTCATGTACATAGAGCCCTAGAATCTGTTCTTGTCGTTGCTCAGCCGCTATGTCATGTCTAACTATTTTGCAGGCCCATTGACTGCAGCCTGCCAGGCTCTTCTGTCCATGGGATTTTCCAGGCGAGAAGACTGGAGTGTGCTACTATTTCCTCCTCCAGGGGATCTTCCCGACCCAGGAATCAAACCCACATTTCCTGCATTGGCAGGCAGATTCTTTACCATCACACCTCCAAGAAAGCCCCAATCCCTGGAATCGTGTCTACTAAATAAATACCGATATCCAGGCTGCCACCTTTGGTGTCATATCCCGTTGTAACACAAGGACATCAGAGGTCAGGAGGACCCACATTCCCAGCTTAGTCATCTTGCTTGGAGGATATCGTTCAACCCCTTTGAGCTTCAGTTCCTTCATTTGAGAACCAAAATGAGTTCTCTGAAGCATTATCATGAAGTAACACGGAATGATGGAAACAGGCAATCCCTAGACTGTAAATGGCTACAGTCCATGGGGGTTGCAAGTCAGTCGCGACTTAGTGACTAAACCGCCAGAGGTGGGTTTTTTTGTGCAGTGCACAGCCTGAGCAACCATCTGTAGCAGCCCTGATGATGAACGTCAAGCAGTTGGCACATTGGAAATACCACCCCTGTGTGAGCTTTCCTACCAAACCATCGACTAAAACTCAAAGTCTTTCCTGTGCACCTTCCCCTGTAATGAGTACAATCTATGCCAGGGCTGAGGAAGATGGGCCATCTTCCATTTGTGAGGGTTCCTACAAATGTTTCTAGCAGGAAAGAGCCCAAATCCTGCTACAAAGCAGAATCCAACTCCACAGGTCAGGCTCCAGAGAGCGAGGCAACCTACAGCTGGTGAAGGGGACAAGGCTGGGAGTGCAGAGGTATCTTCCCCACAGGAGGGTCACTGGGGAAGGCCTGGACTCCAATGCTTTGACTGACGATGGTGGTCACTCAGGTGGAAGGGGCAGTGTCTACAGAGGTGAGGAGGGGGACATGCTTCAGAAAATAGGCTCCTCTGGGGGCCCTTCCGTGTGCACCTAGGAGTGCCCACCCTGTGCCAAGTGGGGGTGAGGCAGAGTCCCGGGAGAGCCTCTGGGGACTGGCCCCGGTCCTATCCCGTACCAGTCGGTTAATCCACTTCAAATGGGACAGCTCTCGGAGAATCCCGAGTGACACCATTGTTCTATTGCCCTTCATTACCGCCACTTAGATCTTTTTACTTTATTACAAACATTCTTTAGCCCAGTCACGGGCTGATCTCCTAATTGGAGCTGCCGCTTCCACCCCCGCCCAGATCAAAGCCGCCCTGTTTGTTTGTGGAGGACGGAGGATGAGCCGTCTTGCCGGCCTTTGAACATGAAGGCCCCTTTGTCTTCCAGCTGAAGTCATCCCTGGCACCCGCGGGGAGGAGATTGGGGAGGGGGGGTTGCTGTAGCCTGGCCAGAGGCTCAGACCACTCAAGCTCTGGTCAGAGCCTTCAGAATAAGACCCCAGACCTCCCTGCCGGCCTCTGAGGCGGGCTTGCAAACCGGCAGCACGCCCCGCCCTCCCGGCCCCGTGGTGGTTTAGTCACTAAGTCGCGACTGACTTGCGACCCCATGAACTGTAGCCTGCCAGGCTCTTCTGTCCACGGAATTCTCCAGGCAAGAATACTGGAGTGGTTTACCATTCCCTTCTCCAGGGGATCTTCTTGACCCAGGGATTGAACCAGGGTCTCCTGCATTGTGGGCAGATTCTTTACTGACTGAGCCACCAGGGAAGCCCCCTGAGAGACATCTTATTTGACCACTATGGTGACCTTGTATCTAAATGTTTAATTTAAATACTTTTTAAAATTTTAATATAGCAGATGCTTAAATATTTCTTAAAGAAATAAAGTATTTCTTTTGTAGTTTTTCTTTAAAAATTCGAATACCTGTCAATACTGGGCCTCTGCAGAGAGAGTGAGCTAACCAGCATTCTGAATGTTATTGTCTCATCTGAGGGGCATCCATGGGGCATTTCAGGCACCTTTTTATTTTTTAACACTTGCTTTTAAACTGTTATTTCCCCTGAAGTTCCCTGGGCCAGAACCTGAGCCCTGCCACTGGAGATGGTAGGAAGCAGTGGAGGAAAGTTTGTGCCCATTTTACAGACAGGAAAACTGAGATCCCATGACATTCAAATAAGTGGCCTGAGGTCACACAAAGGCTAATGACAGACTTGAGAGGTAGAAATTATAAGACGAAAGGAATTGCCAATTATTTATCCTCTCTTATTTTGATGTTATGATCAATACGACTACTTTGGAAGAGAAAAGCACAATAAAAGTGGCTTTCTTTAATATAGACACCCTTGAGGTTAACACTTGGGATCTGTTATTATGTAAGAAGCTGAGTACTCTTTATAACAATCCCTAGCACTGGGTTATAGTTTCTACACTTTACAACTGAGAAAAGCAAGGCTTTGAGACTCAAGGACTTTGCCCAAGGTTACCCAGAAGGGTCAAAGGTTAGACCCAGGACTGCCTAGCTGGTTGGTTCTGTTCTGGGTTCATCATGAGCTGGACGGTTACATCTTAGAGCTTCTGGTTCTCCTACACAACATGGGGGCCACCTACTCAGAGGACCTCCCTACCTGCAAGGTATCTGCAGTCTTGCTTATCTGCCCCCACTAAGCCCTCCCTTGAAAGAGCCAACTGGACCAGAAGTGGACACCTGACCCAGGCTGGGCCAGTGAGATCCTTCCTGCTGGGGAGTAGAGATTGGAGTTCAGTTGTGGACTCCAGTCCAGACAAATAGGATAATGAAGTGTCTGAAAGGAAAGAAAGATGGAGCAGAGAGAAACTGATGCTGAGGCCCGACCGCCCCACAGGCCTCCGGGTCCAGGTCTCGCGGCCTCAGCCCCAGCCCTTGGCCTTTGCCATCACCCTGTATCCTTTCTGTGGAGCACCATTTTATTCTCAAGGTGATTTGAGAGATTATCTGTCTTTACAGCCATATAATCCCCCAGGTAAACAGAGTAAGACAGAGCTGGGTTTTAATCCTGCCCCTGCCCTGGCCATGTGCTTTTAGACAAGTTATTAACTATAGTTTCTCCTGTTCATAAAGTGGAAGAAATAAATTCCTACCTCATGGGGCTTTGGGGTGATTCAAAATAAATAATGTAATTGGAGATCCCTGCAGATAGGACCCAGTGCAGCAGAGCCCCGGCACCTGGCTAGAGCTTTTACCAGCTTTGTTATATTACATTAGAAAGCTTTCGTGACAGGGAGAAGCAGCAGTAATTTCAACCAACTCTTGACTATTCCACTTTGCAGGGTATCCACAAATTAATTTTTATCATGTGTTGATGTCCTTCTACCATCAGTTTCTGCACATGCTTAGGAAAGACGGAATTATTTATCAGTGGCAAACTCTATAATTGTGGAGACAGAGGCTGTTGTTCAGTCACTAAGTCATGTCCAACTCTTTGTGCCCCCATGGACTGCAGGATGCCAGGCTTCATTGCCCTTCACTATCTCCTGGAGCTTGCTCAAACTCATGCTCATTGAGTCGGGGATGCCATCCAATGATCTCATCCTCTGTCGTCCCCTTCTCCTCCTGCCCTCAATCTTTTCCAACATCAGGGTCTTTTCCAATGAGTCAGCTCTTTGCATCAAATGGCCGAAGTTTTGGAGCTTCAGCTTCAGCATCAGTCCTTCCAGTGAGTATTCAGGGTTGATTTCCTTTAGGATTAAGTAGTTTGATCTCCTTGCTGTTCAAGGGACTCTCAAGAGTCTTCTCCAGCGCCACAGTTTGAAAGCACCAGTTCTTCAGTGCTCAGCCTTCTTTACAGTCCAACTCTCACACCCATACATGACTACTGGAAAAACCATAGTTTTGACTATAGGGACCTTTGTCAGCAAAGTGATGTCTCTGCCTTTTAATATGCTATCTAGGTCTACCATAGCTTACAACTAAATCATCTAAAGCAGGTGTGAATTTTACTCCATGATCCTAGATATGAAAAAAAAAGTTCTTATTTTATTTTTCTAAAATCAAATTAAATTTGATTCTAAGCACCCATCCAGCAGCCTGACTAGAAATTTGTCCGTGGACACTGTTGATCAGTCCTCAAACCAAGGCAGAGCTGGACACAGGGTTGCTCAGAGGTTGCAGCTCGGATGCCTTCAGCCACGTCTTGGCATGAAATCTTTGCTTAGGCCTGGGGTCTCAGTCCAGCCACCCTAGATATGGCCTTTTCTCTCAAAGGGGCTACCACAGCCCTGTCTCCAGGTCCCATCCTGTTATTTTCAGGATTTGAGAATTCCACACAGATCTTTCCTCCCTAAGGGAATTTAATTTTCCTCTCATCACCTCCTCTCCCCAAATCAACCTCCCCCATTCAGAATCACTTTCCTTCACTCTGGAAAGACCCAAGACAGCGGTTCTCAAAGTGTGGTCCTAGGCCAGCAGCATCTGTATCACCTGGGAATTCTAGAGAAGTGTAAATTGTCAGGCTCCTCCAAGACCTGCTGAATCAGATGCTCTGGCGGTGAAGCTCAGCAATCTGTGTTTCAACAAGCCTTCTAAGTGATGCTAAAGTTTGAGGACCACTGGTCCAGTTTCATCATCACAATGAATTTATCAGTTTAAAACCAAAGCCAAGAAGGTGGGGTTGTCTTGAGACAACTTCAGGCTCTGGTCTCAGCTACACAGCATCCTCTCACCTGGTGAGCGAACAATAAAGACCTGAGTCCTGAGCTAAGGAGAGACAAAGGACTTGGCTAGTGCTCATGGCAGTATATGTTGTGAACTGCACAACTCCAGAGGGCGCCATTCATGTAAACTGCCACCTGAATGCCAAAAGATGGTGGCCAAGAGGGAAACATAAGGGAACCAAACGGCATAAGGAGGGGGCTTGTGATTATTTGAATAAGTGGGTTTGGGGGATTCCATCCCATGCAAGGGGTGAGTGGGAAAATGGAAAGAAAAACAGTGCAAAACCTGAACTCAGCCCTAGGGGGCGTTGTCTATGTGGACAACACACGTTACCGGTCAAAGAGAAGAAAGCATTGAGAAGGTCTCAAACTCAAACACCTAGAGGAACCAGGCTGGCAATAAGGAGGCAGGGGGCTGGAGGATGCCTCCCATGTAAAGATGCAAGCTCCACCCAGCCTCAGCCACTGTTGCCACATGGGATGCTGGGCTCAACCTTGTCAGATTCAACTTTCACGTGAAATCTCTTGACATATTATAAACAGATTTTGATTTTTAAAAACACTTTACAGCATATCCAAACATAAAAATTATTCTCAAAATCTAATTAAAAACAAATTTAACAAAAGATTTGAACATTTCACCAAGGAAGATATATAGGTCGCAAAGAAGCATGGGAAAAGGTGTTCCACATCATTAGTCATTGGAGAAATGCAAATTAAAACCACAATAAGATAACACTATGTACCCCCCAGAACTGAAAGAGTCACATGTACCCCAATGTTCATTTCAGCACTGCTTACAGTAGCTAGGACATGGAAGCAACTTGGATGTCCATCAGCAGATGAATGGATAAGGAAGTTGTGGTACATATACATAATGGAATATTACTCAGCTATAAAAAAGAATGCATTTGAGTCAGTTCTAACGAGGTGGATGAAACTGGAGCTCATTATACACAGTGAAGTAAGTCAGAAAGAGAAACACCAATACAGTATATTAACACATATATATGGAATTTAGAAAGACGGTAACAATGACCCTATATGCAAGACAGCAAAATAGACACAGATGTAAAGAACAGTCTTTGGACTCTGTGGGAGAAGGTGAGGTGTGGGATGATTTGAGAGAATAGCATTGAAACATGTATATTACCCTATGTAAAATAGATGACCAGTACAAGTTCGATGCATGAAGCAAGGCACTCAAAGCTGGTGCTCTGGGACAACACAGAGTGATGGGGTGAGGAGGGAGGCAGGAGGAGGGTGCAGGATGGGGGGACACATGTAGAACTGTGGCTGATTCATGTTGATGTATGGCAAAAACCACCACAATATTGTAACGCAATTAACCTCCAATTAAAATAAATAACTTAATTTAAAATAAAATTTTAAAAAAACTGACAATACCAAGTGCTGACAAATAATGTAGAAAAACTAGAAATCTTAACATTGCTGATGGGAATGCAAAAGGGTACCACTACATTGGAAGCAATTTGGCACTTTCTTATAAAGTTAAACATATTTTTACCATGCAACCCAGTCATCCCACTCTTAGGCATTGCCCAAGAGAAATAAAAATTTATGTTCACACAAGACTCTGTAAGTGTACACTTATGACAGTTTTCCTATTTGTAATCACCAAACTGGAAACAACCCAAATGTTCCTTCAACTGGGCAATGGATAAGCAAATTATGTTATATATATATATATGTAATGGAATATTGATCAGCAAGAAAAGGAATGACCCACCAATACATGCAACAAAGTTGCTAAATCTCAGTAGGCATACTGTCAAGTGAAAGAGCTCTGACTCAACAGATTGCTAGTGTAGGATTCCATTTTCATGACGTTTTGGAAAAGGCAAAACTGTAGGGACAGAAAACGGATCAGTGGTTGCCAAAGGTTGGGGGTGGGGGCAGGAATAGACTAAAAAAACCACGCAGGGGATTTGGGGAAGTGATAGAGATGCTATATATGTTGCTTACGGAAGTAGTTTGTCAAAATTCACAGAACTGCATACTAAAAAGGGTGAATTTTACTATCTGTAAATTATATTAATACAATAAAATTATTATACCTTATTAAACAATATACCTTAATAAAACATGGAAAATTAAATAAAAATCACTCTGTGTGCCAAACAAAGCAACCATGAGTCAAGTGCAGCCCATGGATTGTCCTGGGTGTCACGGAAAACAAAAGGGGGACCGGAAGCCCCAGCCCCTGCCCTCAGGGAGCAGAGGGACAGAGAGGCACGACTTTAAACCATACTCCCCAGTGACAGCCCTTCTCTCTGGTTTTCACCTAGGGTTACATAGAGGATGTCCCAAAAGACTTCCTTCCTCACCTAAAATAGTTTGGAAACTATCAGCCTCTTGGAAATAGGGATGGACCAATATGTGAAGATTCCATGAGGACCCACCTCTACCACTTCTCCTCTGTGTGACCTTGGGTCCTTCCTGGGTCTTCATGTCCACTTCTCTAAAATGGGAAATAGACCCCCCCCTTGATGCCTGTCCCCCAGATCCCCTAGGAGACCCTGTGAGACAGGAATATGAAGGGGCTCTGGCTGTGGGAGGGATGAGCTGGGCAAGAGGGTGGGGAGAAAATCATGGAAGACACTCAGAAGTAACCAGACAAATGCCCATTAAAAGAGCAGGGAGGTACTGTTTTTCATTCATTGGATTGGCAAAGATGAAAATAAAACTGAGGTTTGGTTGTGGTAGCAGTGGGGATGTGAATGAGCCCAGGGGCCTTAGGTTCTGTCCTCAACCCAGTCACATATTGGCATCTCCTGGGCAGCTGTCAACCAACCTGGAGCCCAAGTACAAGCTTAGTTGCTCAGTCGTGTCTGACTCTTTGCAACCCCATGGACTGCAGCCAGCCAGGCTTCTCTGTCCCTGGGACTCTCCAGGCAAAAATACTGGAGTGGTTTGCCATCCCCTCCTCCAGGGGATCTTCCTGACCCAGGGATCGAACCCAGGTCTTCTGCATTGTGAGAGGATTCTTTTATCGACTGAGTCACCAGGGAAGCCCAGGTGAGACCCAACCAATTAAGGAAAATCTCAGGAAAAGGAGCAACAGAGGATGAGATGGTTGGATGGCATTACTGACTCGGTGGACATGAGTTTGAACAAACTCTGGGAGATAGCAAAGGACAGGGAAGCCTGGCATGCTGAAATCCATGGGGTCGCAAAGAGTTGGACACGACTGAGTGACTGAACAACAACAGGCAACATCATAATCAGAATTTTTAAAATAATTTTTAAATTGGTTCTTTAGCATGGGAAAAGCAGCAAGTAATATACAAGGGAAACTCCATACAATTAACAGCTGATCTTTCAGTAGAAACTCTGCAGGCCAGAAGGGAATAGCAGGATATATTTAAGGTACTGAAGGGGGAAAATCTACAGCCAAGATTACTCCACCCAGCAAGGAACTCATTCAAAATTGATGTAGAAATCAAAGTCTTTACAGACAAGCAAGAGTTAGAATTTAGCACCACTTCCCTGGTGGCTCAGATGGTAAAGAATCTGCCTACAATGCAGGAGACCTGGGTTTGATCCCTGGGTTGGGGATATTCCCTAGAGGAGGGCATGGCAACCCACCCCAATATTCTTGCCTGGAGAATCCCCATGGACAGAGGAGGCTGGCGGGCTACCATCCACATGACTGGGCAACTCAGCACAGCACAGCATAGCAAGCATCTTTACAACAAATGTTAAAGGAACTTCTATAGGAAGGAAACACCACAGAAGGAAAAGACCTACAAAAACAAACCCAAAACAATTAAGAAAATGCCAGTAGTAACATGTATCAATTTTTAAATTGGTGCTTTAAAAATGAAACATCTGCTCAATGTCATGTGGCAGCCTGGATGGGAGGGGACTTTGGGGGAGATTGGATACATGTATATGTATGGCTGAGTCTCTACTGTCTACCTGAAACTATCACAGCATTGTTAATCAAACAATGCTCCAATATAAAATGAAAAGTTAAAAAGCAAAAATGAAAAAATGAAATGAACAACTGTGTGTGTATAAGTGTGCATCTGAAAAAATAAAAATATATATATATGCTGTGCTGTGCTAAGTCGCTTCAGTCGTGACTGACTCTTAGTGACCCCACAGACTGTAGCACACCAGGCTCCTCTGTCCATGGGATTATCCAGGCAAGAATGCTGGAGTGGAGTGCCATGTCCTCCTCCAGCAGATCTTTTCAACCCAGGGGTTAAACCTGCATCTCTTGTGTCTCCTGCATTGGCAGCATTGGCAGGCAGGTTCTTTACCACTAAGGCCACCTGGGAAGCATATATATATACATACATATTTAAAGGATTACATTTGATTGCTTGTTGTTAGAATTCTCTCTTGTTCCTCAAGGTAGAGGTATAAGGTAATGGATTTTAGACGAAGTCTGGACTTCAGCTTCAGAACAAATCAACCAATCTAAATCCATCATGGTAATTCTGTTTCTCTCACCGATAACTGGTGTTGAGCCGGCCTACTCTCAGTTCTGCCCAAGAAGGGGTGTGGGATGGGCTAGGGGTCTTTCTAGCCGATGGTCTATTTCCCTCAAGGAGACACAGGAGAGAGAGCCAGTCACTTCCTGTCCCCGAGATGGTGGCCCAGGGAGCACATGATGTTTAACGGTGCTGTGGGCATCTTGAGCCCAAGAGGATGGCCATGCCAAGAAGACGTGCAGGTGCTGAAAGTGGTGGAGGGAACAAAGAGATGGGAATTGGGTGTCAAAGACACTACAGACCAATATGAGCCACCCTGTCACTAGGCTTCCCTAATGTGAGATAACAAGTGGCCTAGTGGTCAGATTCCCTACTTGCTGTGTTCTCTATTCCCTAAAACTGACAGCATTTCCAAGACCCACCCCTTAGAGAGCTGTCCAGGAGAGTGGAGTAGCCCCTACGGGTACCTAGCTGAGCAGGACTTCCCTTGCCTTTATGGAAGTGGCCTGGTCTGACAGCTTCTCTGGATTCAGGACCACTGGTTGCTTGAACCTCCATGATCTGGCTCAGTGGGAACCTGTACCTTAGCGGCATGGGTGAGTGCGTGGAGATGGGGTCTTCTGGGAGCTCGCAGGGGAGAAAAACCTCAGAGCTCTCTGAGGTCTCACCGTCTTGAGGGTGGGCAGGAATGGTTTATACTTCCTCAAACCTCACAGACCTGGCAGGGAGGTAGGCACCCTGGAAGGGTGATTTCAAGGCCCAGTTTCTATAAGGAAATTGAGGGCTGCCCAGTTTGAGGATGGAGCTGCTATGAAAACAGCAATCAAGATGCCTCAGTGCTGGCATCTTCCCTCTTCTGGGCACCAGGCCTCCATGTGCTCAGAACACTAGAGTGTGCAGAAAGGAAATGCCCAGACCTCCTGATGATACCCTTGAACCTGGGACCCCACACAGCTGGTGGCAGCCAGATGCCTTTTCAGTCCCTGGCCAGAAGGCACCCAGGCCCTGTCCCTGAGGTGCCCACTCAAGGTGAGAAACAGAATATGGCCCCAGCTCTAGGCCTGGAGGACTTGGGCTACACAGATGCTGAACATCCAAAAGACAGTGATTCTGGCAAATCAGGCCTCAGTTTACTCATCTGTAAAATGGGGGTACATACGATGACCACCACAGGGACTCTAACATAGAGGACATGCACAGAGTTGCTGATTCCTTGCAGAGACCCCACCCACTCTCAACAGTCTTTAACCCAGGTGACAAGTCATTCAGATCCTTGGGAGTTTGTGCTGCTTCTCATCCTAGCTGACCAATCCCTGCCCAAAACTGCAAGAAAGGTTTCAGTCCCAGTCACACATTTTGAAAGGGCAATCACAGAGACTGGAGGTGAGAATGAAAGTGAGAAAAGCCAGTCCTCCAGTGAGGACAGAGGAACAAGTGGTCCCAAGAAGCTGAGTGGAGGACCCGGGAGGAGGGGAGGGTGGTTGTGAGGGGCTGTGAAGGACAAGCAGGAGTGTGTAGACCTGGTTTCAGAGTCAGCTGTGAAAAATAAGCAAAGAAGCCCTCTTGGACATCTAAGCCCTGCCTCCTGCGTTGGCTCCTCAGAGGACTATGCTTATCTCCGTCTTTCAGACAGAGAAGCTGTGGCCCAACGGCTCACACACATGCCTCGTAAGCCACCAGCCTGGGATTCAAACCCAGGCCTCTGGAGGCTCCCAGCTTTATGTCCCAGTCCTGCCACTGACTCAGGGAGATGAGGAGAGTCCTTGCTCCTCTCTGGGGCTCAGTTTCCCCATCCTGTTGACCTCCAGGCCCTAAATCCCCCGGTCCCCAAATAATGTGCCTTGCCAGCGCCAGCCCCTCTTCCAGGGGCTCCAGGACCAGCCGTTCCGGCAGGACCACCCCCCAGCCATACTCTGGCACTGACCCCCAGCCTGCCCTGCCTGGGGCAAAGGGTGGCCAGGACTCCTGCCCCCGGGGTTACCCCAACTCTGAGCACTCAGCTTTCTGGAAGAATGACCCCATTCTTCTGGCTGATCACTGTCCACAGCGACCCCAGGCCTCTTCCTCCAGGCTGCCCCTGCAGACAAAGCCCCAGGCCCAGGCTGGACCCTCTGCGCCACCCCCCAGCCCTCATCCACATTCCTAGCCCTTCGGCACCAGGCATCTGTTGCCCTTCTGGAATCTGTGTCAGGCTGCTGAGGGGCGGGCAGGCCTCCAGACCCAGAGGCCCAGGGCCCCCGAATGCCCTGGGGTGCACCCCCCAGGGTCTACCCAGGTTGCTTGGGAAACCATTTCAGGTCGTTTGAGATGATCAGGAGCCTTAACTCTGTTTTGAGCCAAACAACAGGAAGAAACAAACCCCAGTCTGTCAAAGTCCTTCAGACAGAGCCCCGCCGGGGGCCAGGCATGGCGGCACACCTCACTGACTCCTCTCTGCTGCTTCTTTATTCAGCTCCACAAATATTCGTCAGGAGAGCTCCCTGCCACACTGGCATTGGTGTCCGCAGAGGTCAGCGGGGGACGGGTGGGCGAACAGAAGAGAGGAGAGCCCCCAGGGAGAGCCGACTTTGTCTCTGCACCAGGGTCCTCCCAGGGCAAAAGTGCTTGCTACCTCTTCTGTGCGACTGTCCACAAAACAGCCAGTTGTATCCTTCATTTCTAAGTGGTCCCAAGGATGGAGAGACCCCAAATGCCGGCCATGTTCTAATGTGGGGGAAACGTTCTCATCATCCATCCTTGGGTGTTAAAATTCAGCGCCATGAGCAATTATTACACTTACAATTGGACAGCAAAGGCTTACGGGCCTGTTTTTCCAGTACCGAGATGATTTATTGGAGGTGGCTGTAAATGTTATTCTGCTCCTTGTAAAATGCAGACAAGAGTAAAACACAGCCAAAGAAAGTGAAAAATCACTCGTAGTCACTGATGGGGCTGGAAAAATCCGGTTCTTCATTTCCTAGTCCACAATGATGTAAGGCCTTGGGGATCAGAGCGGCTGAGGCGCAACTGTGAAATCCCTCAGGGCTCTGGGTGCACCTGCAGGCCCTGGCCTGGGCCGGTGGGGGCCCTGAGCCTTGGCTGCCCTAAGCCTGTGCTCCCAGAACCACATGGGGGGGCAGTAGGGAGCTCCCCGACAGGAGAGGAATTCAATATATACTGATCTGTGAGTCCTCAGCATGCTGGGAGGCAGATGTTCCCAGACACTGGCTAAGAGGCAACAGTCTAACCTCCTCCAAACCTGGCTGATCAATTTGACATTGCCAAGTTTTAGGTTTAAATCTTATGCCAAGCAAGTACATTAGGAAATCAGCAATTATTCATTTTCACCAAGACTTCATAAAAGAACAGACATTTATAATATTATTTATTTTTATTTATTTATTTGGCTGTGCGGGTTTTGGTTGCAGCATGTAAACTCGGTGGTTGTAGCATGTGGGATCCCGACCAGGGATCGAACCCAGGCCCCCTGCATTGGGAGTGTGGAGTCTTAGCCCCTGGGCCACCAGGGAAGTCCCAACAACAGACATTTAAACACCAAAAACAGAAAAGACAGACTCTCAAAGTAAAAAACTTTATGAAGAACTCCGTATACTGCCCTCGCTTGCCTCATTTCACTGTGGGGGAGTCAAGCCCTGGATGAAGGCCTGCAGTTCAGAGCCAGGCTGGGAGGCGTGGGCTTGTCCTCTCTCTGGACCTCAGTTTTCCCCTTTGTCTAGCATTCTTCGTGCTCAAAGGCTCTGAGTTCTCTTAACCCCTCCCTCCCATCATTTCTCTCCCTCTCTCTTTCCAGTGACAGTCTTGTCCCAGTGGTCACCTTCTAACAGCCCATATGTAGCAGATGGTTTGAAAGTGCCAACACTAGACAGACCAGCAGAGGGGCAACCTGGGAGTCACAGAAGGGTCTTGAGCTGGGGAGAAGGGGCAGGGAGGCAAGGCCGCACGGGCATCCCAGCTGGACAGGGAGGCGGTGGGGAGAGAGAGAAGGTGTCAAACAAGGCACAGGTGAGAACACTGGAGCGAGGGTCTCTGCGGTGTTCCAGAAAGGGGCACGAGATGTAGAGGGGCCATGAGAACATTTCCAGAGGTAGAGCCGTTTTCCGGATGGTCTTTCTGAGCTTCAAAGCCATATTCTGCCAGTCGGCGGGGTTAGTTCACAGCAGAGTCCCCCTAGAAATCCCAGATGGAGGGAAGGAAGGACGAAGGAGACCCTCCAGCTTGCCCCAGCACAGCTGCTCCTTCCAGAACCCCTTGGAACGTGCGCTCCAGAAGTCCCCACCTGAGACCTGGTCTCTGGGGCTGGGGTCTTGTGAAGAGGGTGTGATGGAACGTAGGAACACTCCAGCACCTGTTATCTCTCCAGCACCCTCCTCCTCCCCGTTAGCACCTAGCATCCTCTCCTCAGGGTCTTCCCATTTGAAAAGTCCAGCCACACAAATAAGGGGGAGGAATGAGTGGTGAAATCAGGGCTGAGGTAGGTTTGGATCACTGCACAGAGGGAAACTGAGGCCAGAGGTGTGACCCCTCCCACGTCAACCAATGAGTGGTGATATGAAACAATAAGAACAATTCAATCAATAATAATGAAGGTTTGCTGAACTTCAGTCTCAGTCTTCAGATTTAAGCCAGAGGGGTTTGGATATTGGAGCCAATGGATTTTCAGACCCTGTGGCCTGAGGTGGTGAAGCACCTGGGGATTGAGGAGTCTTCCGGGTCATCCCACGTGGGACTATCGCAGACACCAGGAGCCTGCTGGGAGGAGCAGACAGTCTGCATGTCACCCGATGTGGACATTTTTAAGCAGTTAGATTTTCCTTTCTTCTCAGCCCCTCAACCCCACCCCCACCCCTCCCAGCAAATGGATAACAGGAAACAGCCAAGCTTCTTAACTTTTCTTTAATCTTCCCCTCTCTGGCAAACTGAAAAATCAAACGATAATTGTCTGGGTGATCTCATTATTGTCAACAAAATCCAAGCCTTGAAGTCCGAATCCACTGAAACGCTGACACATTAAACACAAAAGGAAACTGAGCTTGCATGTTGTTCAATAAATAAATAAGGCTGGCGGGAGCCTGGCGCAGGCCTGGCACACGGAGGGGCCAGGCTGGCGGAAACGTGGGCAGGCAGAGCGACCGTGGGACCTGAGAACCGTGGCCTCAGGGAAAGACGGGGTCTAAGGGGTCGACATCCCATCCTTCCTGTTTGTATCAGTCTGATCCCTGCCGGAAACAGATGGCATCTTCCAAAGGGAAAGTGGGGCTCTTTACAGGTGAAGGGGAACCGGAAAGGTCTTAGGGACAGGGAGTACCAGTGGGAGTAGGTACCACAGCTAGGCCTGAAAGGACAAGGGGATGATGGAGCAGGACCCAGAAAGGGTGGCATTCAAAGAGGCAGTCAGGTAGGCGCTGTGTGCAGGCAGGGAGAGAAGCAGGGAATGGACCTCCCTCCTGCCGCCTTCTCAACCCCCGATGTGTCCTCCTATTGACCAAACCCAAGCAAAAGTCAGAGGGAGGCACCGATGGACAGCTGGCGCTGCAAGGCCACACAGTGGAATCTGGAGGGGCATAGAGGCATGCCGTCCATGGTGGGACACCCTTCAGGGTGCCCCATGCGGGGCCCACCCCAGCTCGTGCCTGCCCAGGGATCAAAGCGCCCCCCCCCACCTCTGCCTGCAAGCAGCCCATCCACACCTGAGCATTCTAAATCTCAGCTCCTGGCAAAACCAAGTTCTGGGGTTGGGAAGCAGGTCACACGCAGAACAGGGAGCTTGAGCCTGGGGAGGGCCTAGTGGGGAGGCCTGCTTCATGGGTGCATTGGTTGGGGAACACAGAAACAAGAGATTCCCCCCTTTGATCATCTTCTCCATAGGTCTCTGGGCCTGATGTTTCTTCCACCTTATCAGAACAAGCGCCATGACAATACATTCCTCATCACTCGCATGGAAAATGGGATACTTGGGGGGACAGAAGTGGGCGGGGGTGTCCTTCTCCTACTCCCTTCTCATCTGTAGTGTGGTGAGCTTACAGGGACAGACCAGCCTGGGCGAGTACCGCCTGCGCACAGGGCTTGCCGGGAGCTGCTGTCGACTGGGGCCCCCACACCTCCTCTTCTTTCTGGCCCCGAGGCAGCCATGGGAGGTAAAGAGCATCAGGAGAACTGGCGCCCTCACCTGCCTCTGCTGCTTCCTGGTTCTGTGTCCCTGGACAAACCCTTCCCCACTCTGGGCTCAATTACCCCAAATAACAAGGAAAGGAGGCTTTGATTCTGATCTCGGCCAACCCAAGACCTCAGCAAGGAGAAGAGCCCCCTCCCTCACTCTGCACAGTCCCTCCCTCTCTCCCCAACTTCCTTCTATCCAAAAGGGGCAACTGGCTCCTTCTACACTACAGAGAAGTTAATTCTAAATTTTTTATCTGTGAGAAATTCCCATGAGCACGCTGGATTTTTGCTAAGCACCTCTTGGGTGTTGTCACATTGGGGTTTTTGCCAAAAACTCCCTCTGTTCCACCTGTTCAGCCATAGTGTGAGCAGATGGGATGATGGTGGACCCCAGCGTGCCTGACCCTCAAGCCGGAGACGGTCCCAGGCCCCCCTCAGCCCTCCCTTCTCGGGCTTGCTGCCCTGGGTCTCTGAGCCTCGGTTTCCTCATCTGTAAAATCAAGGCACTCATTGTAACTACATGACTGACAACACAAATAGCATTTGGCTTGATGCCTGGCACGTGGGATGCTCTTTTTTCCAGCCTCTTGTTCTGCTCTCCTTGAAGCTTGGTGCATGTGGATTTCCTCTGCAAAGCCAGCTGGTTCTGACACCTGCCTGTCCAGTCACTGAGCAAGTAAGTCCTCAGCGCTTCATTTCCTGGCTTAAAAACCCTCCCCAGGAAACTATGGAAATAAGGCTGAAAAAAACCTCTTACTAAATGCAAAGAACTGCATGCTTCTAAGAAATTAAGAAAATATGTTTATTTTCTCGTCTTTCTCTATCTCATCACCTTGAACAAGTTCTGAACTCCTTGAGGGTAAAAAATGAAGGTGGGACACCACTGTTTATTGAACACCGTGGGAGATATTACAAGGGCTCTCTAATATCTGGTTGTCTTTTCCTTCCTGAACATAGAAAAAATCCTGTATCCCAGCACCCTTGCTGTTACATGGAGCCATGTGACTAGTTCTGGTCAATTTAAAATTGAAATCTAAAGTATGCTGCTTAGCTTTTTAGTTAATTTCTTTCTCTGCTCCAGTGAACATAGGGGTTTCCTGTTGAAATGGTGGAACAAGAACTTAATCTTCTGGATCATGTGTCGCACACAGGGGAACGCTGCCCTGGGGAGTGGCCAGCGCCATCAGCAAACCTTTTGCAAGAATGAAAAATAAACTGTTGCTGTGTTAAACCACTGAGCTTTGAGGAATATTTGTTATTGCAGCATAGCCTTGCCTGGACTGACTGGTACAAACGCTCTCATGTCAAAGTGTTTTCATATGCATGATGATTTCACTTGATCCTCACAACAAGTCTTGAGACAGCCTTGTTATGATCTCCATTTTCCAGATGCAGAAACAGACTGAGACATGTCAGATAAGTGGCCCAAAGTCAACAGGAGGTAGACCCGGGGGTAGAGCTAGGTTTATATGCCTTCCAAGTGCTGAGTCTTACCAAGTAGGTAGGTTCCACTCCCCAGAAAGGCGGTATCTGGGAGGCAGGCATGTAAATGGCCAACTCAATGGAGAATGTTCCCGGTCAGTTTGGGGTCTTTGTTGAGTAAACGTAATCCTTCAAGTGTGGCTTTCTACAGTCTGGGAAAAAAATGTTCCCAGCTAAAAGTAGCTACACCAGAAGGTCTCAGCCAGAGTCCAGCTCCAGCCTGGCAGACTTCTCAGATGGCTTGGAATTCCTGCTGGCCAGGGTTCCACCAGCATGGAAGTGTTTATACCCGCCTCAAATTAGTTCTCCCATGCCTTCCAGAACCCAGTCCATATTTGGGATGGAAAAGGGAAAATGATTCCCAGTGGGGATTCAGAAACCTCAGAAAAATTCCACAGGGGCCACAGGCTCTTGCCACATGGACCAGGTCCCTGTGCAGTCACATCTTCTGGCCCCTCACACCTGGACCCTGTGCCCAGAAGGGCAGCCAAGTCAGAAGGACATGACCTAAACACACACACACACACACACACACACACACACACACAAATTCAGAAGGAAGGTGTTTCTGGAAGAATCCATATGAGAGACAGTATACCTCTGCAGCCAAATGAAGGGTGAGAGAGAAGAAAAGACCTAATTTGTGTTTCTCATCCATTGAAAGTGGGCTTTTCTTTCTCCCTTCAAGAAGCTGCCAGGTGATTGGATTGTCTTCAGCTGTGAGGAGCAGAAACCCCAAATAAAAGGGTCTTTGCAGAAAGAAAAGCTCCCAGAAGGCCACGTGGTGTGTATCCTTTTTATAATGCTCAGAAGCAGCCAAAACAAAGCAATATGCTGTTTGGATGTACCTTTATATGTGACAAAACCACACACACACAGACACACACACACACACACACACACGAATAATAAATGTAGCGTTCAGGGCAGTGCTCTGGGATGGTCAGGGGAGCAACAACAATTGGTAATATTCTATTTTTTGAATTTTGAGTTGAGCGGTGGGTAAAAACATACCAGTGGCATGTCACAACCAAGGTTTATGCTTAATCCAATTCTGTCTACCTATTAGGGCTTCTCTGGTGGCTCAGACAGCAAAGAATCTGCCTGCAATGCAGGAGACCCAGGTTCGATCCCTGGGTTGGGAAGATCCCCTGGAGAAGGAAATGGCAACCCACTCCAGTTAACTTAGATTTATTTGTGTGCATGCATGCTCATTCATGTCCAACTCTTTGCAACCCTATGGACTTGTAACTCACCAGGCTCCTCTTTCCAGGGGATTCTCCAGGTAAGAATACTGGAGTGGATTGCCATTTCCTCCTCCAGGGGATCTTCCCAATGCAGGAATCAATCAAACCGGCATCTTCTGCATCTCCTGCATTAGCAGGTGTATTTCTTTACCACTGAGCCACCTCAGTGGCTTATTTTATGGGTCTTATTTTATGTTCATTTTATAGATGAGCAAACTAAGAAAAGAGAGCTTAAGCAATCTGCTAAGGACCACACTGCTACTAAGTGGTAGGCAGTCAGGTTTCAGAGACCTTGGTCTTAGCTGCTGCAATAAGGATATAATTACCTCATGAAACTATAATCCCAGAGCCAGGGTTGTTGTGGGCAGGGCGGGAGGGGGGAGGATATGACATCATCAAAGATGCCATCCTCCACATGTCCACCATGTCTCCCCACCCCCACGGAAGGGCATATTGTACCTGCAGCATTTTCAGAAAGTCACAATGCAGTTCAGTAATTCTGATTCCCATGTTCAGAGTCAAACCAAGCATCAGCCACCATAATGAATTTAGAAAAAGTCACCCCCTGAGACTTCAAGGGTAGGTGGGAATGGCTGAAGAGGGCTAGCAGGGAACCAAGAGCATTTGCCTCTACCACCATTTGGGATTCTCTTGCAAGGGCTCTGAGAGGAAAAGGTGGATGACTCCCCTTGGACTGTGACCCCTTGAACAGCAACCATACCTAAGTCATTCTGCTCTCCTTCCCCCCTGCCTGGAAAAGGCCCATCAAATAGCAGGCATCCAGCTGTACCGGATAGGTCAGTCCTTGAGCCTGCCTTGCTGAAGGAAGAGGAGACAGTCCGTCCCTGGAGCCCCAGAGACTGATGTCTGGCTTATTCTGCCTCTGATGTGAGATGATTGGTCGAGAGTTGATCACCTGACCTGAGGGAAGTTATGTCATAGGTTAGCCAACAGCCTATGATACATCTCAATACAAAGGAATAGGTAGGTGGTTTAGTGGATGTCTTACCCCAGATTCCCCAAAGCAGAACATGGGTCAGACTTACGTCCTAATGTGTCATGGATAGAGATAATCCCAAGGAAGCAAGAAGGAGGGGTGCAAGAAGTGAGGCAGGAAGAAGGGCATGGTGGATCCCCATCAGAAGTGAAGGACTTCTTCCCTAGCTTCTGGCAGTGCTGTTGGAAGGCGGCCTCCAGCTGCCAGCCCTGTTCACAGTTGTTTTCACCGAAGTCACCTGGGTCATGCCCCACTTCCTGGAGCAGCCCATCAAATAGCTGATAAGCACAGGGGCTTAAAGGCCTGACCTCTCACCACGACTCAGGACACCTCTGAAGGCCATGCCAGTTTCAGGATTCCCGTCAAGGAAACCACATCACAGCTCAATGCTCCCTCCACCTGGCCCTGCTTCCACCTAGCCAGGGCACTGGCAGTGACCCCAGGAGCACACCCCAAGACGTGCCTGTGTGCTGAGCTCCATCTCAGACACAGCTTCCCAGGGAGCCCAGGTGGGTAGAGGGAAAGCATAATTCAGATGTGTCACCTAACTGGCTCCAGCACCCCGAGGAGATCCTGCGGGTTGACCAGCCCTGCATGGTCATACATAAAATAAGCCACTGAGGTGGCTCAGTGGTAAAGAAATACACCTGCTAATGCAGGAGATGCAGAAGATGCCAGTTTGATTGATTCCTGCATTGGGAAGATCCCCTGGAGGAGGAAATGTCAATCCACTCCAGTATTCTTACCTGGAGAATCCCCTAGAAAGACACAGAAGAAGACACAGAAGACACAGAAAAACACTGCCTCTCAGAGGAGCACGTCAGAGGACAGTGAGGAACTTCATTTTCCGATGCCCGTCGTCCAGGTTTGCCTCATGGGAGGGTCACTTCTCTTCCACGTGTCACTCAGCCCCTCCAGGCCACCGCTCGTGAAGCCAGTGCCTCCCTGGGCCCCGTCGGATCAATCCCAAAGGTTTCTCCCATCTGGGCAGGTACAGCAGCAGCCATGCCAAAGCTAGAGCTTTGCCCCGGGGGAGCTGAGGTGGTCAGCAGTGCCAAGAGCTGAGGTGACAAGGACGGGAGGCAGGGCTTTCCGACTGGAGGAGTGGAACTGACCACTGCAGGGGCCACTCTGGCTGAGGACAGAGCAAGGGGCTGAGGGCTGAGAGCGGACGGGCCGTCTGGATCTAATCAGGGTCTAATACACTGAGCCAGTCTGTTTCTTTTCTCTGGACTGGGAAACACGAGGGGACTAGATGCTGAGCCGCCGTGACAGAGAAGGGGCCGTGAGAGGGTGGAGGCCTTGAGTCAGCAGAAGTTAGGAGAAAGCTGACGTAAGGTGGAGAGAAACTTTGTGCACAGTGAGGGCTCCGGCCAGTGTGGGGAGAGTCACCTTCTGGATGTTTCCTCTGAGCTGAAGACTCCATGAAAGCCCTCTGGGGACAGCTGCTGGGCACTCCGAACGCCCTTCCAGTCCCCTATGGCTCACTGTAGAGTAACCATCCCTATTGTTAGAGTCTCTGACAGTTTTATCGAGGGGCTTCATTCCTTGGGGCAGGAACAGTCCCTGTGCAAGGAGCAGGGACGCTCCTGAGGCTTCATCCCTGCTTCTAGAGGAGCCCAGTGAGAGCCAGGCCCCGGACTGAGCTTGGCCAGTTGAGAAAAGAGACTTGCTCTGCTCTAGTCTGCGTGTGTGTGTGTGTGTGTGTGTGTGTGTGTGTGTTTCATCCAGGTGCTGCTCCATCTATTTTGGTGATACTAGAGAAGGCCCTGGAGCAACAAGGGCCAGGGAGGGGCAGACACCACCGGAAACCCAAGGATGAAGCCAACACCACAGAGGCAGGAGTGGAGAGACTGCTCAGACGGAGAGAAACCAAGTCTGGTATGTTATTTCAGCTTGAGCCTTTCCATCTGTATTCCTTCTTCCATCAAAAATTACCCTTCCTGGACTTCCCTGGTGATCCAGCGGTTAAGAGTCCACCTTGCAATGCAGGGGACGTGGGTTCGATCCTTGGTTGGGGAACTAAGATCCCACAAGCTGCAGAGAAACTAAGCACTCGCACTGCAACTAGAGAACTCATGTGGTGCAGCTAAGACCTGCGTGTGCTCAGTTGTGTCCGACTCTTTGCGACCCCATGGACTGTAGCCCGCCAGGCTCCTCTGTCCATGGGATTGCCCAGGCAAGAATACTGGAGTGGGTTACCATTTCCTATGCCAGGGAATCTTGCCGACCCAGGGATCAAACCCACAACTAAGACTTGATGAAGCCAAATAAATTAATTTTTAAAAATTACCCGTCCTAACTTTTGCACCATTGGCAGGGATGTGAATTGGTTCAGCCACTATGAGAAACAGTAAGGAGTTTCCTCAAGAAATTAAATCTAGAATTATCAATGCCATGTGATCAAGCAATTCCACTTCTGGGTATATATCCAAAGGAAACAAAACCATTCTTAAAGTGATAGCAGCATTATCACAATAGCTAAGGCATAGAAACAACCTGGTATCCATCAGTGGATGAATGGATAAAGAATATGTGGCACATCTGAACAATGTAATACTATTCAGCCTTAAAAAAGAATGAAGCTTCTAGAGGACATTTTGCTAAGTGAAATCAGCTAGACAGAGAAAGACAAATACTGTATGATCTCATTTATATCTGGAACCTTTAAAATAATGTCGAACTCACAGAAACAGAAAGCAGGATGATGGTTGCAGGGTGTGAGGTTGGGGAAATGAGGAGCGGATGGTGAAAGGGTACAGACTTTCAGTTATAAGTAAATTCTGATGAGCTAGTGTGCAGCATGATAACTATGGTTGACAATGCTGTATTATATACTTGAAATTTGTTAAGAAAATCAACCCTAAACATTTTCTCTCACACGCACCCAGCAGGTAAGCATGTGAGGTGATAGTTGTGTTCAGTAACTTGATCATGGGACACTTTTCACAATGAATGTGTGTATATGCTTAGTCGTGTCTGACTCTCTGTGACCCCATGCACTGTAGCCCACCAGGCTCCTCTGTCCATGGAATTCTCCAGGCAAGAATACTGGAGTCGGTAGCCATTCCCTTCTCCAGCGGATCTTTCTGACTCAAGAATCAGACCTGGGTCTCTTGCAATGCAGGGGGATTCTTACCATCTGATCCACCAGGAAAACCTCGTTCATAATGCATACATATATTAAATCATCACATCATACCTTTTAAATATGTCACAATTTTATTTATTAGTTATACCTCAATAAACCACGAAAAGAAAATTACCATTTTTTAGCACCAATCTTCCAGGGTGCTGCTAGGAGATTAAAACAAAGCTAGAAGCAAACAATCTGATTTAAAAATGGGCAAAAGACTTGAATAGACATTTCTCAAAAGAAGATATACATATGGCCAATAAGCACATATAAATGCTCAACATCAATAATCATTCAGTTCAGTTCAGTTCAGTCGCTCAGTCATGTCCGACTCTGTGACCCCATGAATGGCAGCACACCAGGCCTCCCTGTCCATCACAAACTCCCGGAGTTCACTCAGACTCACGTCCATCGAGTCAGTGATGCCATCCAGCCATCTCATCCTCTGTCGTCCCCTTCTCCTCCTGCCCCTAATCCCTCCCAGCATCAGTGTCTTTTCCAATGAGTCAGCTTTTTGCATGAGGTGGCCAAAGTACTAGAGTTTCAGCTTCAGCATCATTCCTTCCAAAGAAATCCCAGGGCTGATCTCTTTCAGAATGAACTGGTTGGATCTCCTTGCAGTCCAAGGGACTCTCAAGAGTCTTCTCCAACACCACAGTTCAAAAGTATCAATTCTTCAGCACTCAGCCTTCTTCACAGTCCAATTCTCACATCCATACATGACCACAGGAAAAACCATAGCCTTGACTAGACGGACCTTTGTTGGCAAAGTAATGTCTCTGCTTTTGAATACGCTATCTAGGTTGGTCATAACTTTCCTTCCAAGGAGTAAGCGTCTTTTAATTTCATGGCTGCAGTCACCATCTGCAGTGATTTTGGATCCCCCAAAAATAAAGTCTGACACTGTTTCCACTGTTTCCCCATCTATTTCCCATGAAGTGATGGGACCAGATGCCATTAGGGAAATATAATTCACACAATGGCATACCATGTAACATCCATTAGGATGGCTATTATCAAAGGCAAAAAAGGAAATAAGTGTGATGAGGCTGTGGAAAAATTGAAACCTTTGTACATTGCTCTTGGTGATGTAAAATGGTGCAGCTACTGTGGAAGATGGTATGGTGAGTTCTCAAAAATTAAACATAGAATTACCATATGATCCAGCAGTTCTACTTCCGGGTATATACTCAAACAGATATTTGTATGCCCATGTTCACAGCAACCTTATTTTACAATACCCAAAATGTGGAAGTGCCCCAAGGAGCCATCAATAGATTAATGGAAAAACAAAATATGGTAGATACCTACAGGAGAATATTATTCAACCTTTAAAAAGTAAATATTAAAAATTTTAAAACTATATTAAATACTATCCAGCCTTTTTTCTTTAAAAAGAGAGAGTCTAACAGATGCTACAACACAGATGGATCTCAAAAACATTATGCTAAGTGAAATAAACCAGCCACAAAAAGATAAACAGTATGTGTTTCCATCTATATGGGGGTGCTAAAATAGGCAAATTCATAGAGGAAGAAAGTAGAATGGTGGTTTCCAGGGGCCAAGGGCACTTGAAAATCAAGAGTTATTATTTGGTGTGTGCAGAGTTAAAGTTGGGAATGAAGAAAAAATCCTGGAGGTGCACAGTTGTGTGAATATATTTAATATCACAAAACTATACACTTAAAGTGGTTAAAGTGGTAAAATTTGCAGTACAAGTATTTTACCATATTTTTTAAAAAACTAGATTATTTGGTCAAGTGTGAGAGCTTCTAGGAACCCATGAGAACACTTGGACCTTCATTCATTATGTAGATGAAGTTCAGTGAAGAAAGAGGCTTGGTCCAGGTACAAGGTGGTGATAAGAGAGGCAGGAGGCAGGAGAAGAACTTAGGTGTATAGACTCTCAGGCCTTGGGCTCTGGCATTTCGGTTCAAGCACTCTGTGACCAGTATCCCAGATTGACGTCTCCACACAAAAGCTGGTTCTTCCAAGGATCTTGGAATCTACCACCAAGATCTGGATCCCCTCAAGGAAAGGGACTAGGGGACTCTCAGCCCTTGTCCAGGCAATGCTCCTGGGCCAAGCTTCATCATAAGAGTCCCTAAAGTGCAAAACCTTGGAAGTTCCCGTTTTTCAACCCTGACTGTCCATCCCTCATGGTAACTTGAAGGAGGTTCACTGAGGAGTTTCACAGATTTCACATGTCTCTCAGCAAACCCATTTTGACATTTATCTTCTCGATCCAGCCAAAACCCTTCAAGATGGCCTATTTTCAGGGCCCATCTCAGAGCACCCCTCTAACATCTAGGCAGGGATGGGAGAAACTTGGCACATTCACCACCACATTCCACCAGGGCCCACGACAGGCTTCACAAATCGATCAAGTGTCTGCTCTCCACTGAACATGAAGAATTCAGACTCATGTCATCGGAGCCTCTAGCTGTCCAATCATTCAGCACTGCCATTCAAGGTGAGATCTATTTGCTAACCATCACCTACATGAATCAGATACACTCTGGGATCTTGAGAAAATCACTTCTCTTTTGGCCTCAGTTTCTTCACCTACTATATGATTTTTGTGTCCCTGCTGGCTCTGTGATCCAGTGAATTCTATATTGTGGATAGAGTCTTCATTGTGGAGTGTGGAAAATTCTAGAGTGTGGGTGCGTGTGCACGCACTCATGCTAAATCGCTTCAGGCGTATCTGACACTCTGCAACCCTATGGACTGTAGTATGCCAGGCTCCTCTGTCCATGGGATTCTGCAGGCAAGAATACTGGAGTGGATTGCCATGCCCTCCTCCAGGGGATCTTCCTAACCCAGGGGTCAAACCCACGTCTCTTACCTCTCCTGCACTGGCATATGGGTTCTTTACCACTAGCGCCACCTGGGAAGCCCACAGTGTGGATAGGAGAGGGAAATGCTGTTTGTCTCAAGAGATTCTACAGACTTTTCCACATGTTTTTTGGCAGTAGGTCTTGCTTGTTTTATTTGCTTGAGGGAGGGTCATGGAATCAGACGTCAGGAGATGACCATGCTCCTGGCCAGCCCTCTGGAAGCCATTTCCCACTTCCTGGAGGGCCCCAGAGCCAAGAGAGTCCTAACATTTCCCTTCAAGGTGGCACACTTCTGCCCCACCACCACTTCAGCAGGAGAACTGCTGACCAGGACTGACATTTCTGCCTCCTCGCTTTGCCAGCCACCTCTCCTGTCCCTTATTCTGCGAGGGCAGCTGGGTCCCTCCCATGGGGCCTAGGCAGGCCTTCTCATTTCCCTGCCAACCAGCCAGGCCACCCTCTCCACCCAGCTCTCGGTCAGCCAGACAGGGATGTATCAGAGCAAGGGGAGAGGACAGGACTGCCCTCTTGCCACCAAACACTATAAAAGAAAACATTAAATCTTGGCCTCCACCAGGGAACTGCCTTAATCAGGGTGGCGCCGAGCAGGACGCCGTAATTACCTGTGTGTCTGTGTTTCCATCCCAAACACCCATTTCCAGAGCTTTGTGATCCAGTCTTCTAAGAGAAGCTCAGCCAGAAACCTGGCACCAGCAGCTCCAAAGGGGAGGGATGACGGGTTTCCCCCTGTTCTTTCTTTTCATAGCCCCACTCAGGGCGAGTCTCTGCAGGTAGGAGCCGTGGGTTCTTCCCTAAAAGGGTGTTAATTGTGGGTTCAGAGCTACTGGCTCTGCCTGGTCCCCCCAGACCAGGGAAACCCAAAGGTCTGATGTCAGTGTGAGTGGACGTGTGTTAGTTTTGCTTGGATAACAGCCATTATTCCAATAACTTTGATTTTCTTTAGCGAACCAGCCTCAACCACCTATAGCTTTAGGGAGTCCATGTTTGGGGACTGGCCAATCAGAGCTTTCATCCCCTGGCCAGTGACTGGTTCAGAGGTGGACCATGCTGGACCAATAAGAGTCTGATGGAATCATTGGAAAATGGCTATTTGCTTTCCATTGGGGTTACTAAACTGGTAAGATGTCAGCCTGGAGCTGTAGGGACCATGTTTGCCACCTCACAAGACTAGGCCTGAGAATAAGGCCAAGTTGAAGAAAGCATGGAAAAAAGACAGAGGGTGCCAAGAGACAGAGAGAGAGAGACCTGATGGGATCGGTTAAGCAGTTGAATCAGCCATACCTGAAGCAAAAAATACACCCAAAGACAATTACATGAGAATCAATAAATTCCCCACTTTTGGTTATGTTGATTTGAACTGAGTATTTGTCACTTGTAACCTGCAGAAATTTGGCTAAAACAGAGGTCACTACATGGACTTCATGAAATGCACTCCACACACACCCGTAAGTGCCAGGCAGCATGGTGAATTCAAGGGTGGACAAGAATGGCACCCAGTCTTATTGGGCTTCTGGCTTTTGAGGGGAAGAGGAGATGTAAGGGAAACTGGACTTCCTGTTCTAGTGCCCCTCCGCATTGAAAGGCTGTCTTACTTCTGGCTAGCCTGAATCATTGCCTCCAGAGGAGACTGTCTTCCCTTTATTGGATGCAGTTGTGCCTACCCAGAGAGCAGCCACTCGTCATCTGATCACAGTGCCTTTTTACTGAGCAACTTGTATGAATCACTTGTGTGAACCAGCCCTTGGTCCAGGAATTCTCAAGACAATATGCCCCCGACCATAGTGACTGGTGTAGGAAAGCAGATAAACACATAGTTCATGTGCACGCACAAATGCACACAGTGACTGGCACAGGAATGACCACAGCTCTGTTCACTTGGGCCCACGGATATAACCCCTGGTTCCCACCTGCCCTGTTGACCAATGAACTCCCCATGGTGAACCAGTGAGCATAGATCCTGGAGCTGTGGCTGAAATTACTGGGGAAAAGATACTTGGTCTCTTGGGGTTGCTAAGTAGCATTTGGGCCTGATGCTGCCAGTGAGGTACACTCTGAGAATAAAGTCAAAAGAGAGGAAACTGGACCCAAGATAAAGAGATTCAGAGAGACTCGGTCCTGGTAATGAATATAGTTTGAGCACCTGGAACCAGCTGTTCCTTAAATCCACACTTCTGGATGATTCCCATTTGAATAGGGGTTCTGCAGAATATGAGCCTAAAGAAACTTGATTAATGCCCCTAGGACTGAAGAAGCCTTACGGTCAGACCCTAGCCCACATTTTCACTCTTGTCTCTAACAAGGAGCCTCATACTCCAACCAACTGAGATGCTCATGCTACCACCATGCACACAGCACTTTGTAGAGCTTTGGACTCCAGAGAGAAACCCTTTTCTCTCTCAGTTGCCCACGAAAGCCCTCCCACTACTCAAGGCCTAGGTCAACGGCCTCCTCCTCCCAAAGGCCCTTGGAGGCCTCTCCCTCTTCTGCATTGTGCAGCAGCTCTGGTCACTTGGACCCATGGACACACCCCCTGATTCTCACCTTCCCTGTTGACCAATGAACTCCAAGAAGGTTGAGAAATGGGGTGGAACAGCTTCCCCATGACCTCATATGCACCTGTAGCCAGGCCTGAAACAAAATCCATTCCCAAACTTTCAGTCACAAGTGCCAATTAATTGCATTTTTTTCTTTAAATAAGATTGAGCTGAGTTTCTGACTCTTACAACCAAAGAGTTACAATGGTGGCTATGTTTTCCTCTAATTACAAAAGTAACGCACACTCATTGAAGATCAGAAAATATTGATAAACAAACAAAGGAAAATAAAAATGATTCCTACTCCCACCTAGAAACCATTTAAAATATAATGGAGCCATGTCCCTTTAGACTTGTTTCTATATATGTGTGAGTACATATTTATTTAGATGAGACCATTCTCTAATACAGATAGGTGCTTTTTACTCCTCGTTGAAGTGGAACCATATGTACAGGAAAGGGCACAAATCACAAGGATACAGCCTGATAAATTTAACAATGTGAACACATCTGTCACCAGCATCCAGATTAAGAAACAGTATCAGTCAGGACCGTCATATCTTTTTCTGGTTCATCCTGCAACCGCAGAGAGCATCACTCTCATGGAATTAGCCTCCTTAATTCTTGATGAGCAATCAATTTGTTTTCCATTTTTGTACTGTTGAAAGCAAAACCACAGAGGCCATACCCTACACACACATCATTTTGCATGTGGGAGCTTGTGTTCTAGGAGAAATTCCTAGTTGTAGCTAACATTTCTCAAACTCTTTCTGCCAGACACTGTATTAAATGCTTTTTATGGATTAGCTTGTTTGAGCCTCTCAACAGTTAACTGAAATAGGGACTTTTATTGTCCCCATTTTACAGAAGTGGGACTGCAGAGTCAAAGGGTAGGTCCACTTTCCATCTCGATTCACATTTTCTACCTGCCCTCTGTCCGACTATACCAATTAATTCTCCCTCCAACAGCACAAAGTTCAATTTTCCTTCCACACTTGTAAAGCTGGATACTATCAATTATTTGAATTGCCAGTCTTGGCCACCCAGATATGTGAAAAATCACAGCTTACTGTAGATATTTGTTCATTTCTTTCATTTTTTTAGTAAGGTTGAACAGCTTGTTTTATATTCATTAGCCATCTATATTTCTTTTCTAAGTTACTTGTTCGTGCCTTTTGCCTGTTTTTCTGTCTGCTGAGGATATTGAATTTATTTTCACAGATTGGAGGCATTCATCTTTTGCCTTTTGCATACATTGCAGATATTTTCCAACTCTGCTTTCTTTTTTTATTCTAAAGATGATTTTTCTGACATAAAAGAGTTTATGGGGGAATTTCTCTGGTGGTCCAGAGGCTAGGACCCCACGCTCCCAATGCAGAGGGCCTGGCTTAATCCCTGATCAGGGAACTAGATCCCTCTTGCCACAACTAAGAGTTCACAAGCCATAGCTAAAGATCCTGCATTCTGCATTGAAGAGCCCATGTGCTGCAACTAAGCCCCAGTACAACCAAAGAAATAAAAATAAATATTAAAAAAAAGAAAGAGTCTGTGGGGTTTGGGTATTTGGGGCATTTGTGTAACAATCAATCATTTTCTTTATGATTCCCCATTTGTAAAACGGGGAGGAGTGGACCAAATCTGTGATTTTTAAAATGTGATCCACATGACTCAAGGGTCCCAAGACCACTCACCAGCCCCTCAGGGAGGTAGGACATGGGAAAATGTCTGAGTTGGCTTTTTCCTGGGTTCCTGGTTCCATGAATGGTTCAACACCTTGGGTATTGGTTGAAGTACCAACCAGCCAGGCTGATCTCTTGGGACCTTAGGAATGGGTCCCCTCTCACAATCTATGGGGCATTTCTTACGTTTTCTCCATCACCTCTGCCCTGTGACTCCTAATCTGAGCTGGTCAGTGATGGATCAATCACCAACCTACCCACCACATCCTGCCCGGTTCCTGCCCCAACAGGAGCCCCAGCAACTCTTCTAGCATAAGTCTTGGTGGACACCAGCCTTGACTGATTTTAGGGTGATGGACGGGGTTATATCACAGTCTCACCCAGCAAACAACCCCAAACTAGGCATTCCCTGCACCTGTCATGGTCCCCCCAACCCCCAGTCTTCCACCAGACCTGAGTCCTAGCTCACACACCAGATACTTATCATCTCTTTTTCTGGAACCATTCCTCTAGGACTCTCCCTGGGAACTTTATTTTCACCAGTTTTTTAGGAAAGCATATTTGGCCCTCCTTCCACTGTTTGCTTGGGGACTGCTTCTGCATGTGTGTGAACACCGTTAAACTAGATCCCAGGTTTTCAAAGTGTGACCTAGGGACCATGGGAATCCCCACGATCCTTTCACGGGGTCCACAAGTTAAAATTATTTTTATAATACTGTAGTTATTTGAATAGTGGTCCCCCAATAGATATTCTGGTGTTCTAACCCTTAGAAACTGTGACTGGGATCTTATTTGGCAAAAAAAAAAAAAAAAAAAAACCCTCTTTGCAGATATAATTAAGGATCTTGAGCTAAGGAGGTCAACCTGGATTATCTGTGTGGGCAATAACAAGTGACTTCACGAGATTTTTGCTGTCATTTAGTCACTAAGTCATGTCCGACTCTTTTGAGACCCCATAGACCGTAGCCTGCCAGGCTCCTCTGCCCATGGAATCTTCCAGGCAAGAAACACTGGAATGGGTTGCTATTTCCTCCTCCAGGGGATGGTCTCTGACCCAGGGTCCGAGCCCACATCTCCTGCTTGTCAGGCAGATTCTGCACCGCTGAGTTGGCGATAGACACGGAAATAAGTAAACAAGTAAAAATTTCTTTAAAAGACAGACACACAGAGGAGAAGCTGGTGTGAAGTTGGAGGCCGGTACTGAGGTGACACAGCTGTGAGCCTGGGAGTGCCGGCGGCCACCAGAGGCCGGAAGAGAGAACGAATGGTTTCGCCCCTCCCACCAGAGTCCGTGGAGGAAGCATGGCCTCGCTGACACTTGGATTTCAGACTTGTGGCATCCAAACTTGTGAGAGAACGAACTTCTATTGTTGCAAGTCACCAAGTTTGAGGTCGTTTGTTACAGCAGCCACAGACAGCTAATACAAACCTTGAGACGTCATTTGCCTTTTTCCCTCTCGTTCCTTCATGAGCGTACCGTGGCATTTTCCAGAGGCTACAGGACATGTGATGTTGGAACAAATTGGATGCAGAAGCCAATAGGAGAATCCAGCTGTCTCCCATTAAGCCAGACATTTGGAGAGTTACAAAAGTGAAAATAAATCAAGCCATTCTTCTTACCAAATCATTTTTGCTTGGGGAAATCTAGTTCTTTTTCACTAAACAGTTATGTTTATGTAAGAGAGGACTTTTTAAAAATTAGCAAATAAATAGTTTTAAATATTCTCAGTTTTAATTTCTAATACAGTGAACACTGATAGCTGTAATCCACATAAACAAACGTTCTTTGGGGTCCTCAATACATTGAAGAGTGTAAAGTATTTCTGAGAGGGAATTCCCTGGGAGTCCAGTGGTTAAGACTGCATGCTTCCAGTGCATAGGGCGTCATCCCCTGGTTGGGAATCTAAAATCACATGCCACGTGATGTGGCCAAAAAAAAAAAGCAGTCCTGAGATTAAAGTACTTGCTAATTATCTTAACTAGATAATGTCTTCCTCACCTTCCCAGTCTGAGTCTGTTCCTACTTCAGCAAAATGTACAAAAACAGGCTGCAGTGCAGTGCGGTGCTTAGTCGCTCAGTTGTGTCTGACTCTTTGCAACCCCATGGACTGCAGCCCTCCAGGCTTCTCTGTCCATGGGATTCTCCAGGCAAGGATACTGGAGCGGGTTGCCATGCCCTTCTCCGAAGGATCTTCCCAACCTAGGAATCAAACCCAGGTCTCCTGCATTGCAGGCAGATTCTTTACCATCTGAGCTACTAAGGAAGCCCAAGATAGGCTGCATTTATCTGCAGTTAACAGAACACTCAACTGAAAGTCACTTAAACAAGAGAAATGTATCACCTCACAAAACATATGGTCAATTCATTGCATCATCACTCCTTGCCATCATGTTTCTGTTTATTCTGCTCTGACACCTTTAGAGAGCTGGTCCTTCTTCTCGTGGTTACAGGATGGCTGCAACTGTGCCATGCATCATATCCTTACACAATAATGTCCAAAGGTAGAAAAAAGAAACATCCTTACCTTGAGCCTTACTCTCAAGCTAAACAGGGCCCCTCCCCTGACTTTTCCTCATGCCTCACTGGCCAGAATTGCATCACAAGTTTGTCTCTGCCCAGGAGAAAGGCATTATTGTGATTGGCCCAGACTGGTCAAGATCAACCTCCTTGACTGGGAGAATGGCCAGTCTCCCCTGAAGACACGGCCATCTAATTAAGGTTTTATTAGCACGAAAGGGGAGTCAGTCTATGGGACAGTACCTGCCATTCCAATGAAGGCATTTAGGGTCTGTGGAAGTGTACACCTCAAATCAATGTGAATCTCCACTCCTCAGATATTTAGGCCACAGCTGAGCCCTCGCCTCCGCTTCAGCCCCATGAGCCCCACACCTGTAGTGCCTTAGGGCACAGCCACTGCCCAGCTCCCCAGCCCAGGTCAGCTGCTTGTATATATCAGAGTTTTCCTGCACCCCTCCTGGCCCCAGTCTTAGTTGGACACCACCCTGTTCACTTTAATAGATTTTAATAACTTTGAATGTCGGGGAGATGTTCCTCCCAGTGAGACAGGAGGCAGATGGGCTCACCCTCCCAGAGTAAACCAATTGGAAATTTATTCCCTATTGACCAAAACTCCAAGACGAGAATAGCAGGACAATTAAAGGAGGAGTCTGGGCCTTGTCAAGATCACATATTTCTTGTTCTCAAAGTCAGGAGACTCTCCAACCACACAGGCACAGAAAAGACTCCTTGGAGACCAAAGGGGAGCCATGTCAAGGGATGTTCTACCCAGACACCTTTTCAGTAAAATCCATCTTGGTTAAGAGATGCATGTGCATACATAGGAGGGTCCTGAGGTATACCAAATATGGACTGTGAACCAGGCAAATCAAAATGATTGGCCATAGGAAACCCAGAAGAAATAACCCACAAAAATAATTCAAACTGCCACAAGGGCCCAAAACAGGGACTCTCCCTCTGCGTTCACCCATGTGTCTATCCACACAGATTGTACTATTTTCCTCCTAATAAATACTTCACTTGCTTCCCTATTTTCTGTCTTTGTAGGAATTTTTATCTGCAAAGTGAAGGCCAGGGCCCTTGTCATTTACCGCTGGTCTAGTGGCTAGGACATGGTGCTTTCATAGCCATGACCCAGCCCAATCTGTGGAACTCAAGCCCTGCTCCAAGCTGTCACAGGCCAAGGCCATCTGAGATCACTGGTAAACACTCAGAGTGTTTTATAGCATTTCCCGTGTTTTTCATGTTAACCTTCAAGTTCTACATAGTCTCTCTAAAATACTATAAAGTTCTCCCTGCCAATCTGTCTCTCTCTCTCACACACACACACACACAAATACAGGTTCCGTTCAGTTCGGTCGCTCGGTCATGTCCGACCCTTTACAACCCCATGGACTGCAGCACGCCAGCACGCCAGGGCTCCCTGTCCATCACTGACTCCCAGAGTTTACTCAAACTCATGTCGATTGAGTCGGTAGTACCATCCAACCATCTCATCCTCTGTTGTCCCCTTCTCCTCCCACCTTCAATCTTTCCCAGCATCAGAGTCTTCAGATGAGTCAGTTCTTCACGTCAGGTGGCCAAAGTATTGGAGCTTTAGCTTCAGCATCATCCCTCTCAAAGAATATTCAGGACTGATTTCCTTTAGGACGGACTGGTTGGATCTCCTTGCAGTCCAGGGGACTCTCAAGAGTCTTCTCCAACATCACAGTTCAAAAGCATCAATTCTTCGGTGCTCAGCTTTCTTTATAGTCCAACTCTCACATCTATACATGACCACTGGGAAAACCATAGCCTTGACTAGATGGACCTTCATTGGCAAAGTAATGTCTCTGCTTTCTAGTATGCTGTCTAGGTTGGTCATAACTTTTCTTCCAAGGAACAGTGTCTTTTAATTTCATGGCTACAGTCACCATCTGCAGTGATTTTGGAACCCCAAAAAATAAAATCTGCCACTGTTTCCATTGCTTCCCCATCTATTTGCCATGAAGTGATGGGACCAGATGTCATGATCTTAGTTTTGTGAATGTTGAGCTTTAAGTCAACTTTTTCACTCTTCACTTTCACTTTCATCAAGAGGCTCTTTAGTTCTTCTTCACTTACTGCCACAATGGTGGTGTCATCTGTATATCTGAAGTTATCGATATTTCTCCCGGCAATCTTGATTCCAGCTTGTGATTCATCCAGCCCAGCGTTTCTCATAAAGTACCCTGCATATAAGTTAAATAAGCAGGGTGACAATATACAGCCTTGACATACTCCTTTTCCTATTTGGAACCAGTCTGTTGTTCCAAGTCCAGTTCTAAACTGTTGCTTCCTGACCTGCATACAGATTTCTCAAAAGGCGGGTCAGGTAGTCTGGTATTCCCATCTCTTAAAGAATTTTCCACAGTTTGTGGTGATCCACAAAGTCAAAGGCTTTGGCATAGTCAATAAAGCAGAAATAGATGCTTTTCTGGAACTCTTTTGCTTTTCTGATGATCCAGTGGATGTTGGCAATTTGATCTCTGGTTCCTCTGCCTTTTCTAAAACCAGCTTGAACATCTGAAAGTTCACAGTTCACATACTGTTGAAGCCTGGCTTGGAGAATTTTGAGCATTACTTTACTAGCATGTGAGATGCGGGCAATTGTGCAGTAGTTTGAGCATTCTTTGGCATTGCCTTTCTTTGGGATTGGAATGAAAACTGACCTTTTCCAGTCCTGTGGCCGCTGCTGAGTTTTCCAAATTTGCTGGCATATTGAGTGCAATACTTTCACAGCATCATCTTTTAGGATTTGAAATAGCTCAACTGGAATTCCATCACCTCCACTAGATTTGTTTGTAGTGATACTTCCTAAGGCCCACTTGACTTCACATTCCTGAACTGAAACCTGTGTCACACACACACACACACACACACACACACGGGTTAGCAATTCCAAATTCTGGACTCTTTGTTCTGCAACTCCTCTGTGGTGCAACTTTGGACATGTAACTTACCCACTCTGGGCCTATGTTTCTTTACTTCTAAGAAGAGGGTAATGAGACGTATGACCTGGAATTGCTGAGGATTAAATGAGATGAGGAGTGTAAAGTCACTTCTTGTTGAGACTCAGATATTGTCAGGTGTCACATTATTTTTGCATCTCAACCTCTGAACGGCATTTCAAAACCTGCAGAGTACCTGAACTTTCATTTTATCATCTGTGATTCACAGCAGGAAAGGGTTACCATGTTCCCAGTGAGGTCACTGAGGGCCAAAGAGGCCAAGTGATCCAGCCAAGGTCACACAGGCAACTCAAAACCAGTTCTGTTAGCCAGGCTCTCAGATCCCAAGCCCAAGGTCCCTCTAACTTCACACTGCCTCCCTGACTTCCATCTGTGTGACCCAGATTGCTCAGCTACCAAAAACCTGGAAAGCTTTGTAGGAATTCAGTCTGGGCCTTTGGTTTTCACATGGCCTGGAGAAGCAAGGATGGTTGCAAATACCCAGGAGAGGGGAGGAGGGACTCTTCCAGTTCACAGTCCATGAAGGAAAAGCAACTTCTTAAAGGACTCAAGTCAGGAAAGGCCTTCTAAGAATGCAAAACCGGAATGTAGAAATTAAAAAACAGATGCATTTGACTACATAACAATGTTCATCCGTTGTAAGGCAAAAGATGCCATAAGCAAAGTTAATAAACAATAAATTATGAAAAAAATATTTGTGATGCAGAGGACAAGGGTTACCATCTATAATATACAAAGGGCTCTTACAAAGTGAAGAGAAAAGGGCAAACAACGCAAAAGAAATTATGGCAAAGGACTTGAATAGGCAATTCACAAAAGAATGAAGCCAAATGGCCACAAACAAATGAAAAGATGCTCACACTCATTAGTGGTCAGGGACATGCAAATTAAACTGACAATGAGATATCACAGAGGAAAATTTAAAAGAACAAGAATGCAATTGCTGGCAGGGATTTAGGGAAAAGCTGCATTCATATGTTGCTGAAGATATAAATTATTACTGTCTTTTTTGGGAGAAATCTGGCAACATCAATTAAAACTTCAGGAGTAACATGAAAACTTTGCATTTAAATATATATATATATATTGATTTCCTTTAACCCAGCAATCCTGACCCTGATAGAAATTAAGCTATCATATCCTAAGGACAAATGATGAAAGATGTTTATTGAATTATTATTCATAATGGAAAAAAAAACTCTCAAAGGTCTTCCCTGGTGGTCCAATGGTTAAGAATCCGCTTCTAAATGCAGAGGACATGGGTTCAGTCCCTGGTCGGGGAACTAAGATACCACGTGCCATGAAGCAACTAAGCCCACGTGCCACAAACTACTGAGCCCACACTCTGGAGCCCACATACCACCGCTAGAGAGAAGCCAGAGCCCTGCCACGAAAGGTCCCACACGCCTCAACACACACCTGATACAGCCAAAGATAAACACGCGTGCTTTCTAAACTCTCAGAAGAAGACGTGGCAGGGTTTCCCTGGTGTCTCAGCAGTAAAGAACCTGCCTGCCAGTGCAGGAGACAGGTTCCGTCCCTGATCCGGGATGATCCAACATGCCTCAGAGCCACTAAGGCCATTGCACCACAGTTATTGAGTCTGTGCTCTAGAGCCCGGGAGCCACAACTGCTGAAGTCTGCACACCCTAGAGCCTGTGTTCCACAATAAGAGAAGCCCCTGCAATGAGAAGTCTGTGTATCACAACTAGATAGTGGCCCCCGGTCACTGCAACTAGAGCAAAGCCTGCACAGCAATGAAGACCCTACACATCCAGAAATAAATATAAATAAATTTAAAAAAAATTTTTAAAGCATGGCAGACTGACACACAAGAAGTCCTGGTTTCCCAGCCTCCCTTGCAGCTTGGCTGGAGCCATGTGACTGGGTTCTAGCTAGTAGACTGGAGGGAAGAAGTGATGTGTGGCTGTAAAGCCCCCTGCACAATCCCCCTTCACTCTCTTCCCCTCTGCAGTGACCACCCAGGGCCTGGGTCCTTGTTCAGGGAACACCATCCCAGGGCTGTACAACACACTGCCCTGGGACAGGAACAAGAAGGAAACAAGCCACTGCAGTGTCACAGCTTCCTTGTGGCCACAGCAGAGCTCACTTTCACGAATACACAGCCTCAGTGTCCATCAGAGGAAAATGACTGACTGAATGATGGCACAGCATGGCCTGGGCTGCTCCTCAGCCTGTGCAAGTGATGAATTAGGGCTAGACCAAGGGACTTCCACACCACCAAAGGAGAAGAGCAAAATACAGAGGAGCCCCCATAATATCTTGTTTCGGTCATATAAACAATGATGGAGAAGACCCTCTAATGGTACATATGTACATGTCTATGCATGTGTATCAATGGCACCCCACTCCAGTACTCTTGCCTGGAAAATCCCATGGACTGAGGAACCTGGTAGGCTGCAGTCCATGGGGTCACTAAGAGTCAGACACGACTGAGCGACTTCACTTTCACTTTTCACTTTCATGCATTGGAGAAGAAAATGGCAACCCACTCCAGTGTTCTTGCCTGGAGAATCCCAGGGACGGGGGAGCCTGGTGGGCTGCTGTCCGTGGGGTCGCACAGAGTCGGACACAACTGAAGTGACTTAGCAGCAGCAGCAGCATGCATGTGTATGATGTGAGCATATGTGGTTATATGAAGATGGACAGAGACTTGGGAGGATACTTCTAGCTTGCATGCACAAGTTGGAAGGGAGGAAGAAAAAAGAAAGTGAGGATGGCCAACTGATGGAAAAATGCATCACCATAGTTTTCAAGACTTCCCAGGTAGTCCAGTGGTTAAGACGCTGCACTCCCAATGCAAGGGCCCCAAGGTTCAATCCCTGGTCAGGGAACTAGATCCCACATGCCGCAACAAAAGTCACACACACAGCAACAAAGATCTTGCATGCAGCAGCTAAGACCAGGTGCAGCCAAATAGGGGGCAAGAAAAACATAGTTTCCAAGAGTACTTTGCATTTATGAATGTGCAGAAGTAAATATAAGAATGTTTTCATATGAGAGAATAAAACTTATTTTCTATAACGCAAGGAAAAAATGCACTCACGTAGCTAGAGGATGCAGGAAAGAGGGGATATCGGATGCACCAGGAAGGGATGCAGAAAGTCCAGTCCTTGCCTTAAATCTGATCACACCTTTCTGTCTGGCTGAGTCTAGTCAGGGCATCTCCCTGATTGCGATGTGGCTAAAAACAAGGGGAAAGAAAGGTAACCAGGGTCCAGGAACCATCTTGGCCTGGGAGCTGCAGCCAGAGAGTGGGGGCTGCCTCCCAAGCTTATGAGAAAATGGGGAAGCCTTCAGTCAGCAGCCCAACAACTAAGCCAGCATATTGGGGAGAATCTACCAGGACAAGAAGGACCCTTAGAGGTCGCCAGGGTCAAAAGTCACACACTGGGTGCCCAGAAGTCAAATCCAATACTTGTAAGAGTTTGTTTGGCTTACACAGTGATGTCTGAAAAAATTCAAACTGGTAAATACAGTGTCATATACGAAAATGTTCTGCACTATGCTGGATTAGATACTTGACTGAAAAAAAAAATAGAACTTGAAATTGGACTGTGGATTAGATCATAGTATGATATCAACATTAATGTTTCAAATTTTAAAAATTATTCTGTGGTTATGTAGGAGAAAATTCTCGTTTTGGGGAAATACTGAAGTGTTTGGAGTAAAGGGAGAGTTTATTCTCAAACAGTTCAGAAAAAAATGTACACATATTTGAATACATGTGTTTGTGAGAGAGAGAGAGTGAGAGAGACAGAGAGGGAGAAGGGAATGACAAAGCTAGGTAAAAGTTATATGGGAAGTTCCCTGTAATATGCTTGCAACTTTTTCCTTTAAGTTTGAAATTATATCAAAATAAGAAGTAACAAAATAAAACAAATTTAAAAAGACAAATTGGTTGCCAACATATTCAAATTGGCAGAGTTCATACAAACACACACACTCCAAATTTACTATCTACAGTTTATAGTGAAAAAAACAAAAATCCGATTATCTGGCCATACCACTCCCACATTTCTGAATAGCTGCAATTGGGTGGAGCTGAGGAACGGTTACCCCGCTTTAGAGAGGGCATGCACTCTTCAAGTTGGTTACAGTCTCCAGGCCTGGCATGCTGCGGTCCATGTGGTTGCAAAGAGACAGGCATGACTTTGCAACTGAGTAACTCCCATGGCTCCTGCTGCTGCACCAGGTCACTTCACCCAATGACCGGCCCCAAAGTTGTGGGTTTGACCCCACCCCTCCATCAGCCCCTTACCCACACACTCTGACAAAGGGAAATCATACCCTGTGGGCTTCAGTAGAAGACAGGATTTGGCTTTACCCCTTAGTACTGCCATCCTTTCACACTGCATCAACTTGACTAAACTAGAACCTCGTTGTCCCTGAACTTCCTTATGGGTCTGAGGTAGTGCTGGCCAAAACAGACCTTACATGTGAGATCTGGAAGGTGGGAGAGAAGCAGCAGCCATGTTCTTAGGCTCTGAAGGTCACACAGGGCCCCAGGCCCCGTGGCGGCTTGCTCAGGCTGCCCGCAATCTGCTGGTCATCTATATTTGCAAGGGCAGCCCCTGGCTTCTCCAGATCGTTTCAGATCTCCCTCTGCATCTTTTGATCCAGGGCCAGGCGTGCGTGCAGCTCTGTGGTGAAGCACTCTAGCTTCTCCCACAGGTCATCCTCGGCACCCAGGTTGGAGAAGGTGAGAGATAGACACGCTTCTCATTTGTCCTTGCTCACCCAAATTTCCTTTCCAGGCATCTTTCAGACTGACTTTAGGCTCAACCCCAGACACAGAGTCAACAGCCTGAACAATCTCATAAGGTCAAACGCCTATAGTAAATCCATTTTGTATTACTTGCAGAGGTTCTCCTTTCCTAATCAAACCCTGACACGTCTGTGTGATCTTAAACAAGTTACTTAACCTCTCTGAGTCTCACTTCTGTTGCCTTAAAACGCAATGATAACAATATGATGAACACCCATGATAACACTATAATCCCACGATTATGGTGAGGACAAGATGGGAATTATCCGTAAGTGCTTAGCAAATGCTCCGTAAGTGTCATGTATCATAAATCTGCAGTGTTTTCAAATGGGAGCTGTGCCTTTATCTACATAACATCAGGAAAGAAAGAAACTAGCTGAAGATACCTAGTTTGATCTGTCATCATCTAAATTAACAGTTCTTCTTCCAAACCCTGCAATATTTTAAACTCTCCCCAAATGTATGTGTGTCTTGCTGTAAAATGGGAAATTTGAACATTCTAAAATACTTCTTTCATTTAAATTTAGTACAGACAACCTCTGTTAGATTGCATCCTAGGAACCAGGTGATGGGATGAAGAGTCATGTGTGGCAGATTGCTGGGAGTCCTCTCGGGGGGCCCCACCCTGAGGGTAAGGGCACCTGGGTTGGGCAGAGTGAGGAGTGGGCTGCCTTCCAGCTAAAACAGAGGCCTCTGGCAACCCCACAGAAGGCTTCCCGAAGGCCCTTCAGAGTTGCCCCAAACTGAGGCAGGGTCTAACCTTTGTACAGCACTCAAACCAGTCATTGAACAAAGTCCACATTCATTTGGAGGGGCGGCATAAACATGGGCGGGGGTGCTCCCTCCCTCCAGCGGGAGGGATTAGCCACCAGCACTCCACAGCTAAGGCAATGAGGCGCCATCCTACAGGGCCACCTGGGTTGCACACCACAGTGTCCGCTACACCACCCTGGTTTTGTTGTTGTTTTTTTTTTAATCTGTTGTTGTTGTTCAGTCGCTCAGTCGTGTCAGACTCTGCAACCTCATGGACTGCAGCCTGCCAGGCTCCTCTGTCTGTGGAGGATTGTCCCAGTAAGAATACTAGAGCAGGTTGCCATTTCCTCCTCCAGGGGATCTTCCCAACCCAAGGATCAAACCTATGTCTTGTGCATTGGCAGGAAGATTCTTTACATTTGAGCCACCTGGACATGGCCAAAGAAGCTGGTGGCCACCCTTGTCACTGGCAGTCACTTTACAACTATCTGGCTTTGAGAGTGGTGGGGCAGAAAGACAGAATGATATCACTGGGCTGCTGATTACCATGGCCAAAACCCACCTTACCTCTAGACTCCCAGATGGGTGAAATAATAAAGTTCTTGGCTCTTTAAGCCACTTGGATGTGGGGTTTCTGTGCTGTGCAGTCAGAAGCATTCTAAGTTATCTAAAGGTGAAGCTCTTGTTAGTGTGACTACCACACGTACACACACCCTGTGCAATGTGCACACTCAGGGATATGCACACGACTGCAAGATCAATTTTAAAAAATCCAACATCTTCCCTACCCCCAGCAAAATTAATTTGAAGGAAAATGGTGCAGCCACTGTGAAAAACAATAGGACAGTTTCTCAAAAAATTAGACACAGAATTACCATATAATCCCACAATTCCACATCTGGGCATATACCCAAAAGAATTGAAAGCAGGGACTCAAAGGGGTATTTGTACACTAGTGTGTATAGCAGCATAATTCACAATAGCCAAAAGGTAGAAGCAACCCAAGTATCCACAGATGGATGAATGGATACACAAAACGTGGTGTGTACAGCCAACAGAATTAGCCTTAGAAAGGAATCAGATTCTGACACATGCTATATCATGGGTGAACAGACTTAAACCACTATGCTAAGTGAAATAAGCCAGTTTTAGAACAAATATTGTCTGGTTCCACTTTTGTGAGGTACTTATAATAGGTACATTCATAGAGACAGTAAGTAGAAGGGTAGTTTCCAGGGGCTGGGGGTGGGAGAGGAGAGGGGATAGTGTTTAATGGGAACGGAGTTTCAGCTTTGGAAGATGAAAACATTCTGGAGATGGATGATGGTGATGGTTACACGGCAATGTGAATATACTTACCACCGCTAAACCATTATACTTTAGAAAGGCTTAGATGACATTTTTATTGTATGTGTATTTCACCACAATTTTTAAAAAAAGATTTGAAAACATAAAAGAAAAAAATCCCCTTCATATAACAACAGTACACGAGGTACCTCAGAACAAACCCAGTCAGAACTTCACAGGACTCTGGAGAAAACCGTAAGAATTCACTGAGGAAATGAAGAGGTGGAAGTGTAGAGATGTACCATGTTCATGGAGGAAAAGAATCAATGTTGTAAAGAGGACACATCTTTCCAAATTAATCCAAAACATAATGCAATTCCAAACAAGACCCCAACAGCACTTTTCCTTGAACTTGCTCAGCTGATTCTAAAAATTCTATGGAAGAATGACTATAACATAAGAATAGCATATATTCAGAAAAGTGCACAAATTAGAAATGTATAGCTCAATGCAGTTTTACAAAGTGAATCACCATTTCACCAACACTTGGATCAACAGACTGACTGTTGTCCCAGAAGACCTCTTTGTACCCTTCCTGTAGTCATTAACAACTTTGAGGTCTCTATCTTAACGAACTTTGCCCGGTTTTGAACTCCCTACACTTGGAACCGTATCACATGTGCTTTTTGGTATCTGGTTTCTTTCACTCAACATGATTGTGCAATTCACCCATGTTGTTGCTTCAGTTGTCAATCATTTATCTTCATTTCTGTGTAATACCCAAATTACAACTATCTCACTATTTATCTATTCTACTGTTCACAGGCATGTGGATAGTTTCCAGCTTGGAGAGACTGCAAATAGCATTCTGGTACTTGTCTTTTGATGCACATTTATGCACAAACTTGCTGGGCATTATCCTAAGAGTGGAACCACTGAGTCATCAAGAAAAAGTTTTTAAAGAACAGAGGATGTTTGTGGGTGTAGTGAAAAAGAGACATTCTTACCCTACTGGACATCACTATAAATTATAAAGCTGCAGTAATTAAAAGGCACACATAGTAACACATCTCCAGCTCTACGCGCGTGTACACACACACACACCCTATGCATGTACATACTCAGGGTTGTACACACACTGCAAGATCAATTTTTAAGAACCCAACAGCTTTCCTACCCTGCAGCAAAATTAACTTGAAGGAGCATGCACACGGTACTCATGCCCCCATCCACATCCACACACAGGCATGCTCTCCCACCCGACATACTCCACCAGTCAGCACAGACAACTCATGGCCGGACTTCCCAGACCAGATAACTGAGTGTCGCAGTCCCTTTCAAGTGGTATCAGAGCACAGGCCTGCAAGTATCCAGGAGACGGCTGATGGAGAAGAGGAAGAAGAGAGAGAGCCCCCCTGCCACCCGCCCACTGGCTTTAAAAAGAGAACAAAGTGAGCGGGATCAGAGGGTGCAAGGTGATGGCAGCGACGCTGAAGCCATTTATCACTGCCAGGTGTGAAGGGTCAGGCTGCAGGGCACGCTGGAAGTGCCAGCAGGGGTGCTTGAACCCCCAGATACAGCGAGAAATAACCTGTCCGTGGGCGAGGGACCAAGGAAGGGCTGCCAGGACCCTCTTCTTAACAAAATGACAATGCGCTTTCTCTTTTATCCAGGCCAGAGGGGGTGGGGGTGCAGGCAGGATAGAGGCAGCGACAGCTTAATAAAGAGCTGTCAGTCAAAGCTCTAAAAATACCCTCCCGCTGCCAGCAGGCTCACTCCTGCGCCCGCCCAGGCTTCCTGCCGCTTGAACGGTCCCTTGGTGACACACAAGGACAAATGTCTACCCAGAGAGGCCTGGCGTCAAGCAACACACACGATCCCTCTGTGGCTGGCATCTGTCTTTTCTCCCCTACCATGCCCCTCCAGGACCCTCAGACAGGCACACCCAGGGCCAGGAAGCGGGTCATGAGGGTCCCGGGGTCAAGGCTCTTCCACACCAGGCTTCTCCATCCTCTGGAAAGGCATAAATATCAGACACCTCTCCTCGCAGGTGGCTCCCAACCCCTAAAAGAGCCAGGTTTCACAGGGGCGGGGGGTCCCAGAGATTCCGGTTTCAGGCAGGCTCCTGGTTTGGAACCAAAAACCATCTCGGCTTTCGCTGAGATCCCGGTTTAGTGGGGAGGCCCAGCACTGTCATGGCAGAGATCCCAGCCTGTCCGGGGACGCGGCACCACTGCCGAGTCACTTCTGGTCTGACGGGAGGCTCGGCTCTTGCCTTGGGGAACTCCCTGTCTGATGAGGGAGGAACAACTTCCTAAAGACAGGTTCCCACACAGGGACAATAACAGACGTTTAGCCAAAATGGCCTTATGGTCCAGTGCCCCTCCAACTTTAATGCACGTCCAATTCACCGGGAATCTTTCCAAACACAGACTCCCTTCTGCATATTCCAGGGTGGGCCTGAGGCTCTGCATTTCTAACAAGATGCCCGATGATGGCAGCGCTGCTGCTGCCTGAGAGTGAGATGAGGTGCATGGAGGGTGTGGATAACTAAATCCTACCGGCTGTTCTTCTGACTGATAGAGCTCTGAGCTGGGGCTACCTGGGAGGGCTCCGAGGAGCAAGTGCGGTGGAATCTGATGGGCAGAGGGAGAACTCTGGAGAATTGGCCTTAAGTCCAAATCTGGGCTCTGGCGTTTATCAATTGTGTGACTCTAAGCAAGTTTCTTGACCTCTCTGAAATTAGGACAACGGTGGCCATGCACACCTCACAGGATGGTGTGAGCAGATGGAGCACTAGCACAGGCTTGGCACACACCTGGCACAGGTAGGAGCTCAAGACACACCAGCCCACTGCTTTTATAATAAACTGTAACCATTGTGTCTACACGTGGGAGGGCCAAGCCTCAGACAGAACCGGCAGGGGGCTGCTCCTAAAGGCAGGGCTGCAGAGAGGCCCTGGTGGATAACAAGCTGCCGCAGAGGGGTCAGGCAAGCCCTTGACTTCCCTGAGCATCAGTTTTCTCATCTGTAAAATGGGGATCATAGCCTGGCCTGTCTCTGCAGATGTAGTTAAAAATCAGGACATCCTACACGCACAGCAGCACTTGAGCACAGGGACTGGCACACAGTAGGCGCTCAATAAAGCGCTCTCCGGGATGGGAGTGGGGGACAGCGGTGCCAGGACCCCCGCGGGTCTGGGGGCCCAGCGGAGCGCAGGAAGCCAGCAGGCCCGCCCCAGCCCCCCACCCCCACCCCCACTCCCACCCCAACCCCGAGGCCGCCTTTGAGCCCTGCGCTGCGCTTTGAAGTCCCAGATGGGCCTGGAGGAAAGAAGATCCCCGCGCCCAGCCCCCAGCCCGCACCTGGATAAACACGCGCCGCCAGCCCCGCCGCCAGCCGCGGACCGACGGCCTGGCGGCAGGGACGGCCAGGCGGCCGGAGCGGCCCGGCAGCGGCTCACTTCAAAGCGCCAGCGGCCGCCAGCGGGAGGGGGCCCTAATCAGGCCCGGCTGCCGCCGCCTGGGCTCAGAGCCCTGCCCGGCCTGCCCGCGCCGCCCCCGCCATCTGCTCCGCGTTAGAGCGCTCACCGATGGGGGCAGGGGCGGCCGGGATTGAATGGCACAGGCGCAGGCTGACCGTCCGAATCGCGAGGCCAGGCCAGTCATCTCCCTCCCGGCTGATTCCATTACCTCACCGCTTCATTAGTTCATTCGTTAATTTCAGCAAATATGTACTGAATGCCTGGGTGCCAGGCACCCGTGCTAGGCAAGGGAAATACAGTTGGTTCATTCATTTAACCAGTATTTGTTGAACTCCTATATACTAACAGACCTTGGGGATACAATTCATTTATTCATTCATTCAATAAATTTTTTACATGCTGTCTGCAACTTCATCTCCCTCCAGCTCACTGCCCAGCCACCCCCAAACCACTCACAAGTTCCTCCTTGCTCTATGACTCCATGCTTTATCATTTGTTCTCTTCGCCCCGAGTGCCCTCCTCTGCCCTAAACAAACTCCTACTCATGCTGCAAGAGCCTGGTTTGAAAGTTTCCTCCTCCATGAAGACTTCACCCCTCTGGAAGTCCCCAAGCCCACACAGTGCCTCTCACCTGCTGTATGGCCTTGAATGACAGTGATTCATTCCTTTGCAGGGTCTGTGTGCCCCGCCACAGACTGACAGCTCCCACCAGGACCCTACCAGTCACTGGCTATGTGGCTCTATAACTGCTCCATGCCTCCGTTTTCCCATCTAGAATCAAGAAAGGACAAACTTTGCGGGGTTGTGGGAAATAAGTGGGTTAAAAACAAGGTCAGGCTGTGTGAGGCAGAAGCGTGGCAAAAGGCATCAATGGTTTCCTGATCCTCTCTGCAGCCTTCTGGCTCCAGGAATCAAAACTTGGTTCATACACCTCCTCCAGGAAGCCCTCCTGACCTGAGAACAGGCCTCCTCTCCCTCTGTTGAGTTCCTGCCAGTCTAACACAACCTACTGACCACTGTCATCTAGTTGCTCCCGGCGGCTTGATGTCTTCCAGGCCTGTATCCTGGGTCCAGTGCTCCAGAGTGCAGAGAGCTAGCCCTATGTCTCTCTTCCTGCCCCCTGCAGTCCCTGGCAAGTTACTTAGCACACCCTGGATCCAGCAGACAAGGGTCCCTCTCAGGCTCTCTCAAGGTGGCGAGGAGCTTGGGCTGAGTAGGCTGCTCAGGTTCTGGGCTGTAGTCCCCAAGGGTGCAAGGAAGTGCCTAAGAGCAGGAGCTTCACCCACAGGAGGGGTAGGGAGACACAGACTGCCTTCCCATGTCAACCTGTGGGCTGCTGGGAGCCCAGGAGCTGAGGATAAACAGGTCTCTGGCTTTCAGAACCACTGAAGGCTCCTTGTAACCCTGGGGAGCCATAAAGAGACAGAAACAGGGATTGAGACAGAGATGCCTGTCCAGGAGACAAGCAGGCCAGAGCGGCCAGGGTTGCCAGGGAGTCTGAAAGGGGCTGGTTACCCAGAGACACCAGCTGGCAGACAGACAGACAGATAGACAGGAAAAGCTAGACTCCTGGGGTCGTAGCCTTCCCAGGCTCTCAGGTCCCCTCTCCCTTCCTCTCCATCCTCTGCTTCCTGCAGAGCTCATGGTCTCTGCCCCTGATGTGGCCTCTGGGTTTCTCTCAGTCCATTGGTCACCTGTGGGGCAGTGAGTCGGAACCTGGAAGATGAGGTACTTGGATAAGTCCCAAGCATGGAGCCTGCAGACAGTTAATGCGTGTGGCTGTTTGTGGGGGAGGGCAGTGACATTTGTTTCTAAGCCATAGGCTTGTGACAAAAGACCCGGGTTCAAGTCCTGACTCAGCCGCTCACTCCCTGGGGGAGATGGAGGGGTCCCCCGAGAGCATCAGCAGGGGGATCAGGGAAGGCAGTCGAGGCAGCCAGTTCACGTGGTGGGCACGTGGTTTCCGACTCTCTCCAAGCGCCTGCTGCATCCTCACTGCCCAGGGGAAAGCCTCACTTTGGTGACTTGGTGCCCATCCTGGGCCTTCTCCTGCCTCATGGGCTTTCTGTGGGTGCAGCCATCTTGGGTCTGTAGCCCAAAGACCAACCCCGAGGTGAGGATTCGGGCACACATGATGTGTTTTGGAAGTGCTCCTGGGGAGACTGGCGAGGGGATGGGAGAGGAACAGGGTGGGGAAGAGCAGGACCAAGAACACTGTGATCTCAGGCACCCCCACCCCCACCTCCGCCAAGAGGGCAGCTTCAAACTGATCCCACAGGGGACTCTGCAGGGTGACTTTCACCTGGGAATTTTCCCAACTGGGACCCGGGAGCTTTCATATACCTGTACTGGTGGAGCGTGTTAATTCCCAGGCACTTAGACTCTCTGCGGTGTGGACAACCCACTAGGAGTCCTCCAAAGGAGAGCCCCAGGGGCTCTGGTTCTTGATGGCATACCAAAGTGGGACTAGATGCTCAGAAGGGATCCAGAGGGTTGCCCACCAATACAAGACCTTCTTTGGTCCTGCCCCATGAATACTTCCTGCAAAAAAGCCTCTGAGGGCAACCTCTCAGGGTGGCAGGCAGGAAGAGCTGCCCAGATGCTCAGGGAAGACCTGGAAGTTCTGAGGGACTTCTGGCTCATCATCTGGGTGCCAGGTCCTGTTGCACAAGGGGCCTTGGTACATGTGGCCTGAAGGCCACATCAAGTCACCATCTGACCTAGCTACTGCCCCACTGAAAAAGTCTCCCTCTCAAAGGCAGAGTAGGCCAGGGTTCAAGAGCCCCAGAGTGTCACAAAATCTGGCACTTCATTTACCAGGGGTGTGTGTTTGGGCAAGTTATTTTACCTCTCTGAGCCTCAGCTTCCTCAGCAGTAGAACGGGGATAATTATAACAATTTAGGGCATTTACAGTGAGTCAGACATGATGCGAAGCTGGTCTTAGACTGCTGGGTTTCCCAGATCCTTATATCTCATTTTTCACAGTGAGGCCTGTACAACCTTACCAACCAACCACCTGTCTTGAATTCCATTCATGTCACCAGTATTTAAAAAAAAAGACACTACTCCCAACAATCCTGGGGCTAATAAACACATTCTTGATGTTGATTTTGATAACAGTATTTGAAGATGCAGATTCCTGATGGGGATAATTCATATATTACTTAACCACTCCTGTCAGGGGCACCATGTCCAAATGCAAGGTTGTACACTGCACAACTCCAGGAAGTAACACACCAAACCACAATACGAATGGCACCCCCTGGAACTTCCAAGTGCTCTCCTTGTTCAGCCTGCTTCCTGCAGCCTTGAACCCAAAGTGTGGATTCCCGATTTAGATCATTCTGGTGTTAACCTCCACCTCCACGATGTAGAGTCATTTTGTGTGCGCACATTCACGCCGTGATTAAGAGGGAAGCACTTTTAAGGTAATCACACAAGCAATAAAGCAAGCACTCCCCCCCCATACCTGGGGGGCTTCCCTGATAGCTCAGTTGGTAAAGAATCCGCCTGCAGTGAGGAAGACCTGGATTTGATCCCTGGCTTGGGAAGATCCCCTGGAGGAGGGAAAGGGTACCCACTCCAGTATTCTGGCCTGAAGAATTCCATGGACTGCATAGTCCATGTGGTCGCAGAGTCAGACACGACCGAGTGACTTTCACTTCACTTCACTCACCCCACCAAACCTGGCACACACTAACTCAGTAAACCCGATTACTGTTTTGGTTTCTGCCCAAGCAACACCAACTAGACAGAACTTTGGCTTTCAGTGTCCCAGCTCCGGCTTTGCAGACCCTCCTGGGAGACCCCAGCAGGCTAGGAATTCCCACCCTGGCCCCCACCGCTCCCACCCACCGAGCCTCCGCTCCCATTGAGAGGGCCCTTCAGAAGCCAGTCACTTCCCCTAGGGAGATAAAAGGTTAGATCGCGATGTCCCTTCTCTTCTCAGGGTTCAAAGCTACCGCCAGCCCCCACGTGGCCGGCTTGATTTGTTTCTTATCTTTAATTTTTTTTTTTAATCGAGCAGATCCCCTCCGGTTACTTTTTCCACAGCATCTTACAGCATCTTTGGAGCGGGCAACAAAAGCATTCTTTTTGGAGCCAGCGGGGGGCCAGGGCAGAGCCACTTCAAAGGGAATGCAAAGCGGCAGTGATGTCCTCGTCATTGTCCTCCCCTGCGTGTCTGCCCCCCATTGTCCTGAGGCCGCCCTGAATAGGCAGGCACAAAGGCCACCGTTCAAAGTGGGCACCACATGCTCCATCAGAAGGCCAGCCTTTGCCTCCGCTCCGCTCCCTTCATCTCACACACACAGGTTTCCAGCCCGGGGAGGGGAACTGGCCTTGAAGTGGGCTTTTTTTCTTCTCTCTCTCTCTCTCTCTCACTCTCTCTCTGTCTCTCCCTCTCTCTTCCTCTCTCTCCTCCTGAGCCAAAACTTACGATTGTATTTTGAGATAGCCCCCGATTGGCAGTCTTTCCCTCTTTCTACAGAACAAGGACAATTCACCACAGGCTGCAGATCAGCTGTAGGAGTGCTGGGGCTTTCTTGTGAGATGGGTGCCTCTGTGGGACCTGCTTTCCCCTCTGAGAGGGAGGGAGGAGGGCAAATCCCACTCCTGGCACCAGGGGGTCTGAGGCCTGCTGAGCTCAATGGAAATTTAGAAATAGATGTTCCAACCTCGATTTTCTGGAAGAGGAAACAGGGCCAAAGATGGGAAGAAACTTGTCTCTTTCTACAGTGGCTCAGATGGTAAAGAATCTGCCTCCAATGCAAGTGACCTGGGCTCAGTCTCCAGGTTGGGAAGATCCCCTGGAGAAGGGAATGGCTACCCACTCCAGTATTCTTGCCTGGAGAATCCCATGGACAGAGGAGCCTGGCGGGCTACAGTCACTCCATGGGGTTGCAAAGAGTCGGACTCAAAATGAGAAATTTTCACTTCACTTTTTACAAGAAGGAGAAAACAGGGGCTCAGAGAGGTTAAACGACTTGTTCAGAGTCACACAGCTGATTAGTGGCAGAGTTGGGATTTTGGTGGTGGGACATTGAACAACATTTGTCCTGCGATCCACGGTTCTCTTCACAGGCACGCCGTGTGGTGTGCAGTGTCTCAGGGTGGTGGCTGGAATCAGGTCCTTTGTGTTATAAGTCTGAGTGACTCGTTGCAAGAGCATGGATTCTAACCCGCCAGGCTCCTCTGTCCATAGGATTGCCCAGGCAAGGATACTGGAATGGGTTGCCATTTCCTCCTCCAAGGGAATCTTCCCTACCCAGGGATGGAACTAGGGGAGTTTCCTCCCAGGGGGGTAGGAGAAGGCAGGGAGGGGATTATGGATGACAGCAAGAGTAGTGGCCAAGCAGACCTGGCCTTGGGAGTAGGTTTGGGATCTATTCCAGAAAGATACATGAACCTGGGCAAAATGAAGGACGGGGAGGCCTGGCATGCTGCGGTCCATGGGGTCTCAAAGAGTCAGTCACAACGTGGCAACGGAAAGAACCAGTCCTATAGCAGAAATGGCACAGGGCTGAGAGGAAGTCTGCAGGCTGACCAGGGTGCTAGGCCAGCCTCTGTAGGCCTGGACACTGAGCCTAGCTCAGCTCACTGACTTGCTGTGTGACAAGGGGTGGGGGAAGCCCCCTCTGATGCTCAGCTCCCTTCACTTGTGGAATGAAGCGGGTGACTTATTTTTGGCAGGAGACTTGCTCCTGTGCTCCAGAAAGGTGGGGGTGAGGGTGGTAGAGGTCCTGCTCGGGAGACAGGGCTCCCCTCTGCAACCAGTACAGCCCCTCCCAGCTGGCACAGATAGGGCCCCCCCATTTAAGGCTGCCTTGGAACATGGTGAGGTGGCTTTTAAAAACCAAGTTCACATTTCCCTGGTGATCCAGTGATCGGGAATCTGGAGGGGACCTGGGTTCAATCCCTGGTCTGGGAAGATTCCACGTGCTGCAGGGCAACTAAGCCCGTGTGCCACAACTACTGAGACCACATGCCACACCCACTGGAGCCTGCGACCCCTAGAACCCATGCTCCCCAACGAGGGAAGCCGCCGCGATGAGGAGCCAGTGCACCGCAACTAGAGAAAGCCCACGCGCGGCAGTGAAGACCCAGTGCAGCCCAAAGTTAATTAATTAATTAATTTTTAAAACCTAGCTCAAAAAACTGCCACAGACTTGACTGAACATGAAGGTGAGTATTATTTACTTAGTCATGTCTGACTCTTTGGAACCCCATGGACTGTAGCCTATCAGGCTCCTTGGTTCATGGAATTCTCTAGGCAAGAATACAAGAGTGGGTTGCCATGCCCTTCTCCAGAGGATCTTCCCGGCCCAGGGATTGAACTGGGGTCTCCTGCATTGCAGGCAGATTCTTAACCATCTGAGCCACAAAGTGCCAAAATTTGGTGAAGATGAACAAGAGGAGCTGTTGGGACAACAGACAGAAAAGACCTTTCAAGGAATTTGGAGTGACAGAGGTTTACCCCAGAGCTGGAAAGATCCCAGGGTGCAGACCCAAACTTCAAGAGCCTTCAGTGGGTTTAGCTGATACCTCTCTCCCTCTTTCTTGTGGATATGCGTGCGCACACACACACACACACACACACACACACACACACACACACACGGCCTGAAGCAATCCCTAAGCTGCCCATCAGTCCAGAACCCACTTACATCCCACCTGCCTGTGGGTGGAACCCACAGAAAGAGCTTCTTTCAGAGATGGACAAGCCCATAGTTGGCATAAACCAGTCATTTCTCTGGAACTTTTACCAAGTTCTGCAGACCAAAAAAAGAATCAATAAAAATATTAAAAGCAGCTAATGTTTACTGCGCACTTCCCGTGTGCCTGGCATTATACTAGACAACATCTACCTACCATTTCACCCCCCTATCAACCCTAGGACATGCGGACAGCTATTGTGGCCATGTCCCAGATGAGGAAACAGTGATTACCATCAGTCTGCCTGGGTCTGGTCGCACCCGGGCAGGCTTACCCACTCTCTGGGCTCTAACCACTGCACATTATGCCATTTGGGCCTGGCCAGCTTCCTGAAGGAGACAGGACACCGCTGATGAATGTAACAGGTGCACAGAAAGAAATCAGCTTCCCTGCTGGCTCAGATGATAATCTGCCTGCAAGTCCAGAGACCTAGGTTCAATCCCTGGGTTGGAAAGATCCCCTGGAGAAGGGAATCGCAACCCACTCCAGTATTCTTGCCTGAAAAATCCTATGGACAAAGAAGCCTGACAGGCTGCAGTCCATGGGGTCAAAAAGAGTTTGACACGACTGAGCGACTAACACAGCAACAGAAAGAAACTGAGCTTTAAAATGAGCTTCCCTTACTTTTGCTCCACGGCCTCCAGACCACAGCTTCCCTGGTGGCTCAGCTGTAAAGAATCCACCTGCCGATTCAGGAGAGGTGGGTTCGATCTCCTGATTATGGGGGTCAGTCCTGAAGGGAATTCTATCTCAGTGTTAAGACACACAACTCTGCTTAATCTCATTCCCCAAGACACACCGGCCTAATGAAATTTTCTCTTTCAACAAATTCACATGTTGAGGAAACAGCCGAGTGTAAACAGAGTTGTAGCATCTCGTGTTTAGACGCCATTGACTTTCAAATCAGCTTGCTTCTCCAGCCCGCCTGGCAGAAACGGAGTCAAAATGCAAATGTAGCATAAACGACTCTATAATAAATGCTCATTCAACATTTATTCTTTCTCAAATCATCTCTTAAAGCCCTTTCATGCTAATGTCTAGGAGATGTGACATTAGAAAAATTGCTTTGACATGCTAAGGGGCTCCAAGATTAACAAAAAAAGAAAGGACAAGATAAAGCTTTCGGAAGACCTATTTCAGAGGAATTATTCCTGCCTTTGAAAGTGTTCCAAGGTTGCTGCACATTTCAGCTTGTTGGCATACATGTAAATGAAGTGCTACAAAAGTCCTCGGCTAAATTCCACTTGAATGAAAGCTCCCCGCCGCCGGCGCAGCAACAGGGAGGGCAGCCAGGCTTCAGGATGAACTCTGAAGGCAGCTGGAGCGGGCTTTCTTCTCCTGAGGGCAGAACGAAGGCAGGCTCCAGCCCAAGCCGTGGATAAAAATGCCAGGGTGCAGCACAGTTGGTATGGCCAGTTCCTGACTGCCACATTGAGGAAGCAATATCTGCACCTTTTGTCAACCAAATAACCCAACTCGCCAGCCCTGCCTCTCGCTTGTGTCCCTTGAGCAAGTTCTCTAACCCATCTGGGCCACTCTCAATCGGAGATAACAAGAGAACCCACTTAGCGAGGAGGCCGTGACATAACTCACCCAGAGTGCTCTGTGAAGTGGCTGACACTTAGTAAGCGCTCAAGAAATCGTTTGTGGTTGATGTCATTACTCTGACTTGCTCCCCTAAAGCCCTGCTGAAGTACAGGCTGGAGGCAGGAGAAAGAAAAGAGCCAGGAAGAAGAAGTAGGCATGTCACCGATGACATCACCAAGACCCAGAGAGGCTCAGTGACTGTTCCAGGGTCCCCCAGAGCGATGGGGTCACAGCCAAGACTGCCATATGGTGCGTCTGGCTGCCCCTCCCCCCACGCCCAGCCCAGGCTCCTCCTGCCCTAGCAGCCCTCGCACCTGGTGAATTTCATCTCGTGAAATTCACCGTGTCTTCTCTGCAGTTCCCTCAAGGTATGGCCTTTGACTTAAGGGCCCATCTGACGTTTCTGGACATCACAGTTCAGAGCGAGCTGGATGTGCTGCAGTCCTCATTCTTTTGCCTGCGTTGGGTCTTATCTGTGGCTGTGTTGCTTCATGCCGATGTTTCGATGCGGTGCACGGACTCTCTGGTGGACTCTCTAATTTTGGCCCTCAGGTTTAGTTGTTCCATGACATGCGGGATCTTAGTTCTGTGACCTGGGATCGAACCGGCATCCCCTACCTTGCAAGGCGGGTTCTCAACCACTGGACTGCCAGGGAAGTCTCACGAAGATCACTCTTAATTACTAGGGTGTCTTAGAGTTTCCTGGAGTGGAAGGGAGAGAATTTTCTCTGAGCATCTGCTTTAGGCTGAATGGTGTCCCCACAAATTTGTATGTTGAAGTCTTATAACCCCCAGGACCCCAGAATGTGCCTGTCTTTGGAGACAGGGCCTTTAAAGAGGTGATTAAGTGAAAAAACGAGGTAATTAGGTGGGCCCTACTCCATATTACAGTGTTCTCATCAGTTCAGTTCAGTTCAGTTCAGTCACTCAGTCACGTCTGGCTCTTTGCAACCCCATGAATTGCAGTACGCCAGGCTTCCCTGTCTATCACCAACTCCCAGAGTTTACTCAAACTTATGTCCATCGAGTCGGTGATGCCATCCAGCCGTCTCATCCTCTGTCGTCCCCTTCTCCTCCTGCCCCCAATCCCTCCCAACATCAGGGTCTTCTCCAATGAGTCAACTCTTCACATGAGGTGGCCAAAGTATTGGAGTTTCAGCCTCAGCATCAGTCCTTCCAATGAACACCCAGGACTAATCTCCTTTAGAATGAACTGGTTGGATCTCCTTGCAGTCCAAGGGACTCTCAAGAGTCTTCTCCAACACCACAGTTCAAAGGCATCCGTTCTTCTGTGCTCAGCTTTCTTCACAGTCCAACTCTCACATCCATACATGACCACTGGAAAAACCATAGCCTTGACTAGATGGACCTTTGTTGGCAAAGTAATGTCTCTGCTTTTGAATATGCTATCTAGGTTGGTCATAACTTTCCTTCCAAGGAGTAAGTGTCTTTTAATTTCATGGCTGCAATCACCATCTGCAGTGATTTTGGAGCCCAAAATATGTTCTCATAAGAGGGGGATATTTGGACACAAACAGATGGAAGACTTGTGAAGATGTAGGAAAGGCAGCCATCTGCAAGCCAAGGAGAGAAGCCTCGGAAGAAACCAGCCCTGCTGATCTCAGACTTCCAGGCTCCAGAACTCTGAAAGATGAAGTTCTGCTGTTTAAGCATCCCGTCCATGGTCCTTTGTTATGGCAGCCCCAGTGGACTTGTACAGCATGTTTGAAACACATTGTATCTTTAAAGATGGCAACAGCCAAGCGACATTGACACCACTCTCATTTAAATATTTCTACATTATTCCGGGTAGACAAACCGCTCTAATCATCCTAAAATGTCAGTGGCTTATCACCAAAAAATATTTATTTCCTACTCACCAGGTAGCCCATGGAACCATCTGTGGGTGGGGTCCCCTCCGGGCAGCACTCCTCCCCTGGTGTGCTCCCTGGGAGGAGCCAGGTCTCTTCTGTCTTTAGTGGCAGATAGAAAAATATAAGGTAGGATCGCGCCTGGAAGGCTTTAGGAAGGAGCTTGTGGTGGGGGCATCACCTCTGCCACACACATTTGCTGGAGCTCAGTCCCATGGGTGCTCCTAACCACCCAGGAGGCAGGGAAGCGTAGGTGAGCTGAGTCCCCCAGGAGGAAAAAGGGAACCATTTAGAATAGCTAGCAAGTCTGCTATGGCAAAACAGATTTAGAGAGATTAAGTGACCTGTCAGAAGAAGCAGAGCAAGTTGGCTATGGAGTGAGCCCAGGACCTGTTGATTGGAGACCTCGTGACCTTCACCACCATCATCGTCATATCCTCAGCAACCACGACAGCCTTTTGCTGAGCACGTACTATGTCGGATGCTGTTCTGGGCACTGAGACTCAGAGCTGTGTAAGACTCAAGCATGCTGTCTCTTTGGGGAAGCGAGCTACATGCCAGGAAAGAAAACACCAACCAGACCCACCCCTGGTTAGGACAGAGTGGGCACTATAGATGGCCAAGCTCCCAGAAGCCTCTGATCCGTGCAGGAGGAGGACTTTAGAGGATGGAGAGGATAAGGTTGGCCATTCCAGAGAGGGAAAGTGGTGTAGGAGGGCAGAAGTCCCAGGGTCCCCCTTTGAAGAGGCTTTGTGGGGTGAGTATGAGGCTGGCAAGATGGGAGGTGCCAGGTAGCCAGGGCCTCGAAGTTCAGGGCTAAGTTGCGTGGAGCAGTGGAGAACTTTGGGGCAGGTGTGTAGAAGATGCTGTCGCCTCCCTTCCTGTAACTCTGGGTCTGTCCAACTGCCAGCACCCACATCTCTTTGCCTGAAGGTTTTTTTCTAGTGGCCAGAGCCCCACATGTCCACTCCACCCACAGGAGAAAAATACCACCCCAGAACAAGCTCTCAAGCTCTGTCAAAGGGGAGTTGGTGTATCAATATCCCAGCTGCCTCATACAAGGAGAGGCAGGGTAACCCAGAGGCAAGTTCTACACTGGCTCCCACAGCACCCGAGCAGGGTACACCCCAGCTGTCCTCAGAGGTAGCAAGCTTGAGAACCACACTACGTGGTCACCTTCCCTTTCTCATCTCGCTATCTCTTTGCTGTTGTTCCATGGACTCATCTTCCAGATAAACATTTTTTTAATTTCTTTTTAATTGGAGGGTAATTACTTTACAATATTATGTTGGTTTCTGCCATATATCAACATGAATCAGCCATAGGTATACACCAGGTAAACTCTGGGCAGCCAAACTTACAGAGGTATCACATGATTCTCTCACAACCACAGTAGAAATTGCCAGCAGGTATCCTGTGGCTTAGACAGTAAAGAATCTGCCTACAATAAAGGAGACCCAGGTTCGATCCCTGGGTTGGAAAGATCCCCTGTAGAAGGGAATGGCTACCCACTCCAGTATTCTTGCCTGGAGAATTCCATGGACAGAGGAGCCTAGAGGGCTATAGTTCATGGGGTTGCAAAGAATCGGACACAACTGAGTGACTAGCACTACCCAGCAGGTGACAATCTACCAACCTCATCCCTCATCACAGGAGCCCAATGTGGCTGCAGATGTGTGATGAGGGGAGGGGACCCTGGGGCTTTTTAAATACTAAGACGACAAGCATTTTATTGATGCAGTAGGCACTTTACAATGAACCCAAGAGATCCTGCCTTCTCTGGGATGATGGGATGCCTGTACAAACTCCCAGGGGGTTCCCACTTCAAAAAAAAAAGCAAGCTCTCTCTTTTATTTACCCCAGCCCGTGGATCAGCACCTGCCCAAGTCACCCCTCCCCAATCCTAAATAGGTAGTGCACACAGGTACGCCTGACCAGCACTGGCCAGCCACTCCAAAAGACAGTCACAGTGTCAAAGGGACCCTGGGGCCTGCCCAGCCGCCTGCCAGTCTGCTCAGAGCTACCTGCGCCCAGCTTTCCCAGAGAAAGTCACCCTGACTTAGCAACGCTGGGGGGCATCCAGCCTGAACCTGTCATCTATCCAGTAGCTTCTAGAGGCCCAGGAATCAACCAAGTCCATAGCCTTCTCTCCTCCCCCTCTGGATCCCGGGAGCACCTTGAGGCTCATCTCCCCTCTCCCACAAGACTTTCCAGAGATTCAAGCGTGTGCCAGCACACACTTCACGTGCAAAGTCTTAGATCCATCAAGAGTCCCACCTGGGAAAGACCCCTCGAGCCAACCCCACAAGCGCACCCCAGCCGAGCTTTCGTTATCCCTGGCTCTCAGTCACCTTGAGCTGGCCCAGCCTAAGACAGTCACTCTCCCCGGACGGAGCCAGCTCTCCTCTGGGCTTGGGGTGGGTGGTGACATCAAAAAGGGTCAGAGGCTCCCTCTTGGGACAGGTGGCTATGGGCTGGGTCAGGGGGACCATAAGCAGGTATAGTTTCCAGGGGTCTGCCTCCCCCATCCCCACATAGATACTGTGACATCCAAAACAGATAAAAAATTGTCAAAAGCGCATAGAATCAGCTACTAAACTGTGAAAACCATGCCACAGTTTTGTTTTACAGTGCGAAAATTGCAAATGGCTTATCAAGAGGGGAAATAACATTTTTTTACTTTAAAAAAAATTAGCTATGTGCCCAGGAGTGGTTGGATAGATTCCCTAGTGTCCCAGGATTAGGCGATACAACAGAGCTGTCTTGCCTTGGGACTGAGAGTGAATGGGTCATGTTAATGGCTCATTAAAACCCCTATCCTGTAATTTGTTTTCATTCTGTTACATCTGTTGTCTTAGGCAGGGCTTCCCAGAAGCAGACCCTAAGACTGGGATTTGAAACACAGAGTTCATCTGGGAGGGGATTCCAGGAAGCAGCAGGGAGGGTGTGAGGATGGGAGACAGAGAAGGGGAGGAAGCCGATAGGGGTTGTAATGAGCAGATCATCTCTGTGGCAACCAGGGCTCACTCCCCCTGGGGACTGCAGAGAGATCACCCCAGGCACCCCGTCAGAGGGGTGAGAAACTCAGTCACTGGCTGTACTCTGATCCCAGCGATGCTGACTGCCCTGCACTTCCATGGGGTAAACCCCAGCATCCAGAGGAAGCATCCAGAAAGGGTCACAGAGGCCACAGGTGGGCCTGAACAGGAACAGTGTGGGGGGATTCCGAGCCAAGCTCAGCCACACCCATCACACCTGTGGTGACAAGCTCGCCACTGGCTCCCCCAGCCCCGTCTCTGCTGCCGGCATCCCCAACACATTGAACGTGTGTCCAAACTTCTTACTACTAATCTGTGAAAACTGAGGCCGCCCTATGGAATAAAAGCTATATTCTGCAGTTAGGCTTGGTGGGAGTGGGTAGGAATGGGACAAAGAATTCTGCACTGAGTCAGAAGCAACCTAAGAGATGAGAATCAGACCAAACCAGGCGGGCCCCTCAGGCAGGCCAAGAGAAAGTAAATATCTACCTGCTCCTGTTTAGCAGAGAAGCCACTCTGTGTCAGTCACCTTCAGCCACTCTCTCCTTGGCCATTCCTCTAAGCAATTCCGCTCTGGCCCCAAACTTGCACCTCTGTTCAGCCAAACAAAATCCTAAAGTTAAGAGGACTATCCACCTTAGAATGCAATTTGGGGACCGTCACTTGTGACTCACGCGGGCATCTCAGGACCTATACTCTAACCCTCAACTGCCTTATCAAAGAATTTCTTCCAGCCATATTCAGTACACTCCCAGATGTTGAGGCCTCCCAAATACAACTTTTCCCAGCTTGCTTCATTCCTAGTGACTCCCCTCCCCACCCCCTGCTATGTACCCAAGCCCTGTTAGGAATCATCCAGTCTTCCTCACTTTATAATATAGGAAACAGAGACCCAGAGAGGTTAAGTAACTTGTCTAAGGCCACACAGCTTGTTAGAGGCAGGCCAAGCCTCCCAACTCTCCTCTCAGTACTTCTATCGAAGAATCCATTCACTGCCTTACATCTGGCTGAGTATAGCCAGTGCATCCCTCATCAGAGCATTCATCATCCAGGATCCCAGAGCCAGTTGTTGGGAGCTCTGGTGAAGGAGAGCAAAACTGGGTATCTGATTCTGAGGCTGGGGCCCACAGGGCCAAGCCTGAGCACTTCCGCCCATCACACCACCAACCCCACTAATACATATTTTATGGAACTGTTCTCCCTTCCTTGCAAACGATGTCATTAATCTGCTCCCTGGCTGTGTGGAATAACATCCCTCAAGAACAGACCGCTTTCTGAATATTTTATCATTTCTCATTCCTTCTCCCCAAACTAATATATATTTACACAGTCTACCTCCTGCAGGAGAACTATATTGTTTTCTCTCAGTGCCCAAGAACTTAGACACAGAATCGTGCATAAGTAGAAAAATATATGCCTTGCTCTTGATGTTGAAAGCGAGAACCAATCATTTATCAAGCTGTGAGGGAAGCTGAGAGGAAGATTTGCATATGGTAGAGAGGAAAAAAAAAAAAGGAATAAAACCAACCCCACCCCGCAGAGGGACCAAATGAAAAGGGGGCGGGCATCTTTTCTCTAACAGGGAACCTCAGAGTCTCTCTGCCATCCTTCCCACATCCGGCAAATCTCAGCGGTGGGGAGAGCAAAGAGCTATTTTGTCAGCAAGGTCAAAAACTTCCTACTTGGTGATCCAAACCGAAGAAACCAAACTTCTTGCAAAGTTTTTATGGTGCCATTTTTATCAGCACGGAATATTTATTATAAGAAGGATTTGAACATTCATGTGGCCCTTCTGTTTCCTTGTTTACAATTCCCTTTTGATTAAAAAAAATGGTTAGTGAGATGGAAAGGTAAAGACGGTGACTCCCATTTACAAATGAGGGCAGACAGACCTGCGCACCCTGGTGTGCAGGTAAAAGGGTTAAGGGAAAAAAGAAAAGTTATTTAACACTTTGTTCCAAAGGCTCTCTTAAAGATAAAATTTTGTATAGGAAAATGTCTTGCTGGGGTAGTTTGTGTGCAAAGGTGGGACCTTGGCATGCATGCCCAGAAGACAATGATGAATTCAGTTGTTCTGCACAAGGGTTTAGAAGGGGTTAGAGGTAAGCTGGAGAAAAAGTGGGGCTGATGGCAGAAGCCCAGATAGAGTAAAAAACTTCCGTAGGAGCCATAGCTAAGGGGCTTTTCCAGAGAAGGATAATTAATATTGATTGTAACTTGTCAATTTCTGTAATTCACCATTCCTCCTCCTGAAACTGCCAACCCTCCAAGTTGTCTATGCAAAGGAGTGACCTGCGAGTGGCTTTGGGGGGGACATGGGGAAAGAGTTAGGGTCCGCTTTGGGGCTACTACAAGGCCAAGTAAAGAAACAGTCATGGGGGAGAGAGGCAAGTGAGGGGAGAGGTCAGAGAGCAGGGAGTCAGGACCAGAAGTGACAGCACATGCGAACACCTAGGGATTTGCAGGAGTCTCAGGAGGGCGTGGTGGCCCGCCCACCCCACTCCCAGCTCCAAGATGTGAACACAGGATGGGAGTCTATGTTCTGTCCATCTTATAAGTGGGGTGCCCTCTGCTGACATGTGGGTTACATGAAAATGAATAAAGCAGAGTCTTGGCTTGAAAGAGCTTACAGAGTACAGTTTACAAACAGTGGCAGGGCTTCCCTGATGGCTCTGTGGTAAAGAACCCACCTGCTAAAGCAGGAGACCTGTGTTCGATCCCTGGTACCTTGGACTGCAAGGAGATCCAACCAGTCCATCCTAAAGGAAATCAGTCCAGAATGTTCATTGGAAGGCCTGATGTTGAAGCTGAAACTCCAATACTTTGGCCACCTGATGCGAAGAGCTGACTCATTTGGAAAGACCTTGATGCTGGGAAAGACTGAAGGCAGGAGGAGAAGGGGATGACAGAGGATGAGATGGTTGGATGGCATCACCGACTCAATGGACATGAGTTTGAGTAGACTCTGGGAGTTGGTGATGGACAGGGAGGCCTGGTGTGCTGCAGTCCATGGGGTCGCAAAGAGTCAGCCACGACTGAGTGACTGAACTGAACTGAACTGAACAGGGAAGACTCCAGGTGCAACCGGGCAACTAAGACTGTGTGTTACAACTACCAAGCCTGTGCTCTAGAGCCCAGGGAACCACAGCTACTGAAGCTCGAGCACCCTAGAGCCCATGTTCCACAACAAGAGAATGAGAAGCCTGAGCACCACATCAATCCCTGCTTGCTGCAACTAGACAAAAGCCCTTGCATCAACAAAGACCCAACACAGTCAATGAATAAACAAAGTTATTTTTAAAGCAAAACAGAGGCGTGTGCCAGGGCAGGCCATATCATCCACACACATGAGGGGACTTGGCCAAGGACTCCAGGCTGATTGGAAACAGGATGAGGATGGACACTGCCCCTGGACCCCCGAAGAACTTCTGCCCCTACCAGCCTCCCTCCCATCCAGTGGAGGGGGCCTAGATCCAATCTTTGCCCTTGAAATTCTTTTGTATATAAAGGCTTTATGAATTGTTATGATCTTAATATTTTTTTTTGTTATCCTGAATATTCGTTGGAGGGACTGATGCTGAGGCTGAAGCTCTAATACTTTGGCCACCTGGTGGGAAGAGCTGACTCATTGGAAAAGACCCTGATGCTGCAAAGATTGAGGGCAGGAGGAGAAGGGGATGACAGAGGATGAGATGGTTGGATGGTATCACCAATTCAATGGACCTAAGTCCATTCAGCAAGCTCCAGGAGATGGTGAAGAACAGGGAAGCCTGGCGTGCTGTAGTCCGTGGGGTTGCAAAGAGTTGGACATAACTGAACAACTGGACAACAACGACCTCAAAGTGGTCCTGGCCTCCTCTGACCTGCCGTCTTCTCTTCTGTGGCCCTCCTCCTGGCAGCTCTCTCCCAGCACTGGTCTAAGCCACATAGCGGGGTCCTCCTAGTTTGACTCTGGATTTATGGAAGCAGACGACAGCCACAGACCCACCACCAAACAGACGCATGAGCAGCACTGCCCAGAGGCAAGTTGTCCTCGTTATTATGGATGATCGCAAAAACCGTCAGAACAGGCGCCCTTTGTTAAGCATTTATTCTGCACCAGGCTGTAGGTGTCCTCACCTCATCCTCGTGTGGCTTAGTCACTAAGTTGTGTCTACCTCTCTGCAACCCCATGGACTATATCACGCCAGGCTCCTCTGTCCATGGGATTTCCCAGGCAAGAATATCGGTTGCCAGTGTTCCAACCTCCAGTGGGGTGCCATTTCTTCCTCCAGGGGATCTTCCTGACCCAGGGATAGAACTTGAGTCTCCTGAGTCTCCTGCTTGGCAGGCAGACTCTTTCTTTACCACTGAGTACCTCATAGTGAGAATTAAATTACTGATGCTGGGTACCATCATTATTCTCATCTTATAAATAAAGAAATGGAAGCTCAGAGAGGTTAACCAGCTGTCCAAGGTCCCTTAACAGGCCAGAGCTGGGATTTATACCCCAATGATCTGACTAGAGATCTCTCACACTCCTCAACAGACTGAGCTATAAACACAATACACATGGGTGGGGCTCACTTGGTCTGAAGTCTTGTCCCTCTACCAGGGACAGAGCCTCTGTCGCCTCCGAAGGGCTCCAGATGGAATGGTTTGTGGGATGTGGGATCTTGTTCCCAGACCAGGGATTGAACCCCTGGCCCCCTGCGTTGGGAACACGCAGTCTGAGCTGCTGGATCACCAGGGAAGTCTCTTGGAAGGACATATGGGGTGAAAGGAGTGGGTCCCAAAAGTTTGGCCAAATCACTGGCTGGATTGGCTTCTGACTTTCCCAAGGCTGAAGTCAGCATGAAGAAGCTGGTATGTGAAGGAGGAGGAGGGGAAGAAAGAGGAGGAGGAAGAAGCAGGAAGATCCGACGAGGAGCGCCACCCCCAACCCCCAGATGGGGACCCGCTTCACGCACCATCTGAGCTATCCCAGCGAGGAGGCCGAGGGAGCCCAGGAGGTCTATGATGTCTGGGGGTTTCATGGCCGCTTAGGTGGACTGAAAGAGAAAAGAATTTCGTTCCGCCCGCTTATCCCCTAACCTTATAAACTCGGGATTAGCGGATCAAAGGCACAGCTGAGGGACAACAGTGGCTTCGGAGAATAGTTAGGGCTCCATCCTTCATGATCAAATGAACTTTAGTCATTGATAAATAAACGACATTGTGAATTCCTCTAATTGGGCGTGTGGGTGATGCCTGAGCCACCCCCGCCGGCCCTCCAGGCAGAGTTAATGAGCTAGAGAGGACCTGTAGGGGAGGCAGACGGTGGCCACAAGAAGGGGTTCCAGGGAGCACCCGAGATGCAGTCAGAGGTCCCATGTCTGCCTTCCTCAACAAGCCTGAGAGTTTAAGGACTTATGCTTTGGAGCCAGGAGAGACAGGTTCAAACCCCCAGCACAGCCGCCAGTGAGTTAGGTGATCTGGGAGCACTGGCGTGAGAGAGTCCAGTGACCTGTCTGTACCTCCATTTCCTCAGCTGTAAGATATGGAAATGATCCACTTCACAACCACCCAATACTAAGGGAGGTGCCACTCAACCCAGAGTCCACATCCCTGAGCAGGGTGGGGGACCAGCCCTGGAGGGTGTCTGCAGCAAACAGGGGTCGGGGTAGGGAGTTAAAACCCCACATCAGAGCTAAAGCCAGATTCCCTGCTGCCTGGCTCAGACACTTCATTACTCTGTGCCCCTGCTTCCTTGTCTATAAATGGCTAAAGTGGAGTGACTGCATGTTAGTTGCTGGTGACATTTGATGACTGCTAACACAGCTTCCATGCTGTTTCCTCAGCGATGCTGATGACCTTGTGCCCATTGATCCCAGATCCCAGTGGGTGCTCAGTTCCTTCGGTCGCATCTGACTCTTTGCAGCCCCGTGGACTGTAGCCGGCCAGGCTCCTCTGTCCATGGGATTCTAACACTGGAGTGGGTGGCCATGCCCGCCTCCAGAGTATCTTCCCAACCCAGGTATCGAACCCACATGCCTTGCGCCTCCTGCATTGGCAGGCAGGTTCTCTACCACTAGCACCACCTGAGAAACCCAGATCCTAGCCCTTCTCCATATGACAGGAACTATGTCTCCTTTGCCATAGAGCTTCTGGGTTGGTTTGGCCAATGGGAGGCCCTGCAGAGAGTGAGAGGAGGCAAAAGTCAAGGTCTTTCTCCTCCCATCTCCCCTCCCGTCCCTGTATGCCCTGTGGTGTCTCCAACACAGACTGTGCTGGGCCTCTGATCCCATCCCCCCCCAGAAAGTCCCCACCCAGATTCTAGCTTGGCCCCAGCTCCCAGCCCCTGGGAACACCACCTCCTCTCTCTGCTTCTGGCCCTGGGGTGGCAGCAACTTCCTGCCCCTGCGAGGCTCCTGGCTTTCTTGCCTTTCTCTGTTTGGCTTTTCAGCTCTTACATCTCTTGTATAATCAACTCCTCCTATTGAATTCTTTTTCATTTGAAGACCTGGAGAGGCTTCTGACTGGTGCGGACCTTGGTCATTCATGTGGAGATAATTCAGAGCCACTCTTAGTCAGGCCCTAAACATGAGACATTTCTTTTGTGTGTGTGTGTGTGTGTGTGTGTGTGTGTAGCAGGCTATTTTAATTAAGGAGGAGCCAAGTCTTACTTAGCCCCAAGTATCAGTGACATTAAAGACGTAAACACTATACAATTATATTTATAGACATTATTTATGATAATGTTTCCTATATTCCTCAAGGAGCTGTTTGTCTTCTGAAAACCTATTACTAATTAGAAGTTGAGTCCCCAGCTACTCACCTTTCCATGAATCTTCTGCTAAAAACCCTGACTTCTTGCTGTATTTAGTATGAACAGTTTCTTAATATACCAAGCGATTCTTAAATGTCATTTGAGTCATAGTGATTGTTTGATAGCTACTTGAATAGAGATACTGTGGCCTCAGCCAAGACCTATTGAATCATCTATAATGATGGGGCCCAAGAAACTGTACTTACAATTACATCTCCAGTGTTTTTCAGAAGCATTCAGGTTGCAGACTCAGTTGCTGAAGCCTCTAGTTTTTTTTCTTTAATTGGAAGATAATTGCTTGCTTCTTGGAAAGAAAGCTCTGACTAAACCTAGACAGAGTATTAAGAAGCAAAGACATCACTTTGCTGACAAAGGTCCATATAGTCATAGCTATGGTTTTTCCAGTAGTATGGATGGTAAAGAAGGCTGAGCACCAAAGAACTGATGCCTTTGAACTGTGGTGCTGGAGAAGACTCTTGAGAGTCCCTGGGATGGCAAGGAGATCAATCCAGTCAATCCTAAAGGAAATCAACCCTGAATATCATTGTAAGGACTGATGTTGAAGCTCCAATACTTTGGCCACCTGATGTGAAGAACTGACTTATTGGAAAAGACCCTGATTCTGGGAAAGAGTGAAGGCAGGAGGAGAAGAAGGCGGCCGATGATGAGATGGTTAGATAGCATCACCAACTGAATGGACATGAATCTGAGCAGACTCCAAGAGATAATGGAGGACACAGGAACCTGGAGTGCTGCAGTCTATGGGGTAGCCGAGAGTCAACAAGGGGACACAACTTAGCAAGTGAACATTAACAATGATAATTGCTTTTCAGTGTTGCGTTGGTTTCTGCCACATGACAACATGAATCAGCCATAATTATATTTATATCCCATCCCTCTTGAGCCTTCATCCCCCCTCCCACCCCTCTAGGTTATCCCTGAGCACCAGGCTGGGCTCCCTGTGGAGACTTTTCAAATGAAGGCCCTGTCTCTGACCCAGCCTGTAACTAACCTGTCAAAAGGGGCAGAGGACTCAACAGGACCAGCAGAGGGGAATCAGCCCCATCTGGGCACCAAGAACCTTCACATCCCTGACTGGAGCTGGAATGACTGGTCCTATTGACAGGTAGACAGAGGCGGGGGAGATAAAGTGATGGAATATCATAAGCTGGAATAGAAGGAGCCCTGGAGTAGAGTCAACCACTGGGGACTGCCCCTGGGGCATCAAGCGACCTTGAGTAAGGCTGTTCTCTCTCTGGGCTTCAGTTTCTCCTTCTGAGAAATGAATAGCAGAAAAGAGGTGATCTCCGTGGTTCCTTCTATTTCCACATTTTTCTGTTGTTCAGTTGCTCAGTCGTGTCTGACTCTTTGTGACCCCATGGACTGCAGCACACCAGGCTTCCCTATCCTTCACTATCTCGTGAAGTTTGCTCAAACTCATGTCCGTTGAGTCAATGATGCCATCCAACTATCTTCATCCTCTGTTGCCCCCTTCTCCTCCTGCCCTCAATCTTCCCCAGCATCGGGGTCTTTTCCAATGATGTAGCTCTTTGCATCAGGTGGCTAAAGTATTGGAGTTTTGGTTTCAGCATCAGGCCTTCCAATGCATATTCAGGGTTGATTTCCTTTATGACTGACTGGTTTGATCTCCTTGCTGTCCAAGGGACTCTCTTTTGTAGCTTCTGATTATTTATCAAAAGGGAAGAGTGTAGGAAAAACACCTCTGAGCTGTGGGGTTTGACTCATAAACTAAAGAAGCTACTAGGTCAAGACTCAAAATATGCGGAGAGCACTCCTTTGGGTCAGGCAGGCTTGAATCTGTGTCCAGCTCCGCTGTAACTCCCTATATGACCTTGAGCAAATCACGCTCCTCTCTGAGCCTCAGTTTCCCCATAACAAACATAAGGCCCATAGCAGTACCTAACCAGGGGTTGTGTGGATTTAAAAAGACAATGTGCACAGAAGGACTCCGCACAGAGTAGGTACTCAATAAACACCAGCCACGCTACAGCTCAAACTTAGTTGAAAGCAAGGCAGGGTGGGGGACCTGGAAACTTGACAGGAAAAGATGCTAATTACCCAGGATTCAGTGGCAATCCTGAAATAGTTTACTTACTGTCCCAGGAGGAAGCTAGGGGTGATGAAAAAGGTAGCCCCCTCCCAGGAGTCAGATCACAGTTTGCAGCAGCAGAGCAATTTCAAAAGGCTGATAAAGGTTACATCCTCTCACACAGAATCTGAGAAACATGCCTGTCCCCCTCCCCTGGGTTGAGCCTTACCAGAGCCAACACCTGGAAAGGGAGGGCCTGAGGTCCCCATGGGAGGTGGTCATGCAGGTGTTGCAATGGCCAGCTCCTTTAGTTTCTGCACAATAGAGAGCCTTGAGGGGCAAGACCCCAGCCACTCCCCCAGTGGAAGCGTGGCTCAGGCCAGCTCCCCCTGTGCTGGGCACAGTTTGGGTTAACATTGCCTAGGGCCACCCAGGGTCCTGGAATGAGGGGTGGACAGGTGGGTGACCAATCTGCTTCTTTCAAGCTCGCAGCTCACTCACATGCTCTGACTTAAAATAATACTTCCCTGGGAGACCTGCTGCTGCTGGCAAGGCCAGACCAGGCATAAAACATCGGCTGGCTGGGTTTCCTCCTCTGAATGACTTCATTCAGAGAGTGCAAGGGTGAAAGGTTTCTGGGAGGATCACTTGGTTTCTTGGAGGGACTGAGCATCCCAATCTCTGCCTGAGTCCCCAGTCTCCCTGTTCTGTGTCTGGCACCTTGGCCCCCATGGCAGCCCACACAGAGGGCTCCCAGGTAGGGGCTGGGCGGAAGCAGCTCCTTTCTCTTAATATTCACCCCAGGCCTTTTTCTAGACCCTTTAACGGAGCAAGAAGAACTTCCCTGGGTTTGAATCCTGTTTCTTCCGCATTCCATCCATGTCTGTGTATTTGCACGTGCCTCATCTGACAGGTCGGAGAAGGCAATGGCACCCCACTCCAGTACTCTTGCCTGGAAAATCCCATGGACCGAGGAGCCTGGTAGGCTGCAGCCCATGGGGTCGCTAAGAGTCAGGCACAACTGAAGCGACTTAACAGCAGCAGCAGCAGCAGCAGCAGCAGCAGCATCTGACAGGTAAGAAAATGTGCTCAGAAAGGTTGAATGAGCTGCACACAGACCCACAGCCAGATAGCAGTAAAGGTCCGAAAGAATGAATCACAGAGGAGAGAAACGTCCAGGGGAAGCTTGTCTGAGCTCTGTGATTACTGAAAGGGATGGAGTCGAGGCTTTCTCACAAAAATGATTCACCCTCTCCTTTCTCCCTCCCTCTCTCCTTTTACTTCATTCTCCTTTCTTTATTTCCTCTCTATATCCACTCTATATCAACAAATACCTCCTTATAAATATTTTCATAATAATAAAAAATGTATGCCATAATATTGGGTTGGCCAGAAAGTTCATTCTAGTTTTTCCTGTAAGATTACAGAAAAACAAAAAAACCTTTCTGACCAACTCAATAAAAATCTTTAGGTTTCCAGAAAAGTAAGTTAAAAGAGTAAAAATGTCCCATAAACCTTCAGTTCCAGTGATCTATCACTATATAACAAACCACCCAAATTACTGGCAGAGAACAACCATCTAACTATGACCACAGATTCCATGAGTCAGGATTTTGGACAAGGTACAGCAGGGATGACCTGTTTCTTCTTTATGACGTCTGAAGCCTCTGCTAGACAGACTCAAGCTGGGGACTGGGAATCACCTAAAAGCTTCTTCATTCACAGTTCGGGCTCCTGGGCCGGGTTGAATCAAGTGCCTACTCACAGCCTCTCCTCATGGCTCAGGCTTCCTCACAATATGGCGTCCTCAGGTAGCTGTACTTTTTACCTAGATGCTCAGGACTCCAAGAGAGAAGGTTCTAGCAAATGAAGGGAAACTCTATGGCCTTTTATGACCTAGTCTGGGAGGTTACATAGGGTCGCTTCCGCCATATTCTAAGTGGCGAAAGCAGACACAAGCCCACCCAGGTTAAAGGGCGAGAAGCCTCAAGTTTCTCTTCTCAGAGGGAGGAGATCAAAGAACTTGAGGTCATGTTTTAAAATTACCACACCCTTGCTCTGAAATACCAAACACTGATGTCACAGCATATTTATTTTCTTTTGGGTACTTTGTTGTGTGTGTAGGTGAATTGCCACTGAACAATTTCGTGACCTAATTTCTTTTTTCAGTTAAACATTGGACTGTGAGCACGTTCCCTTGTCATTAGAAATTATTTATAAGTGTTTTAATTTTCAGACAAACGTATGCACGTTCATGGTTGAAATTTTTTCAATTGTGGAAAGTCTAAAAAATAATAATAATAAAAATAACCACTATCTGACCTACTACATGACGGTTTTACCTTGGTCTGTTCAAGCAGCTGTAATGAAATACCACTGACTAGATGGCTTATAAACAACAGAATTTTACTGCTCACAGTTCTGGAGGCTGAGAAGTCCAAGATCCAGAAGCCAGCACACTCACCTTCTGATGAAGGCCTGCTTCTTGGTTCACCACCCTCAGCTCCTTGCTGCATCCTCACCTGATGGAAGGAGCAAGGGCTCTCTCTAGTATCCCTTTTACAAGGCACTAGTCCCATTCATGAGGCCTCCACTCTCACATCATAACCGACTTCCAAAGGCCTACCTTCTTCCACCTTCAACTTTTGGGAGGGTTAAATTTTAAAATATGAATTTTGAAGAGATACATTCAGGCCATACAGGATGGTTTTTTTTTTTTTTAATTAGTTAATTATTTTTGCTTGTGCTGAGTCTTCTTCATTGCTGTGAGCACATTTTCTCTATGCAGCAAGCGGGGGACTGCTCTTCGTTGCTGTGCACAGGCTTCTCACGGCCACGGCTTCCCTTGTTGCAGAACATCGGCTCTAGGTAGGTGGGCTGCAGTAGCACAGACTTCAGTAGTTGCGGGCTGCACAGGCTTAGCTGCCCCTCAGCATGTGGAACCTTCCTGAACTGGGGATTGGACCCATGTCCCCTGCATTGGCGGGTGGATTTTTATCCACTGCACCACCAGGGAAGTCCAGACCATAGGGACTTTTAGTCCTGATTTTTTTTTTTTCCAACTTAACATTGTAGGATAATCAGGTTCCCATATCATTCTTCTACTGTATCACTTTAATAGCTCCTTCTCGTTCCCTTCTAAAATTGACTTAAAAGATTCTCACTGGATCTGAAGCTGTCTCCAATTTTGCTCAATGGTAAAGATCAACACTGAGATTTTGAGCCCTCACCAGCCATCACAGTGGGTACATTACCAATGTGGCCTTCATATCAGCCCTGTGATCATTATCCCCATTTTACAGCTATTAGGAGCAATAAGACTTAATACGTACTGAACACCTGCTCTGGGTCCAGCATTTTCTGAATGCTTTGTGTGGATGACTCACTTGAATCCTCACTACAACCCACGAGCTAGGTGTCCCCTTCATACCGCAGATGAAGAAACCGAGGTACAGAAAGGTTAGCCCCACAGTGTCATAGCTAGTGGTAACTGGCAGAACCTCGAACCAAACCAGATCTGAAAGCAATGCACTGAACCACCAGGGTTGCCAGGCCTGGCTTCTGCCTGGAAGGGGCTGGCCCTGAGCGGGGAGGCCAGAGGGTCAGAACCCGGCTCCCCCAATGCAGCGGGAGAGGACAGAGACTGACTCAATCCCTCTGGGACATCTGGAAAGAGGTTGAGAAGCCTGAGCATGTGGAGGGCCATGTCCAGCTCAAGCTTTTGCAGCCTTTGGAGGCTTTAACTGTCAAGAGTCAGGTGTAAGACCACTGGTTGGGAACTGAGTGCAGCTTGGATGAGCCCAGCTGGTTCTTTAAGCTCCACGGGAACTCCAGGCATTGACATTTGCTTCTAGACCCTCTCAGCAGCCCACCCTACATCCACAATAGCAACAAGGCCTTTCGAATCTGCCCACTGCTTTCCACCCCATTGCCGTCACCCTGGTCCAGGCCACTGTCTTCTCTTGCCTGGACCACTGGGAAGGCCTCCCTGTTGCCCTCCTGGCCCCCTGTGCCCCGTGTTCCACATAGCAGCCTGGCTTCCCTGGTGACTCAATGTAAAGAATCTGCCTGCCAATGCAGAAGATGTGTGTTCAAATCCTGGCTGGGGAAGATCCTCTGGAAAAGGAAATGGCAACCCACTCCAGTATTCTTGCCTAGGGAAATCCCATGGGTTACAATCCATGGGGTCAAAAAGAGTCAGACGTGACTTAGCAACTAAACTACAATAACAACAAATCTTTATAAAAATACTGATCTGAGACTTGCCTGGTGGTGCAGTAGTTAAGACTTCATGCTTCTTCTACAGGGAGTGTGGGTTCCATCCCTAGTCAAGCAACTTAAGATCCTGCATACTGTTGTGGGGTGTGGCCAAAAAAATATATACTGATCTAATCACGCCTCCACTTGGTTAAGCATTTTAATGTTTCCTGTTGATCTTAGGCGAGATGCAAAACGCCTACACTTGGCCTACAAAGCACCCAAGACCTGGCCCCTCTGCATCTGCCCAGTACCATCTCCCAGTCCCTGTCACTCTGCCTCCCAGCCTCATGGGCCTTGCCTCAAGTCCTTGGGTCGTTAGACTTCCACCATCCCGAGAGAATTCCATGGACAGAGGAACCTGACCGGCTACAGTCCATGGGCTCACAAAGAGTTGGACACAACTGAGCGACTAACCCTTTCACTTTTGCCTCTGTTGATTCCTCTAAAACAAAGCTTGTCCCTCTCCTCTACCCTCACAACTTTCACATCATTCAGGTCTCAGCTCAAAGTCCTCCAGAGTAACTTTCCCTGTCTTCCCATCTGCTGAAGACCTCCTATCGGTTCTTTTTTTTTTAGGCTCCACTGGTTCTTGGGTGCTGCGCGCGCTGGCTTTCTCTAGTTGCAATGCACAGACTTATTGCTGTGGCTTCTCTTGTCGCAGAGCATGGGCTCTGGGGTGCCCAGGCTTCAGTAGTTGTGGCTCATGAGCTTAGTTGATACGAGGCATGTGGAATCTTCATGGACCAGGCGTGGAATTGTGTCCCCTGCATTGGCAGGAGGATCCTTAACCACTGGACCACCAGGGAAGTCTTCCTATCAGTTCTAACGTCTGTTTCTGTGTCTCCATCCCTCCTCTGGACAGAGGGAAGGGATCACACCTGCTCCACTTCTCCTTGTGCGCCTGCAGCGCCTGGTAGGTACTCCCAGAGATATGTGACAGCAGTGTCTGACCTTCAGGGACAGCTAACAGCTTCAGAGCCCTGAGGGTGGGCACACACGGTTCTCTTGGCTTATATCAACCTGTTTCCTCCTCACACGTGAAATAGATATCATGATTAATACTACCATCCCCAGCGGGGCTCAGCAAGGTGGTCAGTTGCCCAAAGTTTGCAAGTTGCCGAGGCGAGGGACAGCTGAAGAATTGACCAGGTGTGGCTTTAGGGCAGCGTACAGAGCCTCTGATCTCAGGGGTCGTCTCTGCTGAGCCCACTCCCAGGAGACAGATGGCTCAGGCCCCGGCCTTGTACAGAAACTGCTTCCAACCAGCCAGCCACCGGCACCAGGTAACCCACGGCTTTGAGAACGTGACTGTGGACTCAGAGAGGCCAACCCACCGGGAAAGACATCAGCCCACACATAGGACGAGCCCTTCTTGTTTGGTTTGTATCTGGTTCCCGCTCAGCAGCGCCTGCCAGGGGCTGCCAGGGCTGTGCTTTTTTTATCTAATGGTTAAAATTCTTAGAAGTATTATACTCTGCTTTGCTTGGCAGCACTGCAGAGCATACCTCTGACGCGGCAGGTAACTGGATAGGGTCTCGGTCACAGCAATTTGCTGAACACGGGGTTCTGTGGGCAAAAACACGTTACGGCACTCGGGGGTGTCACTCAGGAACACTGCCAGCCACGGTTGCAATGTTGTGTATCAGAGAGGAAGGGGCATGGATGGAGGGGCCAGAGGGGACAGGGAGGCACGTGTGAGGGGTGCAGGAGCCCTAAAGTGCTCAGCAAAGTGGACCCCAGGACTCACCCCAGCGTTAACACTCAGCCTGGACCTTAGGGTGAGAACACAGGCTTGGTGTCAGATGGGTCAGGGGTTAGTTCTAGCCTCAGTGCCCTGGCTGTGTGACCTTGTAAAAGACAATAAACCTCTCTGAGCCTCATTTTCCTCAAGCGTAAAATGAACAAAACCAGAGGATTTACTTCCTAGGAGTCCTGCAAAATGCACGCATAGTATCAATTCTGTTTGGTCCCTGCTCTACCCTCCAGGCCTGGAGCAAGGCCGGACACATAGTAGGAACTCAACAGACTTTTTTCTAATGTAGACTTAATTGCTCATAGCTGTATCCCCAGTACCTAGAACAGTGTAGGCATGTAGTAGGTGCTAAAATTGTTTGTTGATTTGGCTTAATTATTCGTGTGTGTGTGTGTGTGTGCTAAGTCACTTCTGACTCTCAGCAACCCCATGGACTGTTTGTAGCCCGCCAGGCTCCTCTGTCCATGGGATTCTCCAGGCAAGAATACTGGAGTGGGTTGCCATGCCCTCCTCCAGGGGATCTTCCTGACCCAGGGATTGAACCCACATCTCTCAGTCTCCTGCTTTGGCAAGTGTGTTCTTTACTGCTTGAACCACCTGGGAAGCCTCTTAATTATTCATAGGTATACCCAAATACCAAGCCCAGCACATAGCAGGCAATACTTACTTGAAAAGAGTGTTTCTGAATGAATGAACATAAAGCATTTGGCATACGATATAGTGCTTAATTTAAGTTAACTTTCTTTGTGCACTAAACAAAATTTTGTTCACTCTACAAGTGTTCCTCGGGGGCTCATACGTGGTTTTTCCTTCCCCAATTCTCCCACACCAACTAGGTGTCCAATTCAATTTTAATCGGATACGAACCACCCGAGCCAGCATCAGGATCCACCAGTTTAGGGCTCAGTCAGCAAGACTCCCCCCGCTTCAGATGTCAGCCACAAATGGGTTCCCAGATGACACCTTCTGCTCAAGCAACTGCAAATGTGGGGCTTCTCACAACTCCCAGGTTCCATAATCCACTAGGATGACTCAGAACTCAAGAGAGCCCTTTACTCAGGGTTACTTGTTTATTATAAAGGATACAACTCAGGAAGGGCCAAACAGAAGACCTGAATAGGGTGAGGCACGAGGAGGAGGGAAGCGGAGACCTTTAGAGCATGTGTGCCACCCTCCCAGCACCTCAATGTCTTCACCCATGAGTGTCTTTTTTTTTTTTTTTTGACTGTGCTGGGTCTTAGCTGTGGTATGCAGGATTTAGTTCCCCGACCAGGGACCAAACCCGGGCCCCCTGCATTGGGAGCACAGAATTTTAACCACCAGACCACCAGGGAAGTCCCCTAACTGAATGTCTTTGATCAAGAGTGTTTATACCCCAATCTCCAGCCCTTCCCCAGAGATGGGGGGCAGGGCTGAAAGTTCCCACCTCCAATAACTATTTGGTCTTTCTGGTGACCAGCCCCCATGCTAAAGCTTTTAAGGGGGCCACTCTGAGTCACCTTATCGCCAGAAACTCCAGTATGGGCACAGGAGCTCATTAGGAACAATAAAAGACACTCCCATCACTCAGGAAAAAGCAAGGGTGTTTTAGGAACTCCATGTCAGGAAGCAAGGAAAAAGGCCAAATCTATTCTTTATAATACCACAGCCCACTGCACACCCATCACCATTCTGGGCACTGGGTGAACAAGCCAGACAGGGCCCTGGCCTCCCACAGCTCATGAGCCGTCAGATTTGACCCCCAACTCCGACCTGACTGTAAGCTTCAAGTCTTCTCGAAGGCCCAGCCCAGCACCTGCATGGAGGGAGGAGCAAGACAAAAAGCCCAGGGCCCTGCCTGTCATGAGCTCACATCCCTTTGAAAAGTGAAAGTGTTGGTCGCTCAGTCGTCTCCATCTCTTTGCGACCCCATGGACTGTAGCCAACCAGACTCCTCAGTTTATGGAATTCTCCAGGCCAGAATGCTGGAGGGGGTTGCCATTCCCTTCTCCAGGGGATTTTCCCAACCCAGGGATTGAACAAGGGTCTCCCGCATTGCAGGCGGATTCTTTACCATCTGAGCCATCAGAGAAGCCCCCTTGGGTTGGAGAGAAAAGACGGATATGAGGGCAACTTCAGGAAAGGTGAGCAGCAAACAGAAGAAGGCAGCACACGGGTGGTGCTGGTACAGAATCACGCTGAGAATGAGAAGATAAACATGGGTCCTGGGATGGGCCGCAGGCCCAATGGTGCTGGGCAATCTCCAGGAAACCCATGCAAATAAATGTATCTTGTTATGGGGGCAGTTGCCATGGTATGGTGTCAAGCTGACATTTTTGTGCTTTTATTGCAAAGGAAGAATTGCAAACACAATGGGTATAACCAGTGTGTTCCCAGAAACCATGGGCAAAGAAGGGAGAGGCGATGACAGAGAAAGCAACAGACAGAGAGAAAGAGACAGAAGAGACCCAGAGACTGAAAGAGACACCAGCTTCCCCTCAACGCCCATAGCAAATGGGGTTCTTTGGGAAGCAAAGCTAAGATGAAGTTAGAAACAGAAAATCCTTATTAGGGCCATGTGTGTGGGTGCTAAGTCACTTTAGTCGTATCTCACGCTGCGACCATATAGACTGTAGCCCACCAGGCTCTTCTGTCCTTGGGATTCTCCAGGCAAAAATACTGGAGAGGGTTGCCATTTCCTCCTCAAGAGGATCTTCCCAACTCCGGGATCAAACCTGCGTCTCTTATGTCTCCTGTATTTGTAGATGGCTTCTTTACCGCTGGTGCCACCTGGGAAGCCCTTATTCAGGCCCATAAGCCTACAAAAAGATGCTCAAGAACATTAGCCTTCAGGGAAATGCAAATCAAAACCACTATGATATGCCCCTTCAGCCACTAAAGTGGCCACAATTAAAAATTCAAACAATGACAAGTGCTGGCAAAGATGGGAAGAAATGGGAGCCCTTGTGCACCGCTGCTGGGACATGAAATGATCCAGCCCCTGTGGGGAACAGTCTGCTGGTTCCTCAAGCAATTAAGTGTAGGATAACCATAAAACCAGTAATTCTACTTCTGTGTAGAGCTGACCCTTGAACAACATGAGGGTTGGGGCGCCAACCCTCCAGACCATAAAAAAATCTGCTTCATAACTTTATATTTGGCCCTCCATATCTGTGGTTCCAGGCTTCCTGGTGACTCAGCAGTGAAGAATCTACCCACAACACAGGAGCTGCAGGAGACACAGGCTCAATCCCTGGGTCAGGAAAAATTCCCTGGAAGAGGAAACGGCAACCCACTCCAGTAGTCTTGCCTGGAGAATCCCATGGACAGAGAAGTGTGGCAGGCCACAGTCCATGGGCCGCATGCATCTGTGGTTCCACATCCATGAACTCATCCAACCTCATATCACATAGTACTGTAGTATGTATTTATTGGGGAAAAAACCATGTGTAAGTGGAACCGCATGGTTCAAACTGGTGTTTTCAAGAGTCAGCTGTATATATGCAAAAGAAGTAAAATCTTATGTCCAAAAAAAAATACTTGTGTGCGAATGTTAAGGCAGCATTCTTCATAAATGACAAAAAGTAGAAATGATGCAAATGTCCACAATGAAAGGATGGGTGAAGTGTGGCAGAATCCGTACCACAGATGACTCGGCCATAGAAAGGAATGAAGGACTGATACTTGCTACCTTGTGAATGACCCTCAGGAACATTAAGTGAAGGAAGCCATGAGGGACTTCCCTGATGGCCAGTGGGTAAGAATCTGCCTGCCAACACAGGGGACATGGCTTCGGTCCCTGGTTGGGGAACTAAGCCTAAGAACCACAGTTACTGAGCCCACACGCTCTGGAGCCCGTGCCCCCCAACTAGAGAAGCCTGTGTGCCTCAGTGAAGACCCAGAATGGCCAAAATGGAAAATAAATAAATAAAAAATTTTTAAAAGAAGTCATAAAATGTCCAGAACAGGCCAATCTATAGAAACAGAAAGTAAATCAGTGGTTTCCAAGGGCTGGGGGATTAGGGGGGCGGGGGGTCATGCAGAGAGGAGCTGGGGTGCCTGTTAATGAACACAAGGTTTCTTTGGAGGACGAAAGGGTTTTAAGATCGTCTATGGTGGTGAGTGTGCCGCTCTGTGAGTGTGTTAAACACCACTGAAGTGTACACATCACGTGGGAACTTCCTTACGATACAGGAATTATATTTCCATAAAACTATTAGCAAAAGAGCTTAAATTAGGAGTAGTAACCTGGGATAGGAAAAGTGAGTGCAGGGACAGGGCTAGGCCGGGAGCCATCAGACCACTGGCTGCCAGATGACCCCCTGCCAGCCCCACAGAGCCCAGGCTTAGCTGCAGAGCAAAGGCTACTTCGAGCCAAGTGTCACGTGTGACAAACATACCCGTGGCCTTGTCCAACCCCCTTTGCCCAGTCACCGAAGGGTGTGACCCAGATTGGACAGCCGTGGTGGCCCCGAGAGAGCTCACGCTGGGACCTGTCAGGGAACCTCTTCTCACCACTGGGCCAGAGCCCGCTTCTCGAAGGCCATCTCGTGTCCGCCACACCCCAGTGACACTACTCCCTGGTATCTTTCCCACGTGCCGCAGCACTCCACAGTTTCCGAAGGGCACTGATGCACCCCTAGCTCAGCCCTCAAGGCAGTCAGCAAGCCCTCAGGGAGCACTGACCGCATGCCAGGCTCCATTCCTGGCACTGGGATACACACTCGGCCCCTGCCCAGGTGGCTTGCTTCTGCGATGGCACGGCAGCACCCACAAACTGTGTGGGCCCAGCCCTGCCCTCCCTTCTCCAGCCCTGGCTCCCACCTGCCCACGAAGCTGCTCCCACTGTCTATTGTGAGGATGCAGCCCAGAGTGCTCCCCACGGGCTCCTCCTATCACAGCGTGGGGCTGGGTTCTGTGCAGAGGTGGGGAGGGCCTCATTCTGGCCTGCTGACATCCGGACTCCTCTAGGACTGGGTTCCCCTTCTCACAAAATCCCCTTGGGGCCTCATTAGTTTGCACCTCTCACTTTGTAGCTCTCTACAAAGTCCACAGCTCAAGGCAGCCTGGGGGAACACACCCTCTGCAGCCCCACTTCCTCTCTTTCCTGCCCCTCTTCTCACCAGAAACTCCCATCCCCAGGCCAATCAGAAGTCGCTACATACATGCGGATGAAGACGTGTGTTATGTGTGCAACCAGCCAAAAATGCCCTGTTCTCCCCCCATCTCACAGGTGAACAAACTGGGAGGAACTAGAATTCAGGAATGTGACTCCTTTCTCAGGGTCTGTCCCCCTACTTATCAGGCTGCAACTGTTCTCATCCCACTGCTTGTCTGGCAGCAGAGGCAGCCCCAAGAATTGATCTTGGATGACTGTGTTAGTCTTGTGGGAGGCGTGCTGCTGAGGTGGAGGGGGTGGGGGGCATCTCTGCAGAGGGAGCTGGGTGACCAGAATCTTAGGGGAGACTGCTTGCTCCCAAATACAGCTTGGTTGTTTCTCTTCCCCCAACCCACTTTATGAGCTAAGACTGGTCCACAGCCTCCAGGAATAGTGGCAGCCACTGAGGGGCAAGTGGATGGCCCAGGAGACACCTTCGGTCTTTGCCCATGATGGATGCAGGGACCACCAAGCTTGTGCAAGTCCCACATCCCCTCATCCTGGGGTCCTGGAATGCCCACCAAACAATATGAGGGCAGCATCTAGGGAGCCAAGGAGGGCTCCACTAAAGAGTCCAGCCCTTGTGATGCCCCCCTAAAGACCCCTGAAGTGCCCCCTGGGTCCTGGGCCCCCACCACAGCCCAGGACCTCCAGATGCTGCCCCTGCTGAAGCCAGGGCTAATGAGGTGCCCACAAGTGTCACACACTCCTGAGAAGGGGTGATGGGGTCAGGGGATCCTGGTTCAAGGCTCCAGCTTGCCTCTGGGCCCCCTCTCCTAACTGAACAATGATGGAGCTTGAGGTTCCCTGCTGCCTTGCGGTGAAAATGCTCTAGGATTCCAAGTGGAATCACCAGAGAGGTGCTGGTATGGTGCCAGCCTCAGAGAAGTCAGTGTAGGCCAGTCACAGTGAGCTCTCCAGGCTGGTGGTCCACCTCAGCTTAGAAGGACCCTGCCCCAATTTTAGCAATCACCCCTGAGACTTTCATGCATCTCAAACTCACAGAAGACAGGACATATTGATGGTTAACAATACACACCAACATTCACCTTGGGCTAACAGAAGGTTTCCTGCTCTTCAAATTGTGCTCCTGAGAGGCAGACAGGGGAGCTACTGAAGGGAAAGGGAATCAGTTCTACAAGAGGTAGAGAAAACAGAGAAGTGAGCTTCAGACTTCTCCCAGTGGGGGAAGACAATGAATCAGAGACTCCCAAATACTCAGCCCCTTTGCCACCCTTTTGCACTCCTGTCCTTCTGGCAGACATTACTAATCAACCACCATCCTCAGCCTCTGTTCTGCAATCCTCCAGACCATCATAATCAATTGATCACATGCAACACTTGAGATGAGATCTCCATCTGTCTGGGGTAGGGTTGAGGGATGGGGTCCTCTTCGATAGGAGGTAAATTCTAAAGTCCTTTCACAAAAGTTAAACTACGTAAAGTCAAAGATCATCCTTGAAAATCACCTACATCTCCAAGTATACGATCACTCAGACTCTTAATGAATCCAACCCAAGCAGCTTTTCCTCCAGTCTTGCCACAGGTCACTGTGTCGATGGTTGATTACCAAATGAGGGGCCTGAATGCTGTCAGGAGGCTGGGGTGTATGAAAATACCTGTCTTCAAAAGTAAGACTCACTCAGGGCAGTGGGAGAGACACAGGGGACTGAACTCAATAGAAAGTGAAATTATTAGCTGCTGTTGTGTTCGACTCTTTGTGACCCCATGGACTGTAGCCTGCCAGGCTCCTCTGTCCATGGAATTCTCTAGGCAAGAAAGGGGTTCTTCCTGAACCAGGGTTCAAACCCAGGTCTCCTGTGTTGCAGGCAGATCCTTTACCATCTGAGCCACTGGTGTGTATGCATGCTAAGTTGCTTCAGTCGTTTCTGACTCTTTGGGACCAGACCATGCCAGGCTTCTCTGTCCATAGGGTTCTCCAAGCAAGGATACTGGAATGGATTGCATTACTCTCCTCCAGGGGATCTTTCCGACTAAGGGATCGAAACCGCATCTCATACATCTCCTGCACTGGCAGGTGGATTCTTTACCACTAGCGCCACCTGGGAAGTCCCTGAACCACTGGAGGGGACAGCAAAAACAGAGACCTGCTTCCTCCATTCTCTCCCACATAATCGTGTGCTCACAGTCAGACAAAACCTCCTGTCCCAGGGGAGCTGTTAGTTTTCTTTGCCACAACCTGCAAACACAGAGCTGGGAGAGAGTAGGCAATTTTCATTGGATAAATGCCTGTGTGACACAAGTGCACTTAATTTGCCATCCTCTCAGTGAAGGATGGAGGAAGCCAAGTGGAACCAATCCAGGAAGAAGAAAGAAGTAACTAACATCTTCTGAACACATTCCATGTCCTTTAAACCTTAACACTGGGGTAGATGTTTATCATTCTCCAAGGAGGGATTCCCCACCTGACAGTCTTCTGAGTAACCCATCACCTTCATAAACTTGGTGAGAAGCTGAGCTCACCTCCAACGACAGAAGCTGAAAGTTCAGATGCCTGCTTTCCAAGGCTCCCTCGCAGCAAAGCTGCAAGCATGGGACTTGAACTCTCTCCGGCAACCTGACAGCGTCTCTCTCCAGACATAAACATGCAAAGGATCAGAGCCTCTATTGGGTGGGGAGGTAACAGTAACAGCAGCAAGGGTAATGACTTTGCAGAGGCAGCTGGGAGTGATGCAATGAATTCCATAAATCAAGGGAAAAAACAAACAGCCCACCAGGAAACAGGGCTATGGAAATGAGGAGGCAGTCACAGAAGAGGGAAGCAAAAAGCCCACAGATTTGTGTGAAGATGCCCAGTCTCTCTGGTAAACAAGAAATGGGAAATGGACAATAAAATGATGAGATGCTATTTCCCATCAGATTCACAACAGTGTTCAAGTCTGAAAAGTGTGGATTGGCCTCCCCTTAGAGTTCTGTGAAACAGATGCCAATACATAGGAAAGCTGACAATGTACATACCCTACACCCCTCATCGAGGTATATTCATATCCCCAGTAGAGAATTCCAACCCTTGTGAGATACTGATCCTCTCAGGCCTGGGAGCATCAGCGGCAGGGAGAGGGCCCGCTTGAGTCCCCCTGCACACTACAGCACAACCAGCCCACTCCAGGGCTTGAAACTCTGTCCTATTTACTCCAGTGTGACGTACACAAACTATCATATGCCAACAATGCTGTGTGAGGTGAGAAAGATGAGGAATCATTGCTTATACATGTGCACAAGGAAGGAGATGTGCAAAGGGGATCATGACAAATTTGTTACAGCAGCGGGGGAGAGGGTAATAGAAACAATTTACCTCTCTATAGTGGATGCTGTTGTGAGCTGCCCAGATGCCCCTCCTTCAGTCCTGAGGCATTTATGCCCCCATCTTCAGGGAGTGTTGGCTGCTAATGACTCATAACTGAGTTCTCCTCTAAGAATGGTCTTCAGTGAAAAGGAACTGACCTGCCCAAGGTTACACACTCTCCCCAAGGAAGCACAATTCCAAAGACAGGTCAGCACCAGGACATAGATGCCCAGCTCTCTTGCCTCCGTTCAGCACAATTGAGAAGGGCTGTCCCAGCTTCAGCACTCCCCATGGGATTGACTGAGACTTCTTTTTTTAAAAAATATTTTACTTATTTATTTGGCTGCCTCGAGTCTTAGTTGCAAAATGCAGGCTCTCTAGTTGTGGCACACAGGGTTAGTTGCTCCATGGCATGTGGGATCTTAGTTCCCCAACCAGGGATTGAACCCATGTTCCCCTCACTTCACAGCAGATTCTTAACCACTGGACCACCAGAGAAGTCCCCAACTGAGAATTCTGATGCAACTGCAATGCAACCCAAGTTCCTTCACCCAAGCCTGCTTCCCACAGTCCCTGACAGGTATCAGTTGCAACAGTACACCCTAATAAATCCCGTGTGTGCAAATCTCTGCTTCAACTCTGTTTCTCTGGAAACCCACCTGTAATAGAGGTGGTCCAAGGATGGATAAACACTCTAAATTGAGATTTTAGAGCTGGATAATCCTACCATCCGGCTAGCAATGATGACCCCACCACTCGGGATGGGTGGAACACAGGAAGCCCCTGGCAAGTGGAAGTAGTCCAGTTGTTAAGACTTTCACGGGGAGTGAGCTAGGATGGGATTCAGGTAGAAGAGAATGCACTGGTTGATAACAATATCCCAGGTATTTGAGAAAGACTGCTGATAGCTATGTTGAGTGTTGTAAATGCTCTGGAGCAAGACAATGAAAGGCTGAAGTTAATTACTTACCATCTTAAGGTGGGATATAAGACTCTCATCTCCTGCAGCAAGAAGGCATAAAAAGCTCAGGATAAAGCCTATAGGACTTGCCTATAAAAATAGCAGCGCTCCACTTTACTGTACACCAGAAACTAACACAACATTGTAAATCAACTATACTTCAATTTAAAAAACTAGCGCACTCCAAAGAAATGAAATTCTTAGCCCCGACAAGGCTATTAATACTTATGCCAAAATTAGCACCCTGGTTGGAAGGAGTGGGACCTTGGCACTTGGGTTGGAGTCAGTGTGCTCAAGAATTTTGAAATCTTAGATCCTTCTGACCCCTCTAGCCCTAGAAGTGGTCCCTCCTTTCTTAAAAGCCACTGCTTTCCTTTGCTTAAGGATGGTGCAGAGGCCACTACCTTTTAAGACAGAATTTACTCCCACCTTTCCTCCTGGTGACCACCAGTAACAAGGATCAAGTCCCAATCTGGCCACAATGAAGGGGAAAGACTATACCCCCAGAGGAGCTGTGGAATCTCATCCACAAGCTAAATACTGGCAGGAGCCAGGAGAATGTAATGGAATTAGATGCTGATGGTTCTGAACTAAGAGGAACAGACTATAAAGTTGGATAAAGGAGAGTGTATTGATACTGGGAGGGATTGGGGGCAGGAGGAGAAGGGGAAGACAGAGGATGACATGGCTGGATGGCATCACTGACTCAATGGACCTGAGTTTGAGTGAACTCCGGGAGCTGGTGATGGACAGGGAGGCCTGGCGTGCTGTGAGTCATGGGGTCACAAGGAGTCGGACATGACTGAGTGACTGAACTGAACTGACCTGATTGATATGGGAGCCCTTTTCCATGATCAGACTTAACACCCCAGCAAGGACCTTGGGAGATGGTATTCACTTGCTACTAGAATGGATTTTGTATGCTTGGAAAAAGTGATGGACCACATAAAGTGAAGGAAAAAATTCCAGAGTTGTCACGGCAGATGACAGAGGAATGAATCAGACCACTCATAGACTTTGGCATCCTAGAGCGGATATGCTATGTAAGGCTGAAATACCTACCAGCTAGTTATGTTCCATGGAAACCCCGGAGTACACTCCATTTACCAATGTGATGAGGAATGATGTGGGGAGGTGGCGCCAGCATCACTAAGAAGCTCACTGCATTTAGGCAGTCCTATACAGAAACTACACGGAAGGTGGAAGATGCTGTTTTAGAACTGACTGCAATGGGGATGACAAGATACTGAATAGGTGGTTAACCAGCAGAAGCAGAATGAATGCAGTTATTATAATGAAAAGCAAAACTGAAGTGGAAACCTGAGAGCATGAGCCAAAGATTATGGAATCATTAATCGAGAAAGATATCCTCAGGGGCAAGATAGATGAGGAACTAGGTGACGCTAGTGGTAATGAATCCACCTGCCAGTGCAGGAGACCTTAAGAGACACAGGTTCGATCCCTGGGTTGGAAAGATCCCCTGGAGGAGGGCATGGCAACCCACTCCAGTATTCTTGCCTGGAGAATCCCATGGACAGAGGAGCGTGACGCACTAGAATCCAAGGGGTCGCAAAGAGTCAAAGATGATCAGAGCGACTTAGCACATAAAAGCAAAAGAAATCAAGGATGGATTATCAGAAGGCCGAGGGTGGCCATCCTGGTAAAGTCATAATTCCTTGGCCAGTTTCTGGCTCTGAGCCAGTTTTCAGACCCAGAAACCACTGACTAAACAAGAAGCTCGGTCACCATGACGAAGAGCCGTCAGTGGCATGGCAGGTATGTATGGAAATAATTCCCCCAGTTTCTCTCCAGCGGTATCTACAGTCACTTATTTCTCTAGTAGATAACCATACACTAGAGAGAGAGGAATGCTCTTCCATTTCAGCAACTTTCAGATACATGATCTGAATTAATGCTGATACTCAAGAAACTGAAGTAGTACTATGCCCTCGCTAATAGAGAAGGACATACAGGGGCCAGCAATAAACGATATCCTGGCTCATGTTGGAATCCCTAGACCCATCTATTGGTCATTTCCCCAGCCCCAAATGTGGAATGGAAATATACACTCACGATGGTTGTTACAACCCCCTCACTTTGGCCTGTGGTATAAGAGCTATCACAGTGATGAAGGCCACGTAAGAAGCCTCTGACACCACCCTCCCACTTTGGCTAAGGAAACTAAATAAAAAATAATACTGTGGCCCAGGGAGAATGGCAGAGGTGAGTACCAGCCTTAAAACCTAAAGGGCATGGAGTTGTGGGATCTCTCCTATTCCCATTGAATTCACTAATCTGACTCCTGAATAACAGATGGATCCTGGAATATGATAGTAAACAATTGTAAACTCAAGCAAGTAGTAGCCTCGATTGCATCTGCTGACTGATGTGTAATCCCTGCTAAACACAACTCCCAGAACCAGACTGATCAACAAAATCTCAAAATTTTTCTAAAATATAAACTTATGCATAAAAGCAAGATACTAAATGATATGAACATGTGAAGATTTTAGACAGAAGAGGCAATATTATATATTATTTATTGCTGGACAAAACTGTAATAAAGATATAAAAATGTGAGCTGGCTCACCAAACAGATCACAGTGACAGTTTCTGAGAAGGGAGGAAAAGAATGAATACGTAAGGGCTTCTGATAGGACTTTCATGTTTTAAGTGGTATGGTGTATCTTTTATTTTTGAAAAACTATTTGAAGCAGAGATAACAAAATTTTGTCATATGTTAGTTATGGGTGGTGGGCATATTGATAATTGTTAGGTTATAACTTTCCGGATATTATAAATTTTTTCTGAGCTTAAAGAAATTGCAATACAGTATGATCAGCTTTCTGATAGATGTGTGAAGGGATGCAGAATTCTCATGATAGACCAAATGATCCTTGTCTCTGGAATATCGAGAGAGAAGCAGTCCATCAGTGTTCCAGACTCAGGGAGTGTTGAAGCCAAGCAAATCCTCCAAGACCAGAACAGTGGGACCACTTTGGTGCACTCAGAACAGCCACTGGTTCTTCCCTACTCGTTCATTGGGTAAAGAATCCGCCTGCAATGAAGGAAACACAGGAGACATGCATTCAATTCCTGGGTTGGGAAGATCCCTTGGAGAAGGAAATGGCAACCCACTCCAGTATTCTTGCCTGAAGAACCCCATGAACAGAGGAGCCTATCTGGCTATAGTCCAAAGGATCACATATGACTGAGCGACTACAGACTCACACAGAACAGAAGGTGTGAGAAATACAGTGGGGACTGAGGCTGGGTAGCACGAAAGGAACAGACTGGGCAGAGCCTAAAACACCCAAATAGAAGTTCGAGATCCAAGTCAACCTGGGATCTTCCGGGAGCTGCAGACCCGATCCAGGGACTTCACACAGACACACAGGAGACTCCATGTAGAAGAATAAACACTAAATTGTGCGAAATGTGGCCACATCTGGCCCAGGTCATGCATTTTTCTGGATCTGATGTCCTATAATAAAGACACCAAATAACATACTTTCTTGACATCATGAACCACTTTAGGCCATCATGACCCTGTAATCGGACCAAGCTGGGTTCATATTTGTGCTCCACCATCCACCACTCGCCTAGCCTTGAACAGGACACTGACCTCCCTGAGCCTCAGTTTCCTCATCTGTAAACCATGGATGACAATAGACCTTCCTTAGGGTGGCTGGGAAGATGCAGTGAGGTGGTCCCTACAGGTGCGCTGGGCACAGTGCCCGGCACAGAGCAAGCCCTCCATGGGTGCCAACCTCCACACCACTGGGAAGGACCCACCCAGAGCCTCTGGCCAGGTATCCTTCCCCAGAAAAAGTCACTCTGCCTTTGGAATTAGTGTGGAAAGGAGCCATTCATAGGCTGTCCCCAAATTCCTCACTGCTCACACAGGAGGGGATGAAAGTGTTCCTTAATTGGTACCACAAAGACTTTTCCACGGAGAAAGAAATAGAACATCTAAATTAAAGGCAGGTTTCTCCACAGGAGGGGCAGCTGGCCTGGAGTCAGAGCCCAACAGCTGAGCCCTTTTCCAGGAGGGAGACTGGGGTGGAGCGAGTGCTATCTGGAGAGCATCTGCACCCCACCCAAACTCGCCAAAGTGTCCCCATGTTTGGGATCTGATGGGCACCCATGGGTGGGTTGCAACGCCATTGTTGCATGGTCATACCTCCAGCCGCAGCTTGGCCTGGCTAGTTCACTGTGATGGGACCCCAGAGAATAAGAGAGTATCTCGAAGAGTCCAGTCCAGCAGGTGGGCTGAGCTCCACCTGAGGAAGCTAGAACCCCAGCCAGGCCCACTAAGGCACTGGGAGGAGGAGGGCCTTCAGCACACCAAGGTGAAAGCAAGTACCAATCGAAGACCCACTGAGTGGTCTCCTGGTGCATTGCTCAGTCTCGTGAATTGACTCTAGCCTAAGAAAGAACTGGGGGACCCAAAGATAGGTATAGACTTCAAGATGATCAGAAGCCCAGTGTTAGAGCTAGATAAGCATTCAATCATCCATTTACCATGCATTCATTTGTCAAGAAGCATTTGGGAGGCCCGTGACATGGGCTTCCCAGGTGGCACTAGTAGTAACGAACCAGCCTGCCAGTGCAGGAGAAGTAAGAGACACAGGTTCAGTTCCTGGGTCAGGAATATCCTCTGGAGGAGGGCATGGCAACCCACCCCAGTATCCTTGCTTGGAGAATCCCAGGGATAGAGGAGCCTGGCGAGCTACAGTCCATGGATCACAAAGAGTTGGACATGACTAAAGTGACTTGGCACTCATGGACAACCTGCCCCAGGGCCCAGAGACTCAACAGTGACATGAGCTGGCCTCCTGGAGGCCAGTGAAATAATGTGAAGTAATGCATTATACCTGACTTGCATGCGTGTTGCTGTGGGACTATGTCTCCCCATCCACTCCCATCTCAGGCCACCTCTGCCCCTGGGCCTGGTGAGGGTCTATGACAGATGGTCCCAGATGGAGGGAGGATAGGCCTCCTGGAACCAAAGCCAGGCAGATTTCAGACCAAATCCTCACCTTACAGAATGGAAATGCTAGGTCCCAAGTCCACCCTTGGCCCTAATGAAGTCACTGAATCAGGGAAGGATTATCAATTGATTTGTTAAAACCTTTAGGTGAACAGTGGATGCATAAGTGGACACTTGAATTACACAAAGAAAGACCCCACAGATTTCTTTATGACTTAGGAGGAAAGAAACAGAACTGGAAGGGTTAAGCCCACCTTGATCCAAGAGTCAGTCCTGCACCAACAATACGTGAAAGTGAAAGTCGCTCAGTCATGTCCAGTTCTTTGCGACCCTGTGGACTATACCCCGCCAGGCTCCTCTGTCCATGGGGCTCTCCAGGCAAGAATACTGGAGTGGGTTACCATTTCCTTTGCAAGGGGATCTTCCCAACCCAGGGATTGAACTTGGGTCTCTTGCATTTTAGGCACTCTTTACCATCTGAGCCACCAGAGAAGCACCAACGATAGAACCACCACAGATCATGTTCTCCTCAAGTGATACAGGGGGATGCTCTCAGCATTTCTCATGATGTGTTCCAGCCAACAAATGTTTACCTGGGGCCATCGAACTTCAGATTTGACGTCCAGGTCACAGGATGTACAGTGGATAAGGGAACGAGCTAAATGGTACCTAAAGGAAGCCACCACCCTAGTCCAGAGGGCAGAGTCTTCGGCCAGATGATAGAGCCACTGTCTTCAACCAGCCGCAGTAAAGAGCACTGTGATGGATGGAGAGCAATGGAAAAGACATGTGCCCAGAGGACTGAAAGGTCCTAGACAAGACCCTGCTTTGGACAAACCAGCTAAAACACATTGCTAAGACAACCGCTCCCCTCACTAAATATGGGGCAGGTATAAGATGATATTTAGAAATAATTATTTTAAGTGGGATTGTGTTGTTTTAGCTCAATGGGAAATGCTCTGATTTTTTTAAAGATGCACACTTGAATATCAAAATAATTCCAGAATGTTCGGAGTTGCTTGTCGTAGACAGAATTCCAAGATGGCTCCCAAGATTCCAATCTCCTAGAATTCCTGCCCAGAGTATTATGGGTTATGTTATGTGACAATGGTGAAGAGATTTTCCAGCTGTCCCTAATCACCTGACTTTAATCAAAGGGGAGATTATCCTGTGTGGGCCTGACCTAATTGGGTGAGCGCTTTACAGTCAGAGGTCAGAGATGGAAGAAGTCAGAGAGATTTTAAGCAGCAGCAGATGTACCCCTGTTTGTTGGTCTTGAAGAAGCAAACTGCAATGTTGTGGAGAGGGTCATGTGGCAAGGAATGGACAGTGACCTCTGAGAGCTAAGAACTTCTGTCCAACAACCACAAGGAACTGAATTCTGCCAACAATTCTATACACTTAGTAGAGGATCCTGAGGTTAAGATGAGACCCAGCCTTAGCAGACACCTTAGTTCCAGCCAGATGAGACTGGTAGCAGAGGACCCCACTAATCCCTGCCTTGGACACCTAATCTATAGAAACTGTGAGATAATACATTTGTGCTGTTTTAAGCCATTAAGTTTATGGCAATTCGTGGTGTAGCCATTGAAAACTAATACACTTATTTGTTCATATTCACCAAAAGCCAGAATTATCCATCAACCAGAAACTAGATAAACAGACTGTGAAACATTTACAAAATGGAATAACACTCAGCAATAAGAAGAAATTAACTACTGATATAGGTAACAACTTGGATGACTCCCAAAAACATTATGTTGCCCAGAAGAAGCGAGACACAAAAAATTGTGAGTTTATATGTATATTCCATGATTCCATTTCAGTTCAGTTCAGTCGCTCAGTCGTGTCCAACTCTTTGCAACCCCATGAATCGCAGCACACCAGGCCTCCCTGTCTATCACCGACTCCCGGAGTTCACTGAGACTCACGTCCATCGAGTCAGTGATGCCATCCAGCCATCTCATCCTCTGTCGTCCCCTTCTCCTCTTGCCTCCAATCCCTCCCAGCATCAGAGTCTTTTCCAGTGAGTCAACTCTTTGCATGAGGTGGCCAAAGTACTGGAGTTTCAGCTTCAGCATCATTCCTTCCAAAGAAATCCCAGGACTGATTTCCTTCAGAATGGACTGGTTGGATCTCCTTGCAGTCCAAGGGACTCTCAAGAGTCTTCTCCAACACCACAATTCAAAAGCATCAATTCTTCGGTGCTCAGCCTTCTTCACAGTCCAACTCTCACCTCCATACATGACCACAGGAAAAACCTCCATTTACGTGATATTTAAGAGCAGGCAAAAACTAATCTATAGCAATAGAAATCAAAACTATAGCTCCCTGTGTGTGGGAAAGGAGAGGGTTCATTGAAGAGGGGAATCATGAACTTTCTGGGGTAATGAAAATGTTTTATATCTTCATTAGGATATAGATTTTATGTGAATATTACTCATTTGTGAAAACTCATCAAACTAAATATTAATACTTATGATCACACATTTTGAGGCTTCTCTAATGGACATGAGTTTGGGTAGACTCCGGGAGTTGGTTATGGACAGGGAGGCCTGGCATGCTGAGGTTCATGGGGTTGCAAAGTCAGACACGACTGAGCGTCTGAACTGAACTGAACTGAACTGGTGGTCCAGTGATTAAGCCTCCATGCTTCCAACACTGGGGGTGTGGGTTCGATCCTTGGTCAGAGAATGAAGATCCCACAGGTGGAGGGGGAGAGCAAAAGAAATAATCATATGCTTTACTGTATGTAAATTATTCCTCAAGGCCTCCTTGGCGGCTCAATGGTAAAGAATCTGCCTACCAAGCAGAAGACACAAGAGACATGGGTTCAATCCCTAGGTCGCAAAGATCCCCTGGAGAAGGAAACGGCAAACCCACTCCAGTATCCTTGCCTGGGAAATCCCATGGACAGAAGAGCCTGGCAGGATACAGTCCATGGGGTTGCAAAAGAGTCAGACTTGATCTAGTGACTAAAAACAAACAATAAATTATTCCTCAACTTTAAAATAATAATTCTCCCTTAGGTGTTTAGAGGTTGGCAGATGGTTCTTCCTGAATGTGGGGACAAGAGAGCAGTGGGTGGAGGGGATAATTCTTCAGTATGCTCACTCTCACGTTTGCACACACATGCAAACGCACACACAGATGGTGGCATTCCAGGCTGAGTCAGGTTCCCCTTTGGCCTTTGCCTCATTTAATGTGGAGAAGGCAGCTGCCTTCCAGCTCCCAGGTCACTGCTCTGTATGTCCGCCTGTCAAGATAAGAAGGCCAAGGCAGATGCTGCTAATTACCTGGCCTTTCAAGTGGTCCTGGGGCCTCACATCTGGCTCCATCTCCAGCATCCAGCTTGAGCCAATAAAAGCCAAATAAAATCACAAAGGGCTAATTTGGTGGCCAGGGCTCTGACAGGCTGCACATGATGAGGGGTGAGGGCAGGATGAGGACATGGGCAGGAGCAGGGGCAGGAGAGAAGCCTCGCTGACCAGGGCAGAGAAGGTGAAAATGCCATCCTCTCCCTGTGGCAAACTGCTTCTGCTCTGGCTGAGCCCGGATCATGTCCTGGGCATATTTTGCAACTTGAATTTAACTTGTTCTCCTGAGCACCCAGGGAGGCAGGCACCACCTCCCATGCCAGCCATCAGCCAGAGTCAGAGCCACCTTGGGAGGTTCATGCCAGATGGCAGGTGTGGAGATGCCAAACGTGCACCCCAGAGCTCCAGTGGTCCTGCTTCCCACGGGGGCCAAGTTGTACCCCCAGAAGGTTTGTGGGAGAAGAACCTATCCCAAACCATTTGGGACTGAGCAGAGTGGACAGTCATATAACATTTGAAGGACTTTTTTTTTTTTTAATTCTATTTATTTATTATATTTTTGTCTGTGCTGGGTCTTCGTTGCTGTGCAAGCTTTTCTCTAGTTGTAGTGAGCGGGGCTTCTCATTGCAGTGGCTTCTCTTGTTGCGGAGTACAGGCCTTAGAGCAGAGGCTCAGGAGTTGTGGGACTCGGGCTTAGTTGCTCTGTGGCATGTGGGATCTTCCCAGATCAGGGATCGAATCCACGTCTCTCGCACTGGCAGGCAGATTCTTTACCACCGAGCCACCAGGGAAGCCCTTTGAGGGACTTCTGAAAAGCCCTCATCCTTCTGCCCTGTCACTTTGTCTGAAATCCCACCATTGGTGCATTAGTCAGTAAGGCCTGTCTGACTCTTGCGATCCCATGGACTGTAGCCTGCTAGGCTCCTCTGTCCATGGAATTTTCCTGGCAACAGTACTGGAGTGGTTTGCCATTTCCTTCTCCAATCCCACCACTAAAGAGAGGCATTTCCTTGAGTTACAAAGGCCTTTGTGTGCATGCGTGTGTGCTCAGTTGCTTTAGTCATGTCCAACTCTTTGCGACCGCATGGACTGCAGCCCACGAGGCTCCTCTCTCCATGGGATTCTCCCGGCAAGAATACTGGAGTGGGTTGCCATGAACTCCTCTAGAAGATCTTCCCGGCCCAGGGATCAAACCCACATCTCCTGCATTGGCAGGCGGCTTTTTTACCACTAAGCCACCTGGGAAGCCCTATAAAGGCCTTTAGAACTCCTTTATTAAAATGCAAGTTCTGGGGAAATGTCACCCTTTAAATCTCATATCTTGGGGAGTAACATCCTTAAGTCTTGGAGGAGAAAGGCATTAGGTGGAGGAGGAAGAGTGGTGAGATCTCACAGAGATGGGCCTCAGTTTCCCCATCTGAGACCTTGGAACCAGACGATCTCTCAGATTAAAGCAAAAAAAGGTGAGTCTGCCCTTCCCACATCTTATCTCTGCCTCCTCCATCAAAGACTGCAAACCAGCAGCCCTGCAAGCCGGATTCAGCCAGCGGACATGTTTGGTTTGGCCTGCAGAGTGTTTGAAGAGAATTGGGTCCAACATTTAAAAATGGACGGATTTCACATTTTTTAAATGCCAAATGTTCTGCTTCTTGAGGGAAACGGGAAACTCTGAGGGCACTGGGCTCGCGTCCCCACATGGCAACAATTGCTCTACGCCAAGGCCAGCTGCCCCGTGTAGTAGGACCCACCGATTCCTGCTCGCCTCAGTCCTCACCACCCCTCAGTGTTCGCCCCTGGCTCTCTTGGCTCACTTCCTTGCCTGGCCTGACCCTTGCAGGTATCCGAGGCAGCAAGCCCATTCTGGACGGGCCTGGCTGGCAGCCCCTCACAGCACAGTGGACGAGTGACCCCCAGCCCCGTGCTGTCCACAGGCTCTATCACAAGCACCATTCAGCTCCCTCTTTGGAAAGCTGGAATAGAACTGGGGAGAGTGTGATGCTGAGAGCCCTTTGAAGGCGATGCCGTGGGATTATTTTGCTGAACATGAAAAGCCCAAGGCAGCAGGGCCACTGATGTGTTTTTGCAAATTCCAGCAAATTAAAAAAATGTGTGTGCAGAATTCAATTGGGGGCCAGGGCCTGGCTTTCATGAAAGCATAAATTTTTGGCCAAGACAAAGCAGCAGATTAACTTTTACAGAATATGTTTCTCTCCAGGATGCGGCTCCCACGAGCAGGCTCCTCGTCTCTGTGACGAGTGATGCCGCTTCAGCCTTTATCTGCAGCCAGTCAAGCCGCCGAGGCCAGCGGCAAGCCTGTAGTAGGACTTTAAATGGCTCGGCAGCAAATGTCAAAACTGTTTGATCTGCTTTTAGAAAATCACCTTTCAAGGCACTGGAAGACACTTGACACTTTGCAAAGAGATTAGAAACTTTTCAGCTGACTTGGAAAAAGGGCCCAGGCAGGTTTGATTCCAGTGGAAGCAGGAGGAGACCCCAGTGGTGCCCAGGGCCAGTAAGCCTGAAGCCCGTGGCTTCACTTTCAAGGGGAGAGCCAGCTCCCAGCATGGCCTCAGCTCCCAGCACCTGCCCTTGGCCTCTGGGATGATCCCCCAGAGCTAGCCTTTCTATACTCTCAGGGAGAGGAGATGGCTAGCAGGCAGGGTTGATGTTCAAAGTAACAACTGGGAAGTTGTGGATCTCAGCATTCAGCAGACTGCCAATAGCCTGCCCTGCTGTCCCAGCCCACCAGCTGGAGGGCACAGATAGACATGCAGAACTCGGGGCAGGGCCTGAGCTGGCTGATCAGAAGGAAACTGGATCAGTCAACACAGGTACTTAGGACATGCTGAGAGGGGTCATGCAATGTCACCATTGCCCGCTGCTCCTTCCCCAGGCTCTCATGACCGTCCTTCCCTATCATACCCCTGTCCCTCCACTGCCCTGAATCTGCACTAACAACCTCTGGCATTACTGCAACTGCTTTGCAACTAATCCCCACCCTCTGCCCTCCTTCACCCTGTGCAAGGCCACCAGCTGGATTTTCCTAAAGTTTTCTGCTGCTCTTAACTCACCTACTACGCCAAACTCCTGGCATGCGAACTTCCATAGTCTTCCCCTAATCATAGAGAGTATCGCAGCTTGCTATATTTCAGTCATATGTCAAGGGTTCTTCGTGGTTTAACTAATTTAATGCCAATTCTTTCTTACTGGCCTCATTTTGCAGCTGAGAAAATTGAGGCTTAAAGATTAATTGGTTTGGGGACTTGCCAGTGGCTAAGACTGTGTGCTCCCGATGCAGAGGGTCTAGGTTCAATCCCTGGTCAGGGAACTAGGTCCCACAAACTGCTGCTAAAAGGCCCCATGGGCTGCAGCTAAGAGTTCACATGCCACAACTGAAAGATCTTGTGTGCTTCAGCTGAGATCAGCACAGCCAAATAAAGAGGCAAAAATAACATTTTTTTTAAAAGATCATTGGTTTACCTGAGGTCACAGAGCTAGTAAGTGGGACTCAGACTTGGGTCTTCCTGATCTAAAACCATGTGCAGTACCAGCAGGTCATATTCATGATTCCTCTTCTCAGAAAACATGGCCAGAAAAGCCCCATCTTCTAAAATCATGGCAGGGACTTCCATGGTGGTCTAGAGGTTAAAAATCTGCCATCCAAGACAGGGGACACATATTGGATTCCTGGCCAGGGAACTAAGATCCCACGTGCCTCAGGGCAACTAAGCCTGCAAGTCACAAGTACTGAGCCCCCATACTCTGCAGCCAGAGCACCATAACTGGAGAAAACTCTGCCCACCGCAATGAAGAGCCTACATGCCTCAACTGGGACCCAACCTAGCCAAAAATAAATAAATAAATATTTTTAAAAATAAACATAAATAAGATCATGGTGAAGCTCAGTAAAATCTCTAGGCTGCACTCACACACCCCCCAGTTAGCCGTCTCCATGGTGAGTTGTTGTTCAGTCACTAAGTGGTGTCCAACTCTTTGCAAGTCCATGAACTGCAGTGATCCAGGCTTCCCTGTCCTTCACTATCTGTCAGAGTTGTCTCAGATTCACGTCCATTGAGTCAGTGATGCTATCTAACCATCTCATCCTCTGCCACCCTCTTCTCCTTTGCCTTCAATATTTCCCATCATCAGGGTCTTTTCCCATGAGTTGGTTCTGTCCATCAGGTGGCCAAAGTACTGGAGCTTCAGCTTCAGCATCAGTCCTTCCAGTGAATGTTCAGGGTTGATTTCCATTAGGATTGACTCGTTTGATCTCTCTGCTATCCAAGGGACTCTCAAGAGTCTTCTCCAGCACCACAATTCCAAAGCATCAATTCTTCAGTGCTTAGCATTCTTTATGGTCCAACTTTCACATCCGTACATGACTACTTGAAAAACCATAGCTTTGACTGTACAGACCTTTGTTGGCAAAGTGATGTCTTTGCTTTTTAATACACTGTCTAGGTTGAAACTAAAACACACACACACACACACACACACACACACACACGCTATGGCAGCTAGGGAAGTGCTTAATAAGCAGTCTGCTAAATTTTAATAAGAAAATGTGTAACATTTCTTACCTGCCCATCATCCCCCATTCTCCAGCTCAGTGGCAGCCATGTGGACAGCTGCCTGCATTTTTGGTGTGGCTTGCTGGATGGGGATGGAGGACAATATAGAACTTGTTCTCAAAAAGTTGTAGTGGTGTGTTTCCTAGTTCCCCATAGGACTACCACAGAAACTGATCTTTGTTTTGTCCCCCTCAGGATGGAGTGGCTTTCTATGTGGCATCTGTAGAAAGCATTACACTACCTATAACTACCTGGGGGGACAGACAAGCAAGTAGTTGACAGGTGTGTAAGTCTGGGAAGAAGGAGGCTAGGGGGAAAGATTCTTGGGGCAACGAGGACTACCACATTAGGACTACCACATATACCAGAGAATCTGGAGTGCAACATGCATGCCAAGGGCTGGATACTCAGAAAAGATCCAATAGGACTGTAGGCTTCCACCTTTGGCTGATCTTTGGCATCTGTGCAAGCTGGAGGTGAACGTTAAGACAGAACTGTATATACCTGGCTTAGCATTAAAAGAGGAATCCAGCTTAGAGCTAATCTGCAAAGACCAGAAGAGTATATTTCTTCTTTTTGGCTCTTGGCATTTAAGGAAATCTCTCAGACCACTGGCTAACTACTGAGCTAAAGGAATAGAGACTTCAGTGACCACACATAATAAGGACCACGGTATTTGCAAAAAAAAAAAAAAAAATACTTTGGAAAAGTCATTAAGCAAAATATCACTCCAGCCCTCAAAATCAGCAACAGGAGACTTCTCTGGTTGTCCAATGGTTAAGAATCTGCCTCCCAATTCAGGGGAGGTAAGTTAGATCCTCATCAGAGAACTAAGATCCCGTGTGCCACCAGGCAACTACTGAACCTGCTCACTGCAACTAGAGAGACCACACACAGCAGCTGCTGAGCCCATGTGCTCTGGAGCCTGCATGTCACAACTAGAGAGAAGCCCATGCACCGCAACAGAGAGCATGTGTGGCACAACAAAAGCTCCCGCATGCCGCAATGAGGAGCCCACCTGCCGCAGCCAAGACCCAACACAGCTAAACTAAATAAATAATTTTTTTTTAATCAACAACAGCAGTCCCTGGGGAGAATCTGATTTCAAGAGTTACTATATTATATTATCGCCAAAGAATTGGAGCTTCAGCTTCAGCATCAGTCCTTCCAATGAATGTTCAGGATTGAGTTCCTTTAGGATTTACTGGTTTGATCTTCTTGCTGTCCAAGGGACTCTCAAGAGTCTTCTCCAGCATCACAGTTCAAAAGCATCAATTCTTCGGTGCTCAGTCTTCTTTATGGTCCAGCTCTCACATCCATACATGACTGCTGGGAAAACCAGAGCTTGAGCTAGACAGACCTTTGTCAGCAAAGTAATGTCTCTACTTTTTAATATGCTGTCTGGGTCTGTCATAGCTTTCCCTCCAAGGAGCAATTGCCTTTTAATTTCATGGCTGCAGTCACCATCAACAGTGATTTTGAAGCCCAAGAAAAGAAAATCTGTCACTGCTCCCACTTTTCCCTTTCTATTTGCCATGAAATGATGGAATTGGAGGCCATGATCTTAGTTTTTTGAATGTTGAGTTTTAAGCCAGCTTTTTCACTCTCCTCTTTCACTCTTAAGAAGCTTTTTAGTTCTTTTCACTTTCTGCCATTAGAGTGGTATCATCTGCTTATATGAGGTTGTTGATATTTTTCCCAACAATCTTGGTTCCAGCTCAGTGGGCATTTCACATGATATACTATGCATATAAGTTAAATAAGCAGGGTGACAATATACAGCCTTGTCGTACTCCTTTCCAAATTTTGAACCAGTCAGTTGTTCTATGTCCAGTTCTAACTGTTGCTTCTTGACCCACATGCAGATTCCTCAGGAGACAGGTAAGATGGTCTGGTATTTCCATCTCTAAGAATTTTCCAAAGTTTGTTGTGACCCACACAGTCAAAGGCTTTAGAATTTCTTTGTAAATATATATAAAACAGAGAATAGAAAAACAATAGAGAAAATCAACTACACAAAACTACACACAATAGAGAAAATCAACTACACAAAAAAATCAACTACAAAAATTTGTTATTTGAAATGATCAACAAAATTGATAAATTTAACTTACATGACTAAGGAAAAAAGAAAGAAAACTCAAGTAAGTCAGAATTGGCAGTGGGGCCATTACTACCTACTTTATAGAAATAAAGCAGATTAAAACAGAATACTATGAACAATTAAGTGACAGCAAATTGAATACTCTAGATGAAAGAGACAAACCCTAGAAACACACAAACTGTCAAAACTCACTTAAAAAGAAATATAAAATTTGAACAGACCTATAACAAGTAAGGAGATTGAATTAGTAATCAAAATATCTCAACTAAGAAAACCCCAGGACCAAACAGCTTCACTAGTCAATTCTATTAAACATTTAAAGAAGAATTAACACTAATTCTTTTCAAAGTTTTCCCAAAATTCAAAGAGGAAGAAATACTTCCTGCTTATTCTATGAGGCCAGAATTACTCCAATACCAAACAAAGACAGTATAAGAAAACTTCAGGCCAAAATAAAAAAAAAAAAAAAAGGGAGAGACAGAGAACTTCAGGCCAATATCTCTTATGTATATAGATGCAAAATCCTAAATAAAATGCTAAGAAACTAAATTCAGCAGCATATTAAAAGAATCACAGAGCACACACCATAAACAAGTAGGATTTGCCTCTGGAATGCACAGATGGTTCAACACAAGAAAATCTATTAATGTAATACATTAATAGAATGAGGAGAAAAAAACATATCACTGATGCAGGAAAAGCATTTGCAAAATCCAACATCCTTTGGATAAAATAGAACTTCCTCATCATGATAAAGACTATATATGAAAAGCCCACAGCTAACATCTTATTCAATAGTGAAATACTGAACGCTTTTTCCTTAAGATCAGGAACAAGACAAGAAGTCTGTTTTTATCATTTCTGTGCAACATGATATTGGAAGTTCTAGCCAGAGCAAGTAGGCCAGAAAAAGAATCAAAGGACATCCAAGTTGGAAAGGAAGAAATAAAATTGTCTCTATTCACAGACAACATGATCTTGTATTTAGAAAACCCAAAACAATCCATATGGGGGAAAAAAGTTAGAGCTAATAAACAAATTTAGCACAGTTGTAGGATATACAGTGAAGTCGCTCAGTCATGTCCGACTCTTTGTGACCCCATGGACTGTAGCCCGCCCAGGCTCCTCAGTCCATGGGATTTTCCAGGCAAGAATACTGGAGTGGGTTGCCATTTCCTTCTCCAGGAGATCTTCCCAACCCAGGGATCTAACCCAGGTCTCCCACATTGCAGGCAGACGCTTTACCATCTGAGCCACCAGGGAAGCCCTGTAGGATATAAAATCAACATACAAACATTACTGTATTTCTATAAGCTAACAAGGAGATCCAACCAGTCCATTCTGAAGGAAATCAGCCCTGGGATTTCTTTGAAAGGAATGATGCTAAAGCTGAAACTCCAGTACTTTGGCCACCTCATGCGAAGAGTTGACTCATTGGAAAAGACTGATGCTGGGAGGGATTGGAGGCAGGAGGAGAAGGGGACGACAGAGGATGAGATGGCTGGATGGCATCACTAACTCGATGGACGTGAGTCTGAGTGAACTCCGGGAGTTGGTGATGGACAGGGAGGCCTGGCGTGCTGTGATTCATGGGGTCGCAAAGAGTTGGACACGACTGAGCGACTGAACTAAACTGAACTGAACAATGAACAATCAAAAATTAATAAAATAATTCTATTTATGAGAGCAACTAAAAAATAGTTAGGAATAAATTTAACCAGTGAAGTGAGAGATTTATACACTGAATATGACAAAATATTGCTCCAAGAATAAAAATGATCTAATAAATGGAAAGACATGCTATGTTTATGGATTAGAAGACTTAATATTGTTACTTCTAAGTCACTCAGTCGTGTCCAACTCTGTGCGATCCCATAGATGGCAGCCTACCAGGCTCCCCCATCCCTGGGATTCTCCAGGCAAGAACACTGGAGTGGATTGCCATTTCCTTCTCCAATGCGTGAAAGTGAAAAGTCAAAGTGAAGTCGCTGGGTCGTGTCTGACTCTTAGCGACCCCATGGACTGCAGCCCACCAGACTCCTCCATCCATGGGATTTTCCAGGCAGGAGTACTGGAGTGGGGTGCCATTGCCTTCTCCGATAGCAATAATTAATTTATCTATTTAATTAATGTATTTATAGATTTATAAGTTAATTTATAGATTTAATGTAATCTCTATCAAAATCCTAACAGTGTAGTTTGCAGAAATAGAAAAAGTCATCCTAAAATTCATATGGAATTTTAAGGGACTAAATAATCAAAAGAATCTTGAAAAAGAGCAAAGTTGGGGAATTTGCTCTTCACAATTTCAAAACATACTATAGCTTCAATAATCAAAACAATATGGTACTGACATAAGGATCAATATATAGATCAATGGGTAGAATAGGGAGATCCTAAATAAAGCCTTACATGTATAGTCAACTGAGTTATAATGATAGTGCCAAGACCATTCTGGGAAAAGACAATTTTTTCAACAAATGGTGCTAGGAAAAACTGTATGGCCACCATGCAAGAAAATGAAGTTGGATGGACCTTTACCTTATACCACATACAAAAATTAAAGTGAATCAAAGACCTAAATTTAAGAGCTAAAACTATAAAAACTATTAGAATGAAGCACAGAAGAAAACATTCACAGCTTTGAATTTGGCAGTGGTTTCTTGAGCATGACACTAAAAGCACAGGTCACAGAAGAAAAAATAGATTAAATAGACTTCATCAAAATTTAAATTGTGTGCATTGAAAGATACTATCAAGAGAATGGGGGGAAAAATGACACAAAGCTCAACAAAAAACAATAACCAAATTCAAAAACAGCCAAAGACTTGACATTTCTCCAAAGATATATAAATGACCAAGAGAACATGAAAAGATGCTCAGCAACACTAGTCTTTAGGAAAATACAAATCAAAACCAAATACCACCTCAAACCCACCAAGATGGCTATTTTTTGAAATTTATTTTAAAAAGATGAGACAACAAGTATTGGTGAGGATGCAGAGAAAATCCTCACACATTGCTGTAGAAATGTAAAATGGTGCCTCAAAAAGTTATATACGGAACTACTGTATAATCCAGCAATTCTACTTCTAGATATATGCATAAGGTGATTGAAAACAGAGACTCAAACAGATACTCCTACATCAACATTCATAGCAGCAATACTCTTAATATCCCAAAAGTGGAAACAACCCAACAATAATCAACTGATGAGTGAACAAAATGAAATCTATTCATATAATGGAATATTATTCAGCCAAAAGGGAATGAAATCCTGATCCACGCTACCAAATGAACAAATCTTGAAAACATTATGCTAAGTAGAATAAGAAGGCAAAAAAGGACAAACATTGTTTGATTCCACTTAAATGAGGATCAAGAATAAGCAAATTCGTAGAGACAGAAAGAACAGAGGTTACCAGTGTCTGGAGCAGGGGTTAGAGGAGAAATGAAGAGTTATTGCTTAATGGGTACAAAGTTTCTGTCTGAAATGATGAAAAAGTTCAGAAAACAGATACTGATGATGACTGCACAACACTGTAAATGCAGTCATTGTCCTCTGGATTGTCCATTTTTAAAAGGTCATAGTGGTATATTTATGTTATATATATATATATATATATATATATATATCACAATTAAAAAAAATTAAAAGTCCATTCAAAAAAAAAAGAGAGAGAGAGAGAAATCAAGAGATTCACGGGCAGGCAAATGATGAGGGAGTTTGTCACTAGGAGGCCAGACCTTCAAGAAATGCTTATGGCAGTCCTTTGGGCTAAAATGAACAGATGCTAGTCAGTAACGCAAATGCACTTGATAAAATAAAGAATCTCAGTAAATATAATTACTTAAGTAAATATAAAAGACAGTGTTATTATATTTTTTGTTTCTAACTCCTCTTTGTTTCCTATCTGATTTAAAATATAAAGGTATAAAACAATAATTAAAATCTACGTTAATAGGCATATATGTATACAGATGCAAACTTGACAGTAGTAACAAAAAACAGATTTCTGTATAGAAACAGAGGTTTTGTATGCTATTGAAGTTGGGTTGAAATCAATTCAAACTAAATTGTTATAAATTTAGGATATTAATTGTAAACCTCATGGTAAACACAGGCGTAAATATTTACAGCCTTGTATTTGTCAGTGGAGTCTTAGATATGACACCAAATGCCCAGGCAACAAAAGAATACAATAGATAATTGAATTTCATCAAATTTTAAAATGTTTGTGCCTCAGTGGACACTATCGGGAGAGTGAAAAAACAGCCCACAAAATGGGGAGAGATTATTGGCAAGTTGTATATTTGAGAGGAGATTAATATCAAGTATATATAAAGAAACCTTGTAACTCAATGACAAAAAAGAAAGCAACCCAACTCAAAGGGAGGGACTTCCAGTTCAAGATGGTGGAGTAGAAGGACGTGTGCTCATCTCCTCCCGCAATAGCACCAAAATCGCAACTAACTGTTGAACAACCGTGACAGGAGGACGCTGGAACCCACCAAAAAAATATACCCCATATTCAAAGACAAAGAAGAGCCACAGTGAGATGGTAGAAGGGGAGCAATCACAATAAAATCAAATCCCATACCCGCCAGGTGGGTGACCCACAGACTGGAGAACAATAATACCAAAGACGTTCTCACACTGTTGTGAAGGTTCTGAACCCCACATCAGGCTTCCCAGCCTGGGGACCCAACAAAGGGACTGGGAATCCCCAGGGAATCTAGCCTTGAGGGCCAGTGGGGTTTGACTATAGGCCTTCCAGAGGACTGAGGGAAACAGAGACTCCCAGTCTTGGAGGGCACAAACAAAATAGCTAGTGGAGGTGATGGAATTCCAGTTGAGCTATTCCAAATCCTGAAAGATGATGCTGTGAAAGTGCTGCACTCAATGTGCCAGCAAATTTGGAAAACTCAGCAGTGGCCACAGGACTGGAAAAGGTCAGTTTTCATTCCAATCCCAAAGAAAGGCAATGCCAAAGAATGCTCAAACTACCCACAATTGCACTCATCTCACACGCTTAGTAAAGTAATGCTCAAAATTCTCCAAGCCAGGCTTCAGCAATATGTGAACTGTGAACTTCCTGATGTTCAAGCTGGTTTTAGAAAAGGCAGAGGAACCAGAGATCAAATTGCCAACATCCGCTGGATCATGGAAAAAGCAAGAGAATTCCAGAAAAACATCCATTTCTGCTTTCTTGACTATGCCAAAGCCTTTGACTGTGTGGATCACAATAAACTGTGGAAAATTCTGAAAGAGACGGGAATACCAGACCACCTGATCTGCCTCTTGAGAGATTTGTATGCAGGTCAGGAAGCAACAGTTAGAACTGGACATGGAACAACAGACTGGTTCCAAATAGGAAAAGGAGTTCGTCAAGGCTATCTATTGTCACCCTGCTTATTTAACTTATATGCAGAGTACATCATGAGAAACGCTGGATTGGAAGAAACACAAGCTGGAATCAAGATTGCCAGGAGAAATATCAATAACCTCAGATATGCAGATGACACCACCCTTATGGCAGAAAGTGAAGAGGAACTCAAAAGCCTCTTGATGAAAGTGGAAGTGGAGAATGAAAAAGTTGGCTTAAAGCTCAACATTCAGAAAATGAAGATCATGGCATCTGGCCCCATCACTTCATGGGAAATAGATGGGGAAACAGTGGAAACGGTGCCAGACTTTATTTTTGGGGGCTCCAAAATCACTGCAGATGGTGACTGCAGCCATGAAATTAAAAGACGCTTACTCCTTGGAAGAAGAGTTATGACCAACCTAGATAGCATATTCAAAAGCAGAGACATTACTTTGCCAACAAAGGTTCGTCTAGTCAAGGCTATGGTTTTTCCTGTGGTCATGTATGGATGTGAGAGTTGGACTGTGAAGAAGGCTGAGCGCCGAAGAATTGATGCTTTTGAACTGTGGTGTTGGAGAAGACTCTTGAGAGTCCCTTGGACTGCAATGAGATCCAACCAGTCCATTCTGAAGGAGATCAGCCCTGGGATTTCTTTGAAAGGAATGACGCTAAAGCTGAAACTCCAGTACTTTGGCCACCTCATGCAAAGAGTTGACTCACTGGAAAAGACTCTGATGCTGGGAGGGATTGGGGGCAAGAGGAGAAGGGGACGCCAGAGGATGAGATGGCTGGATGGCATCACTGACTCGATGGACGTGAGTCTCAGTGAACTCTGGGAGATGGTGATGGACAGGGAGGCCTGGTGTGCTGCGATTCATGGGGTCGCAAAGAGTTGGACACGACTGAGTGACTGATCTGATCTGAAGACCCAGAGGAGAGGAGCAGTGACCCCTCGGGAAACTTAGCCAAAACTCCCTGCTAGTGTTGTAGGGCCTCCTGTGGAGGTGTGGGTCGGCAGGGGCTCAGCACAGGGATGGAGGCACTGGAAGATCCCCCTTGGCATAAACTTTCCTGGAGTTCGCCATTAACCCTATCATAGAGCTAGACCCCCAGGGCTGGGTCACCTCAGGCCAAACAACTACCAGGAAGGGAGTGCAACCCCACCCATCAGCAGATAATTGGATTAAAGCTTTACTGAGCAAGGCCCTGCCCACTGGTCCCGCCCATCCAGAAGTTCTCCCACAAGTCTCTTAGCTTTATCCATCAGAGGGCAGACAGAAGAAGCACAATCTCACAGAAGCTAAAACATGAACCATATTAAAGAAGCTTAATCACAATGAAAAAGCAGAAAGTTATGTCCCAGATGAAGGGACAAGATAAAATCCCAGAAAAGACAACTAAATAAAGTAGAGATAGGCAACCTTGTAGAAAAAGAATTCAGAATAATGATAGGATGATTCAGGGTCTTGGGAAAAGAATGGAGGCAAAGACCGAGAAGATGCAAGAAATGTTTACCAAAGACCTAGAAGAAGTAAAGAACAAACAAACAGAGATGGATAATATACTGCTGCTGCTGCTAAGTTGCTTCAGTCATGTGCGACCCCATGGACTGCCTACCAGGCTCCTCTGTCCGTGGGATTTTCCAGGCAAGAGTACTGGACTGGGTTGCCATTGCCTTCTCCGGAATAATATACTAGAAGGAATCAATAACAGAATAACTAAGACAGAAGAACAGATAAACGACCCAGAGGACAGAACAGTGGAAATCACTGCCACACAACAGAATATAGAAAAAAGAACAAAAAGAAAGGAAGACAGCCCAAGAGACCTCTGGGACAACATTAAATGCACCAGCATTCACATTATGGGGTCCCAGAAGGAGAAGGGAGAGAGAAAGGACCTGAGAAAATAGTTGAAGAGATAATAGTTGAAAACTTTCTGAACATGAGAAAGGAAATAGTCAACCAAGTTCAGGAAGCACAGAGAGTCCCAGGAAGGATAAACCCAAAAGGAACACACTGAGACACATAGTGACCAAACTGACAAAAATTAAAGACAGATAAAACATAAAAAGCAACAAATGAAAAACCGGAAATAACATACAAAGGAACTCCCAACAGGCTATCAACTGATTTCTCAAAAGAAACACTACAAGCCAGAAGGCTGCTGCTGCTGCTAAGTCTCTTCAGTCGTGTCCGACTCTACTCGGCCCCATAGATGGCAGCCCACCGGGTTCCTCTGTCCCTGGGATTCTCCAGGCAAGAACACTGGAGTGAGTTGCCATTTCCTTCTCCACAACCCAGAAGGGAGTGGCATTATATATTTAAAATGATGAAAGTGAAGAACCTACAACCAAGAATACTATACCCAGCAATACTCTCCTTCAGATTTGATAGAGAAATCAAAAGCTTTCCAGACAAGCAAAAGTTAAGAGAATTCAGCAGCATGAAACCAGCTTTACAACAAATGCTAAAGGAACTTCTCTAGGCAGGAAATACAAGAGAAGGAAAAGACCTACAGAAAATCAATCCAACATAATTAAGAAAATGGTAATAGGATCATATATATCAATAATTACCTTAAATGTAAATGGATTAAATGCACCATCCAAAGACATAGACTGGCTGGGTGGAAGAAAACATATGCATGTATGCACTTCCACTTACCGAAATCCAGCTTGACTCCCCCCAAATTGTAAGTTATTGTTTTCTATTGTTAAGTTAATCATGTTCCCAATATGGCTTGCAATTGTAATTATCTTTAATTTTGTTGTCTGGCTATTGATTGTGAAAACTGATAAACATCTTTTACTCTTGTGATTATGTAACTATTACTCCCTAACTGAAAAATAATAGAACTCTATATCAGCAAAATTAGGATCTAATAGAAAACCCTGTAATCACTTTTTAAAATCTAGATGCATATCAGAATTATCTTGAAATTTTTTGAAAAATACAAATGCTCCAGTATTGATTTTTTTCTCCAGAGCTCCAGACATGTTTCTAATGAGCAGTTACATTTAAAAACAACTGGACCGTATGATGATCTTTTATCCAGTTTGTTTCACTTTTTCTATTTCATATTCAGTGCTCCCATTTCATTTAAGGTACGTTCTCTAATTTCCCCATCTTTCCTTTCTTTTTTTTTTTTTTTTTCTTTTCTTTTTTTTCTTTCTCAAGCCTTTATCAAGTGCAGTAGAAAAGCTTTGGTACACACACATATATATAAAAATATGTATACCATATATATTTTAGAAAATTTATGAATTTTTGCCTAACTAAAAAAATCATGACATTTTTATTCTATTTGTTTGACTTAGTATGAATAGAATGCTAGATTTCTAATTAAAAAGTGCATATGCAACAAGCAACATAGGTTTACTGTACAGCATGGGGAACTATGGTCAATATCTTGTAATAACCTATGATGGAAAATAATTTCAAAAATAATATACTTGCTTAAACAAATTAAAATAATGTATTTGTATTTGTATAACTGAATCACCCTGCTGTGCACCCGAAACACTGTAGGTCAACTAGACTTCAATAAAATATATGTTTTTTAAAAATGGACAAAGAGCTTGACATTTTCCCAAAGAAGATATACAAATGGCCAAAAAGTACATTAAAAGATTTCAACATCACTAGTCATTCAGTTGAGTTCAGTTCAGTTCAGCCACTCAGTCGTGTCCAACTCTTTGTGACCCCATGAATCGCAGCACGCCAGGCCTCCCTGTCCATCACCAACTCCCAGAGTTCCCTCAGACTCATGTCCATCAAGTCAGTGATGCCATCCAGCCATCTCATCCTCTGTTGTCCCCTTCTCCTCCTGCCCCCAATCCCTCCCAGCATCAGAGTCTTTTCCAATGAGTCAACTTTTCGCATGAGGTGGCCAAAGTACTGGAGTTTCAGCTTTAGCATCATTCCTTCCAAAGAACACCCAGGGCTGATCTTTTCTACTGCTAAGTCGCTTCAGTCGTGTCCAATTCTGTGCAACCCCATAGACGGCAGCCCACCAGGCTCCCCTGTCCCTGGGATTCTCCAGGCAAGAACACTGGAGTGGGTTGCCATTTCCTTCTCCAATGCATGAAAGTGAAAAGTGAAAGTGAAGTCACTCAGTCGTGTCCGACTCTTAGCGACCTCATGGACTGCAGCCACCAGGCTCCTCCGTCCACAAGACCACATTGAAATAGTGCTTCACACCCACTAGGAGAGTTACATTAAAAAAAAATAAAATAGCAAGTGTTGGTGAGGATTTGGAGAAATTAGAACCCTCAAATTTTGCTGCTGGGAATGTAAAACAGTTCAGTCACTGTGGATAACAGTTTGGCAGCTCTTCAAAAATTATGCATAGGATCACCATATGATTGATCAGTTTCACTCCTAGATATAAACTCAAAAGAACTGAAAACAGGAACTCAAACAAATATTTGTCCATTCATGTCCATAGCAGTATTATTCACAATAGCCTCAGGGTATAAATAACCCAAATAAATGTCCACTGACAGTTGAATGGGTGAACACATTATGGTATATACATACAATATTATATGTACTCTGACACAGGGTACAACATGGATGAACCTTGGAAATATCATGTGAAGTGAGCCAGACGTAAAAGGGCACATATAGTATGATTCCACTGATATGAAATATCCAGAATAGGTAAAGCCATAGAGGCAGAAAGCTAATGGGTCACTTCTAGGAATGGTGGGAAAGAGAGAATATGAAGCTGTTGATTAAGGGATACAGAGTTTCCACCTAGGAAAGTGAAAAAGCTTTGCAGAGGGATGGTGATGGTGGCTGTTCTACAGAGAATGAACTAAATGCTACTGAATTGTTCACTTTAATATGTTATGTAAGTTGCACTAAAAAAGAAAAAAAAAACTCAAAGAGACAAATTTTGTTTTTCTTTATTTACTGGTAAGAAATCTAATCCCCCAGGAGGCAAATCACTTGTTCAAGGTTACACAGGGCTTTCTTAGCAGCCAAGATCAAGAATCACAGCTTCTGAATCTAAGGGCAAGCCAGGGCTGCCCCAACCTCAGGGGAGGTGACCCTAAAATCAGGAGAATGGGGAAGAGTGAGACACAATTTGTAGGCTCCACCTACATTTTACAGGACTGGTGAGTTGTTGGTTTTGAGGTTTTTTAAAAAAGATTTTCCATGGGCACACTTACCTTCCCAAGAGCACATGTGTGTTTCTTGTGCAGGAGCCAAAGTATTGGATGAATTTCGTAAACCTAGCCATAAACCCCTGCAATGGTTCCCATAAGAGCTGGTGGGCCACCAGCATGGGGGAATCTCACGCACTGTGGCAAAGTCACCCCCAGACCCCACCACCCACGTCTCCCTGAGGTTATTGTTGCTGTGGGGGCTGTAAAGTCAGCATTTTATAGCATTAGCCCCTTTTTCTCCTCTACTTTAGTCACTGCCCTATATTTTTGCTATTTGTGACCAGACTATTAAGAGGTTTAAAAGTTTTCATATGCACTGGAATATTTTTAAGTTTTTTGAAGACATGTTTGAAATACACAGAAAAACAAAGCAGCAAAATGAACATCCAAAAAAATTCCTCCAGATTTAACATATTTGCTTCACCCCGTTTTTGTCTCTTTTTTTCTGAACCATTTGAAAGTAAATTGCAGGCATCATGACAGTAATACTTGAACAGGCATTGTCAAACATGCATTAGGTTCAATCCCTGGGTCAAGAAGATCCCCTGGAGAAGGAAACGGCAACCCACTCCAGCATTCTTGCCTGGAAAAGCTCATGGACAGAGGAGCCTGTTAGGCTATAGTCCATGGGGTCACAAAGAGTCAGACACGACTGACTGACTAACACACACACACACACAAACAAGAATAATTTCCCACAGTACCATTATCTAACAAAACTGACACTGACTTTGTTAAAGATTGTTGTTCAGTCACTAAGTCATGTCTAAATTTTTGCCATCCCATGGACTGCAGCACACCAGGCTTCCCTGTCCTTCACTATTTCTTGGAGTTTGCTTCAATTCATGTCCATCAGCAATGCTGTCTAATCATCGCATCCTCTGCTGCCCTCTTCTCCTTTTGCCTTCAATCTTTCCTAGCATCAGGATCTTTTCCAATAAGTCATCTCTTTGCATCAGGTGGCCAAAGTATTGGAGCTTTAGCTTCAGCATCAGTCCTTCCAATGAATATTCAGGGTTGATTTCTTTTAGGATTGAATGGTTTGATCTTCTTTGAGTCCAAGGGACTCTCAAGAGTCTTCTCCATCACCACAGTTCGAAGGCATCAGTTCTTCAGCACTCATTCTTCTTTATGGTCCAACTCTCACATCTGTACACAACCACTGGAAAAACCATGGCTTTGACTATGTGGACCTTTGCAGGCAAAGTAATTTCTCTGCTTTTGAATATGCTGTCTAGGTTTGTCATAGCTTTCCTTCCAAGGAGCAAGTGTCTTTTAATTTCATGGCTGCAGTCACTAGCCACAGTGATTTTAGAGCCCAAGAAAATAAAATCTGTCACTGCTTACTCTTTATCTTAAGGAATATGGCACATTCTGTATTTGTCTATCTGAGTGTTCCCTTGTGGTGTCATTAATTTGTCCTCTGTTCTCTATTACATCAGTTAGGGCTAGAGTTAGTTAGTGGGAATTCCCTGGTAGTCCCGTGGTTAGGACGCTATCTGTCCACTGCAGGAAGCACAGTTTGATCTCAGGTTAGGGAACTAAGGTCCCACATGTCCAGCCATGCAGTCAGGAAAAAAAAAAAAAAGAGTTGACTAGAGGCTGGTTCAACATCATTGTCAAGAACACTTCTTCAAAGGTGAAACTCTGTACTTCACTGTAGCGTCCCATTGGGAGGAACACCAGAATTCCCAGATTAGTGATGTTCAATTTGATTCCAGGATAAAGCGGCAACAGACAGATCTTGCCTTTATGCAATTATATATTTCCTTTGGCAAGTAGACTTAAGGGTTGGTACCCTGATACTGTGCAAAAATTCAGTTCTCGGTCAGCTTTTTACCTAATGCTTCCAACACCCATTGACAATGCTTGGCTAAATCAATTATTTCATTGATAGTTGCAAAATGGCCATTTTCTATTTCCTAATTGTCTCATTCCTCCCTTTATTAGCCAGCATTGTTCCATAAAAAAGGAGGTTTCCCTCCTCAAGTGGAGCTATTTGGCCACACAGAAATGCAGTTCCTAAAGAATAAGCAAGATAAATGTTCAAACAGAGTAAGTAGTCTTGACAGAAAATTCAGAAACAATGATGGGACAGCAGCAGTGGCTCAGTGGGCAAAGCCAGAGCCAGACCTGGCCCTGTAGCGGGTGGGGGGTGAGTGGTGCACCCAAGACCCACCAGCATCCTTCATGTGTTTGGTAGACGTCTACAGCTACAGGAGTACTGGCAGATGGAAGAATGGCCAAGGCAACACATTGTCAGAAGGAGTCGCTGGTTTTCCTTCCTTTCTTTTTTGGTTAATATCTCTTGGATTGATGATTTTTTCACTAGTAGATAGTTTGGCCACACTTAAAGCGTCCTCAGCTGTTTTCAGAATTTGGGGGACTCTTGGTTTCTTTAAATTCTACTCTCATACAACATTTTTTAAGAAGCACT